>NC_142130.1:83302897-83610767 GCF_024610735.1 Ursus americanus
ATAAATAAGTCTTGAAAGAAAGAAAGAAAGAAAGAAAGAAAGAAAGAAAGAAAGAAAGAAAGAAAGAAAGACAAAGAAGTTTGCCCAAGGTTACAGAGCTAGAAAGTCAACAAGCTGTGTTTGAACCTTGCCAGTCTGAATCTAGATTCTTTCTATGTCTTTAATCACCCAGCCACATTGCCACAATGTATAAATTACTCTAAAAAGTGATGTCCGTGTGTTAGGTGTGTGACATTCAAATAGCAAATAAAATTTCCCAGAATACTAATCCTTTCAATATCAATAACAGATTTAATACAACCACCAGAAAAACCAAGCCAAGAAAGTCAGCCCTGGAGGTCAGGCCAAGCTGGTGGCCAGCCAAGAAACGGATAAAGGAATGTTCAGGGGCAGAGTGTAGGGGGTTGGAGTTTGTGTTCAGAGGGCCAAAGGGATTAGGGGTGAAGTATGGTCAAGGTTTACAGGTTGGGACATGGATCACAGAGGGCAGAACAGGGCAGGGAGTACAAGAAAGAATTCCGTCCAAGTGAGGGATCATGAAGTGCACTGTTCTGTTTTTAAGCTGCCAAAATTAAGAAGGTAGGCGTGAGTTTAGACAGGACTGTAGAAAACAGAGGTTTCCGGGTACAGAAAAAATGTGTGGGTTTACACAGCTAATATTGAGGTATCACTCGTTGATTTTTTTTAAGTTTTTGTTTAAATTCCAGTTAGTTAACATACAGTGTAATATTAGTTTCCGGTGCAGAATTTAGTGATTCGACACTTCCATACAACACCCGGTGCTCATCGCAAGTGCCCTCCTTAATTCCCATCACTATTTCCCCTATCCCCCCACCCATCTCTCCCCCCGGTAACCATCAGTTTGTTCTCTACTCACTAGTTGATTTTTAAACAAAGACTGTCTTGGTTTGAGATGCTTTCCTGGCCCAGGAGAGACTGCCGCAAAGTGCAGCTCCCCAGAATGAAGCTGGGGGAAAATGTGATGATGACAACAGAGGGTGTATCTCTCTGGGGCACCCCAGATATTCTATTGTGCGTCGAGAGGCAAATAGACATAGTCCCAATGAAAGCTGGGGATAATAAAAGTGGGGATAATAAAAGAATATGCCTTATAGGGATGGATGAAATGATAAATATCTTTCGGAACTTAAGTTGAACACAGAGCTTTTCCAAGTAGTTATAATCATTATCTTGATTAGCAAAAATCTAGTTAAATACCTGTATTCATCACCTTGTTCTTTTATAAGAATTCAAGCTAGAAAAATTTAAGTATGCTGACAATTTTAGAGAAAAATGAAACTGAATCATCTCTACTGTTTTATTCTTATTAGAGTTTATTTCTTAATGAGTAGAATAAGTTAATTTATCAATTAGCTGGGTTAAATTTACTCAATGAATAGAAGAGTAGACTAGTAAACTTCACTGGCATTCTTTAATCTAGGAGAGATGCTGTTTGAAAAGCACTCTTGTTTAATATTCTATTGATTCACAGATACATTCATCAGTGTGACATCAGTATAGGCTTATATAGAGATTGATCCCAAACCTCAAAATAGTAATTTTCTGTGCTCCTGAAAGATAAGGGATCAGACAAGAGTGGCTGGTGGAATTGCCACATTGTAATGAAACGGTGAAACTCCAGAGGCACGTTTCAGTGCAAACATAATTTTCTCAATAGCTTAAATTATATAGAGACATGTTGGAACAATTTGTAAATTCCAGTAGTTATTCTGAGCCGTATATAGGGCTTAGACTGGTTTAATCTAGAGAAGCTCTGTGGAAAATCTGATAGGTCAGGGCAGCCAAAATAATTCTGCCTTATTTCTAATTCACAGTCTCAGGAAAAAGGAAAAAAGGGAAGGCTTTACATAAAGGCAGACACTTATGATTGAGGGATGGTCAACCACACCAAAAACATTGGTTTCCAATGAAACTATTCAGATTATTGCCACTATTGAAGGCAATGCATTACTACTTATATTAATACTGTTTTCTAATTTCTTAGAAGGGATCAAGAGTGTCGTAAAAGAATAATCACCTCTAAAAATTTCTGGAAGATTTAACTGCAGACGTGTTGCCTCAGAATCACATGGGAAACTAGAAAATCATGTGTAATGAACAAAAATCTCTGGGAATGTAGCTCCCTAATCGCATTTGACTGTGAGGGTTTTGCCAATGTTTTCTGAGCACCTTCTCGAGAACCACCCACTCCCTAGCTGCACGTACCGGGGATCGTTGGTGTTGGCTCCCCTTCACTCCCCCAGCTCTTCCCACAACTGCAGGTCCTTCTATTATCTGCAGGTTGTCTCTTCCAACTCAAAGTATGCCGAGTGGCTTCTGCTTTTCTGACCAAATCTGAACTGACCTGGGCTCCGAAGAGTGAAAGGAACAGAGATTACAAATGTCTTCTCCTTTATAACTACTGATAACTAACCCTCTTTTTACCCCTTTATAGCAGGTGGTCTCCTAAATCTATCAATATGCTGATTGGTCAAGGTAAACTATTGCAGTGTGGCAAGAAACTGCTGGAACATCTATTTAACTTGGTCTAAATTTGTATTAAATTCTGAAACTATAAATAGACATCAATACTGATATAGGCAACACATTAAAAATATAATGCATATGTTAATACCTACCAATGAGTGTGAAAAATCAAACTTTGATGATACTACTTAAATTCTTTTATATCCATCCTTAATTTCCTCCCCTCCTTCTCTGTTGTCTACCTCTCCCCCAAATCAGGTAGTGGCCTCATACCTGAAGTATTCATTTTTCAGTTCTATGTTCCTCTTGCAACTTGCTTGTTATCAACCAGCCTAATGTTTGCAAGATTTAGCTACAATGCTACCGATAGTGATAGTGCATCTTGTTTCCTACAGAATCATTTTGCATTATAAGAATGTGACACAGTCTATTAATTTATTTTCTTCTCAATGCATCTTTCTGGTTCTGGTGTGTTGCTAATTTGTTCATTTGTTTGCCTCCCTTTGGCGAGTACAAACAATGCCACTGTTATGAGCATTTGGCATTCCATTACATGACTTGTGGCAAACACAGGTCAAAGTTTCTCTAGGATATATTCCCAGGAGTGGGATTATGAATTCACGCTTCACATTTTCAAGTTTCATTAGATAATGCCAAATTGCTTTCAAAAATGTTTTCGCTAACGTGCAGTCTATCTGCTTTGTATGAGTCCCCGTTATTCTACATCCTTGCCAAAACTTCGTGTACTTGGACTTGTTAATTTTTGCCAGTCTGGTGGGTGTGAAATGGCATCTCATTGTGGTTTTAATTGGAATTTCCCTGATTACAAAAGAGGTTGAAATCTATTCATACAATTATAAGCCAGTCACTGAAATGTCTGTTTATGCATATTACCCATTAATACATTGTGCTATTTTACTGATTTGTGGGAGTTCTTTACATGTTCTCTGTAATAATTCTTTGTGGATCGCATATTAATTGGCACGGTATCAGCACCTCTTTTCATATTCGTTATGATATTTATTAATACATAGAAATTACTAAGTTTTCCTTATCCTTTGTTCCTTTTAAAAAGAAACCTTCGGGGCACCTGGGTGGCGCAGTCAGTGAAGCATCCAACTCTTGGTTTTGGCTCAGGTGGTGATCTCAGGATCATGATCTCAGGGTCATGAGATCCAGCCCCATGTCAGGCTCCGCGCTCAGCGCAGAGTCTGCTTATGACTCTGTCTCTCCCTCTCCCACTGCCCCTCCCCCCACACGGAAGCACTGCTCTCTCTCTCTTTCTCAAATAAATAAATCTTCTAAAAATAAAAGGATAAAATAAAAATATAGATAATAAGTAATAAAATAAAAAGAAAGCCTTAAATACTACAAAGGCATACAATTTTCTTCTGGTTCCATTAAAAACACTTCATAGTGTTGTCTTTCATGTCGAGGACTTGAATTCACATTGTAAATGTCAAAATAAGCTGTGGCTGTAAAATGCACTTGAAAACTCTTCAAGTTTTTTATACAAGTTAATAAACCACAATGAAATTATGACTCATATGGTTAGACTTTCCATAATATTGCTTGTGTTGAGATTATTGGGAAGAAATTCAAAATGAAATGGACACTTGGGATCCATGTTTCAAATCATCATCTTATTTTAGCGTGGTACCAATCCACACATAAGAAATCATTTTCCTCAACATCCTCAATGGTAATTATGGATGGAATTCTTGCAGGCCACTTTGACACATTCAAAAATGTAAATCCTGAACCATGCAATATTGGAAACTAGTCTCCCTTAGAAACTTATTCTTATGTGTCATAGCTGTAGTAGGAAAGCAAATGAACGTGGTAAAGAGGCATAGTTTTGGAGGGTTTCTGTTGTTTGGTTTTGTTTTTTTTTTTTTTTGAAAGAGAGCAAATGAGAGAGAGAGAGAGCAAACAGGAGTGGGTGACAGCAGCAGAGGGAGAGGGAGAAGCAGATTCCCTGCTTAGCAGGGAGTCCGATGCTGGACTCAATCCCAGGACCCCGAGATCATGACCTGAGCCGAAGGCAGACACTTAACCAACTGAGCCATCCAGATGCCCCAAGAAGCATAGCTTTTTATAGCACTCTTTACTAATCCTTAGGAGATAGTTTTAAAGCACCCAAACAGAGGTGACAGAAGGATCGAGGTTTTGGGATTTGTTTTTCCTTCATTATAATATTTAGTCTTCTTACATTGATTCATTCCAAAAGTATCTGCTGGAAGTACACTATTTTTGTGTATTATGTTTAATTTCATTTGGTTTATACAGTTACTGGCATGTAAACTTTTATTTAGCTTTCAGTATTGCAATTCATGAAACATTTTTGGGAAAATGTCTAGTCACTACTATCTTAAACAATCAAGAATTGAAAATTTAGCTCCAAATTTCTAGTGACAAAACTTTTATAATTTTATAAGATGCAAATATAGTTATCAAAATAAATGCTAAAATAAGGCAGTTAGGATTTTTTTCTCACATTGACAAAATATTCTATAAAACATAATTATAACAAAATACTATTTCAGTAGTCCATGAATAAAAATTCAGATCTCTCTACATTTCATGTTGGAGTAGAAAGTTCACAAAGAACATCAAGTCTTTTTTTAAAAAAGAAGAAAACAAATATCTAAACCCTTTCAAATTGTTATATTCTCATGGCAAGCATTCTGATTTGTTTTTATAAACAAAAATTAAAAGAAAATCTTTCAAAATTGTGCTTGTGCAAGCTTACATAAACAAATACTAATGTTTTGAAATATACAGAGATCTGAATTCTAACCCCTTTTAAATCACGATTATCTGCTGGATGACCTTAGAAGGTAACTTCTTTCAACCAAAATTAGTTTCCCCAACTACTACATATCACATAGTTGTATGAAAATCAAATGGGAAAGTATTTTGGAAATGCTAGGGTTTTAATATTCCTGCAATATATGATGCGGAAATGAGAGAAAGCAACATCAGTGTCAGATAGAAGGCCCAGAAGAAATTTCCATTGAGTTCATTAAATTTATGCTGCACCCATTTTGAAATTAAATGTTCTCAATTAAAAAAAAATCTACATGCTATAAAATTTGTGAAGTTATAGTCTAGGTTATGGATTTAGCATGAGTTAGTAACAATTTAATCTTGTTTTAATATCACAGGCTTCTGGCCAGGATTATACCTCATACATTGCTGAAATATTTTCCTGAAATAATTCAGTACTTTGAGAGGGAATTTTATATTCACTGTATATGCCAGCCCTCAAGCCTCAACTAAACTCAACTTGAAAAACAATGCGGTACACAACACCCCAGCACAAACTTTTCTCACATTACTTAAGAGATTCTGATTGGATTATAGTGATCAACCCATATGGTACGATATCATTTGGCACCATTTTCCAGGTAGCACGATATTATTCACAGTCCTGCAGCTATGTCTGCAGGCTTTATAGGTGGTTACAAATGGAAATGGGCCACATGCCCCAAACTTTCTCTCCTTTATTACCTTCTTTTTTTTTTTTCCTGACAGTTGTGGTTTCATTTATTTTATTTATCTATTTCATAAGACTGTCTCCTTAAGCAGAGGTTAGCAACAGCATCAACCGGAAGCAGGGCTGAAAAGAAACCCAGAATTCTCTCTAGAATGCTGGAATTTTCAGAGGTAGTGATTCTATCCAATTCAAACTACTGGTCAATTCCTGCTTCTTCTTTTGCTCAGACTTATTTGGCTTCTAAGATAGCTTCAGAGACACCCAAGTAAGGTATACCAGTATATTCAGGAATAATGATTATTCAAATAACATCTAAAACTGATGCACTAATTACAATTATTGTATATAATAACTAATTACTTTTGGATTCATATGAAAGCAAGTCAAATAAAATATACATATTAATTATCAGTCCTTGTTTTTGTTATTTGATTAAGGAATTAATTTTCCCTAGGTGTGGTTCAGGAGCACATCAGCCAACATTAAACCATAGATTTTATTACATCAAAAAAATATAATTATGAAAAGAAATAATACAAAGAGGAAAATACTATAATTCCGAACTTGAAGGAAGACCTTCTACCATAAGTCTGTTTGTGTTAGTACTTTTGTCTTTTTTCTCTATTTATTTATTAGAATCTCATCCATGTTAAACATGTCTACTAAGAGACTGTTTGCAAGTTGGTGGTCAAAATTTCCCTCTCTGTACTCATGCCTTTGGATAGTCCCCTCCCATACTGATTTTTGCTTGGCCATGTGACTTTCCCTGGACGATTTGGAACAAAACAGCTGAAAAGTACTTTTGGTGGGGGGGGCACACACTCTCCTAGTGCGGGGAACCGTTCCCCTCCAAGAAAATAAGTCTAGGCAACACTTCCAGAGGTTGAGAGAATATAGGACAGAAGCTCCAGCTATCCATCCACTCCACCAACGGACTGCAAAAATCAGCCAAGTAAATGCAGACCAGGAAACATCGCCCAGCTGAACCACAGAATCAGAGGCAAATAAATGATAAATGTTTAGCATTTTTGCCACTAATTTTTGGAGTTGTTTTCACAAAACAAAATCTGACTAATATGACTACCATCATGATATTTTCAATGAAAAAGAAATGGTAAAGGAAGACAATTTTGTGGTGAGTTTATAATCTGATTTTTATTATAAATTTAATATGGGACTTCTAGAACTGAATTTTGGCAGATTCTCCAATATGTATGCAATACTGTACCATGACAGTCTTATATATAACTTTTCATAGACTGTCTTACATATTGCATTCATTTAATACAATTAGATGAATCAAATAAAATGATGGCTGAGTTATGATTCTGAATTTAAAACTTTAAAAATTACCTTTAAAATAATTCTAATAAATTTTAATGTACTAGAATGGTTTAGATTGATTTCTGTTTATGGTACCTTCAAGTGGAATTCCTGTTTAGAGTTGTTTATCTTTTCCTTGATAATCTGTGGTTTCTAGTACTGTCCCCAAGAGTAAATTTGCATGTAAGTTTGAATGTTCTATAGTTTGAACATTTTTAGGAAATGTAAGAGCTATTGCCAATTCTCAGGGAGATTTCCAAATACATCTTCCTAAAGGAGAAAGCGGTACAAGGAAAATCTCTCTGAAATAGCCCTTGTAGAAATAAATATAAACCCTAAGCCAGGGGAAGATTTCTAATTCATTCCCTATGCCAAGGAAACTAAAAGAACAGTTAGCAGAGTAGATGTTACAGAGTTACAAAAAAATTTCCATAAGACGACTCTGTGGATCATTAAATAGATTCTGTATAAAAATGCCATTTGTCCTTGGACTTCACTATCCTATATCTATACAATGAACTTGTGCATCTGTTTTCTATCAAATTTTGTCAAGGTCCAGAGCAGCCTGAATTTCAGAAACTTGCTTCCCAGCTATTTCTGTTAACTTCCTAGGAACTGCCTCAGTTTTTTCCAGAGAAAAAATGAAACTCAAGTTTTTCCCCTCTGGTACTTCCTTCGATGCTGGCAAATCTCGTGATATAGACACAGAATTGAGACTTACAACCAATAGTAACCACCTCTGATGCCCCTCAATGACTTCTAATGGAAGGAAGAAGACATTATGTTCTCTTACCCTCTGTAACACAAAAGAGATAGGAATGTGCCTTCTAATAAGATTTGAAAAACTTGGAGAAAATGGAAATAAAAAGGTAAAGTAACTTAAAACTGCTATTATCCATTCTTAAAGCCCATGGTTCTAGGCTCTACTTCATCATCCTTGAGTAGCTCCTGGAAGCTTTCCGCAGAAGTGCCCAGCTTAGCCTGATGGTCAGGAATCCCTTCTTTCAGCTCCCTAATCTTCTTCAATGGAAAAGGACATTGTTTTCTCTCCAAGTTCAAGTTTCACCTTATTTTCTGCCCTGGATATGACATAATTCATGAAGGATAATAAATCAATTCCCTTTGGGAGTCTCTCCCACCTGAAAATTGCCTGAATCCAAGGCGCAGAAAAACAATCATGGGAGTTGGTGTTACATTAGGCAAAGTTCGCTTCCATCATGTTAATTACACAGTAGGCATAACACACCCTCAGTTGGCCCAGGCTACCTTCCAAGCAGACTAGAGCATCTCCTTTACATGTTTTTTCTTCCAGCATGAGGTAAAGGTGAAATTAAACTGAAAAGTTCTTCCACTTTTGTCTGGTTTAACTTCCACGTGACTTTGAGTAAATGTTGAAGCCAAAACAAATGAGCAAGTAAATAGGACATACACATGCTCCTGAAAATGTACTTTACATGCATGGAGTATGCTAAATACACATTTGGGAACTTTTTTCTTCAAATTGAATTTTTATAACAGTTCTATCATATTATGAAGTTATTCCATTCCAATCTTATTATTAAATAGAATACAAAATGTCTTCTTGGGTGCCTCTCTTGAGTACATTCTTACAATACATGTACATGATTTTAAGCAAAAATAAACATTAGTATCTTAGAGGACAGAAAGGCATGCACACCACTCCAGATGGTGGTTTTCCAGGCACAAATGCCATCAAAGTCACCCATTACATATGAAATTCATCCCAATATCCACGTTGCCAATAGATCATCAGAAGGTCCAATGCCATGGGTGGTCCTCTGAAGGAATTCTGAGAGAAAAGTGTGGAATTTGCATTAGTAAAGAGAATATGAGATACTGGAACCCTGGAGGAGAAAAAATCAGTGGGTCCAGGACATCAGGAGCTCTTTTGAAAGATGGTCAACTCATGTTATTAGAAGCTGACTTAACCTCAGTGGAATTATGTAAGGAGGAGAGTTGGGCCTTAAAATGCCTGGATTAAGTAACTACCAGATGAGGTAGATGCATAAGAAATTACATTTGTTATCTACCAGTCTCAGTCTCCTTCTACAAAGTCATGACACTTGAGGGAAAAGGTAGTGCCAAATATTTTCATACTTAGTGATGAATTCAAAACACACACACACACACACACACACACACACACACACACAGATACACATACACATTCCATGTCATTTATCCATTCATTTCCTCCATCATTTATTCTACACCTATTTATTAAGAAACTATTTGTTCCAGGCTCTGATTTAGATATAACATTTGCAACCATGAAGAAAAGACACAGAGTTTCTTACCTTGGCACACTTACATTTAGTGAGCAAGACAGAACACCAACAAGCAAACGGACCATGTAAATGCATACTATGTTAGATACTGATGCCCATTATGAAGATGACTACAGTAGACAATGGGGATAGGGATTTCCAGGGCAGGGGACAGTTTTATGTTGGGGAAACGCCTTCTAATGAGGTGACATTTTAGTAAGAACTTAAAATTGTGAGGACCAAAATATGAGGATGGTTTGGAGAAGAATATTCCAGGGACAATAAACAGCTTTTGCAAAGGTTCTGTAATATCATGTTTCATAGATTTAATGATCACCCAGCAGACCAATCTGGTGCCAGTGGAGATGTCAAAGGTGAGAGTATCATGAGCTGAGGCAGAGAAGTACCTGGGGCTAGATTATGAAGAACATGTAATCATAAAAAGGTCATAGTATTCCAAGGGGGTAGGAAACCATAGGAGGGCTTTAAGTAAAGGAGTAATCAAAATTTACTTCAATTGTAAAAGATGGCTCATGCTTCTATGTTCTGAGTAGTTTAGAGGGAAGTGTTGAAGAGGAATAACCTTGTAGAAAGTTATTTATTGCAATAACTGGCAAGAGATGGTGTCTGTTTTAGGTCAAAAGGTAACAGTGATAGTTGGAAGAAATGTTTAGATTTTGGGTATTTGTATCTGTTGATTTGATGTGGGGTAAAAGGAATACAGAGAAATTGTGGATACTCCAAGAATCTGACCTTGTCACCTAGAAAGATATTACCATTTGGTGACATTGAGGAGACTGGAAGAATGTTTGGTGGGGAAAATCAAGAATACAAATTTGGATATTATTAGTTGGCATCATTAGTTAAATATTTAAGTGAAATGTCAAGTAGACAGCAGGATATATGAGTGTGAAGTTCAGAGAAAAAGTCTAGAGAGAAAATAGAAATTTGAGAGTTATAGGCAAAGAGAAACCAAACTTTCTAATTCTGCATAGAGATTGGAACTTCAGTTAGTTTGCAGGCTCTGTTTCCATGATAACAAGATAAGAGTTAAATACCATCTCCAGGCAACATATTACTTAACACAGAAATTACCCCTGATTTGCAAATTACATCTGGACAAGGAGCTATGAACATCAAATAGGGTTATATATTGGGCTTTCCTGAGGGCAATGACTCTTAAAACTGTTTGTACCCTGCAGGGACCTAGAAGCTATCCTTATAGGAGTATTGGCTCCTGTATGACATGAGGCTTTTAAACCAGAGAAGATTCCCCATCTTCCGAGTATGGCTGAGTATGGTCTTTCTTCTTGAACCTGAGTTGTCATCTGATTCAGTATCTTCTGGATGGCTTTGTGAACTTTTCCACAGACTGCTGCAAAAAGAAATATTTGATGTTGAGTTGCTGGTATGCTGTGGTTCCTGTCTGATAACCTTCTAAGCAGATTGATGTCAAATGTTGTTTATGATAGGGTCTTGAGTCTAAATGTGTAGTTGAGGCCAAGAAGACCCTGATGAACATAGGAGGAGTGTTCAGCATGTGGATGGTATCTAAAGGTGTAAGGCTAGATAAAATTTCTTTTTTTTAATTTTTTAAAAGATTTTATTTATTTATTTATTTATTTATTTGACAGAAAGAGAGAGAGCACAAGCAGGGGGAGTGGCAAGCAGAGGAACAGGGAGAATTAGGCTCCCCAATGAGAAGGAGCCCAACACAGGACTCAATCCCAGGACCCTGGGATCATCACCTGAGCCGAAGACAGATGCTTAACCGACTGAACCACCCAGCCTTCCCTAGATGAAATTTCTTAAGGACCATTAACAAAGAAGAGATAAGTTCTGAAAACTGTGCCTTTAGGCACCCTAGAAGTTAGAGGTCAAGGAGAAGAGAAGGAACAAATAGAGAAAACTGAAAATGAGCACAGACTGAGGTAGGAAAATACCCAAAAGAATGTGTTATACTGGAAACCAAGGAAAAGGGTATTTCAAAAAAGCATGAGGAGTCGTTTCTGTCAAATGTTCTCTTTGCCACTATAAAGTTGATTACCAGAGAAAGCACACAGGGGGACAGTAAATTTTGGCTAAATTCTATGTTATGATTGGCTGATATTCATGACATACCAAAGAGAAAAAGTCTAGTCTACCTCTTTTGGGATTGAAGCTAGAAGTTCATAGAGTTGGAATTAGTTAAAGGCACTGTAGCTTGTCCCAGAGATGAAAGGTGGACCAGATATTCAATGTTCAAGGGCATGGTGGAAGAATAACTAGAAGAGGAGAAAGAAAGAAATGGAGTGAGGGAAGGTTTGGTTTGTACTTATATCACTATTTCATTCTTTCATAGGAAATGACCAAAGGAAATGGAATTGAAGTTTTTCTGTTTTTGCTATTCCCAAAGACTAAGAATGAAAATTCAAATGAGGGGCTCCTGGGTGGCTCAGTCCTTGAGTGTCTGCCTTTGGCTCGGGGCGTGATCCTGGCGTTCTGGGATCGGGCCCCATGTCAGGCTCCTCCGCTGGGAGCCTGCTTCTTCCTCTCCCACTCCCCCTGCTTGTGTTCCCTCTCTCGCTGGCTGTCTCTCTCTCTGTTCTGTCAGATAAATAAATAAAATCTTTAAAAAAAAAAAAAAGAAAGAAAATTCAAATGAACTAAGGCAACATTGCATGTCAACTACACTCAAATAAAAAAACTTAAAAAATAAAATTCACATGAAAAGTAAAATATGCAAAATAAGAAATGGAGAACAATAAATATTTGGTGAATCCATTAATCTTAGGACCTATTAACCACCTTAAAAATCAAAGGAACCTATACAATTGTGTTTTTACTGTTAATTAACTTTCAGCATAATTACTTCACAACAGTTGGGTTTTTTGTTTTTTAATTACATGCTACATTCGGGGCACAGTCATTTCCTGTTCTTCATTCAGCGTATGGCACTTTCTTTGATGACACATGTAGGCTAGGGAATGTTTCAATGAATGAAAACTGCAGTTCTAGTTATTTCATACACCCTGTTGCTAGTCAGTGCATGTTGGCTTATGAATCCCCTTTCACTTTATTGACAATCTCATCTTCACCATAAATCAGTTGTCAAGGATGACTACATCTGGCATTCTACTCAAGAGGAAATTTCACATTATGTCATAATACTTAGAAAGGGAATGTAGAACGTTGATATTCTCTCAAATTCCTGTGCCTTACTTCACTTTTTTATGTGAAAAGTAATATTAACAAATATCGGTATGATTGGCACATTCCCTTAGGCTGGGAGAAGCTATGAATCTAAAAGCATCTTAGTTATGCAGCCATTATTCAAATGCCCCCCACTCCAAATAAAATAAGAAATTAAAATAAAATAATTTTAAAAAACACCCAGCAGAAACAATTAGTTATGTGGGTGTTATCTTCATGGCTAAACCAATTTCTGGTGACATACTATTTTATGTGAGTAACTCCTAATACAACATGAAGTCGTGTGTGATGGAAATCAGATTACTCTTTTAGATACATAAAAGGAACTCACTTGCAATTACTACAATTCAGATAGAAGCATGACAAACCTTGTGTAATCAACTAAAGAAAATCAGATTTCCCAATTAATAGTGTAAATAAATTTTCTGGGGTTAGATATCTCTATCTCTATATTATCTGTATATCCATCCATATACAATAGAAAACCCACTTGGTCGGGGAAGAATTTGTATTCCTGTCCAAAGGCAAAATATGCAAAGCTTCCTGCAAACAGTAGCTGCAGTATGATCTTGAGAATAAAATTTAAAGAGCAAACTGAAACAAAAACTGTGATTCTACAGCTAAGACTGGCTGACATTCATGGGGCTTAGTTTCCATGAAGAAATCGGTAAAAAAAAAAATATCATTTTCTATAATTTTACCTAAAATTATCAAAATAATGATCACACATTTTTTAAACTGCTGACTTGTGATAGAAATTGGCTGAAGGCACTAGATACAGAGGGAGGAAAGCTCACTTCATAACTCAAGATTTTTTGGATTCTTCTTTAACCTTGACGAAGCTCTCTTGACATTGCTAAGCCTTCCTTGTAAAGACAGTTTTAACTATCATTAAGTTTTTTGAGTTGTGGAAACCTCTGAGGTTAGAATGAAAGCTAAAAGACCCTTCACCCAAAAAACACATGTAAGAACAAGCCTATGGTTTAAAGATACCTAAGAACCCAAAACAGATATTATAAAGGATATTAGATATTTTTCCTGTAATTAGACATGAATTTTTAAAAAATTATAGAACATTTGCTAATTTAATGCCATACAGGTACGCTTTCAATCTGTGTCACATACCTGTTCTAACAGACCAATTCCTTAATTGTTTATTTCATTCGATTGCTGAATAATAATCCATTGCATACTTGTTTTATTCACCTACCTCTTGGTTGCTACCAGATATCATTGAAACTGCTATAAACAACCATATTTAATATACATCTTCAAATCAATTGTGCAGCAACCTAGAAGCATAATTGTTGGGTTGTATGGTAGACAATGTTTACCTCTGTGAGAAACTGCCAGATTGTCTTCCTAAAGCGTTGTGCCATTGTGCGCTCCCATCAGCAGTGAGAGTTTCTTTTTTTTCATATTCTTTGCAGCAATTGATATCATCAGTTTTTTAAATGTTAATATTCTAAATGTTCAGTGATATCACATTAAGACAAATGATGTAGAACATCTTTATACGTGCTTCTCTGCCAAGGACCTAACAGGTGTTCAGATATTTTGAACTATTCAAATATTTTGCCCATGTTTAATTGGATTTTTCATTTCCTTATTATTTATTTTGAGAAGTGCGTTGAATATTTTGATTAAAAGTCCTTTATTACATATGTTTTTGGCAAATATTTTTCCTAGTGTATGGTCTATCTTCTCATTTTCTCAACCATGTTTTTTTCAGAGCAGAAGTTTTTAATTTTAATCAAGTTTATCTTGCCCATTTTTCTCTCTGATGTACCTAAAAGAGTAATCTGGTGTTGTATCTAAAAATTAATCACCAAAACCAATGTCACATATATTTTCTATATCTTGGCCTTTTCTTTCCCTAAAAATTTTATAGTTTCACATGGAAGTCTACGATGAATTTTGAGTTAATTTTTTGAAGGTTCAAGGCACATGTTTTTTTGTCTGTTTTTGGCATATGGATGTCCAATTGTTAACAATTTGTTGAAAAGGTTATCCATTCTGCTTTCAACTGTCTTTGTTCCTTTGTTGAAATTTGGTTGACTATGTATATGTGGTCTATTTTGGCTCTCTGTTCTGGTCCATTGACATATTTGTTTATTCTTTTGCCAATTTCATGTTGTCATGATTACTCTAGATTTATAAGTCTTGAAATCATGTAGTTTGACTTGTTCAACTTTGTGCTCTTCTTTAGTACTGTGCTGAGTATCCTGGGTCCTCCCCATTTCCATAAGAAATTTGGAATCATTTTTTGGTATCTTCAAAAACAGCTTGCTAGAATGTTGTTTAGTATTACACGGCTCTATAGATCAAGTTGGGAAGATATGATTTGGTTTCTAAAAGCTTCACCAAAAATAAATGAGAAAAATATGAAAGGGAGAAGGAAACACTGGATTGGCTGAGTCCTCCAATCCATGAGTATAGACTATCTTTCCATTTAGTTAGATCTTCTTTGATTATCTTAGTCAGTGTTTAAGTTTGTTGCAAAAGACTCAGAAAATATGTTGTTAGATTTACATCTAAGTACTGTATATTTTTGATGCTAATATAAATGATGGGTTTTTCTTAAATTCTAAATTTCTTTATTGCTGGTATATTGGAAAGCAATTGCCTTTTTGTACTGATCTTGAATGCTTCAACTTGCTATACTTGCCTATGATTTCCAGGAGGTTTTTCTGTTTCTTTGTTTGTTTATTTGTAGATTCTTCGTGGTTCCCTTACTATTAATCATGTCATCTGCATGTAAAGATAATGTCATTTCTTTTCTTTTAATCTAATACTTTTTTTGCACTAGCTATGATTGCCAGTATGATGTTAAATAGGAGTTATAAGAGAGAACATTCTTGCCTTGTTCCCAATAGTAGTTGGAAAAGTTCAGTATTACACCACTAAGGATGATGTTAATATAGGTTTTCTGTGGATTTCAAAAATTAAGTTGAAGAAGGACACTTCCATTCAATACTTTGCTGATATTTTCTTTATAGTAAATGGGTGTTGGATTTTGTCAAGTGATTTTTTTTTTTTGCATCAACTAATACAATAATTTTTCCTCTTTAGCCTGTTGGTAGATTACATTGGTTTATTTTCAATTTGTTGTTATATTCAAAATAAGTTGCAGTACCTATATTAATATCATACATAGTGGACTTCAGAACAAAGAAGATTATTGGGGATAAAAAAGGACATTATGTAATTATAAAGGAGTCGATTCTTCAAAAAGACATCAAATCTTAAATATGTATACACCAAACAAAAGAGTGTCTACATACATGAGACAAAGCTGATAGAACTGGAAGGTGAAACAGACAAGTCAACTATGATAGTTGGAGACTTCAACACCTCTATATCACTAATTGATAGATGAAGCAGCCAAAAAATAAAGAATATAGTTGATTTGAGTTACAAGCTTCAAACACTTTACTTGAATAAGTACTCTTTGGGTTGTTCTGAGCCTTTAAGGGTTCTGTAAGTTATTTTGGCGATTTTGGCCAATGTTTTAATTGGTTTTGTGGAGAGTATATTTTTGGAATTCCTTACTTCTCCATTCCAGAAGTTCCTCCTCTTGTTTACTCTTTAAAATGAACTTTTATTCATGTAATTCATTATATAGAAGTAATTGCATGAAGAAAATACACTGCACATCCCAATCAAAATATATGTCACCTTTGAAACACTCCAGTCATACCTATAAAGTAACTCCATCCTCTGAATATCAAGGATGGTAAATCTCCAGAAACTGAAGTTAGTTGTAATGAAAAGAAGCCTGGTTGTGAATTCAGGAGACATATATTCTAGATTTATTCTTGCCACATAATGACTGTGTGTCTTCAAACAGAAATTTTCAATTTTATTATTCTTAAAAGGGGAAGAAAAATACCTGTCTGTCTACCTGTCACATGAGACTAGAAGGAATATCACATGGTCAAAGGTATATGAACAAATTTTAAGTATTTTCATTCTGTTACTTATTTCAAAGTGGGTATTTGCACCGTGATTTTTCTGAAGAATTTTATGCTAAATAGCTGAAATTCGTTTCTAGCTTTGGTTTGTTAAAATTGTAATTGTTATGCAATAAACTTCTTTTTTTGTAATTATATGATGGGGACTAAGAAATCCACATGACTTATCACTAACAAAATGTGTTTAGTAAATGGATGTTAAATACATTTTGTTGAATCATTTAACCTATTAGATAACAGATGTCAAATATCAGAGACTGATGGCAAATATAATTCAAACATTCCACGTACCTCCTGGACATTCAACAATGAGTAGATTCCATACTGTTTTTATATATTGGGATCAAAAACATCTCCAAGAATTTTGTGGCATTTTTTTAGTGAAATCAACATAGGTTGGAGCAAGGGAAGTAAAAGCTGGTGAAAATTGCCATCCCATGCACTTGCCTATCGATTTCAAAAACTACATAATTCTCATGGTCACTAAATAATCCACAAAATTCCATTAGTTGAATAAAAACGTTTGAAGACTGTACCTTTACTTTTCTTTTGTCAGTGCCAATGTCTTTCCGTTTCTACTTATCTTCATTCACAAAAGAAAATCCAAAGAAATGACGAGGAAGCCGTCATTTTCAGAAAGGGTCTAAGCAGATATTTTACATTTTAAAATGTGAGGATCTACTGCAGATTGTTTAAAGCAACATTCAGAGACTTGATGAAGAAGACGATAAAAACGTGTTTCCATAGACAGTAACTTTATATATTTTCAGTTTGGGAGGGTAATTAGCAGGATAAGTAAGACACAATGTAACATCAATATGATATGTGTATAAACTGCAGATTTGGGGTGTATTCACATGGCACAGAGATTTTTAGATAGTTTCTCAAAAGAAAATGATGAATCATTTTGTGTAGCTAACTCCTGCTAATAGCGATAGAAATGCTAAATTTAAATAAATATGTCTTGTCCTCCTAAAGGACTTTATATCAAACCATCATGTTACCTATGTAATTATGAATAAAAACTTTGGAGTGGAGGCAATATTATTATTGTAGAAATAAATGAAATATTCTATTACCTTTCTATGTATTGCTTTAGCTTTTTATTATTTTTCACTGTTGCCTACGACACCCATTCCCTAAGACATCTTTCATAAACATATCTGCCCATTAAGTAAAAATTACCCAAAATATTAAAGTATCATTATAAAAATCACTAAATTCAGTCAGTTAAGCATCTGACTTCTGCTCAGGTCAGAACCTCAGGGTCCTGGCATCAAGCCCTGCAGTGAGAGCTCTACTCAGCAGGGAGTCTGCTGCTCTCTCTCCCTCTCCCTCTGCCCGTCCTCCATCTCTTGCTCTCTCTCTCAAATAAATAAATAAAATCTTTTTAAGGTAATGGCTGAATTTCCCCTAATGAATGTTTGTTAACACTAAAGCAGTGCTATTAAACATCAAGTTTGACTGGTACTCAGGAAATGGTCTTTTCTTGCAACATGTACATGGAAAAAATGTCCAAATTTTAGCCTCTTAATACTTGTAATATGCACTTATATTTTAATTTAAGAGGAAGAAATAAGAAGTCAGTGACTGATGTTCTATGACTTACGTGTAGCCTGTAATAAGAGCCCAAACGCTGTTAGATGATGCATGAAACACACAGCAATACATTGTCTTTTCAAGATGAATCTCAGCATTGTAGTTGTGATTCACAAGAATTCAAGGCTCCTTTGAACTTTTCAATGTCTTCCCAGCCTCAGGACTTAACTCCAGTTAGAATCGTAACTGCAGCATATATCAAATCTATTAGAAAGCAGATAAATTCAGCATACGGGGAATATAACTTTTAATGGAATTAAAAGGTGAGGAAATGTTTAATGGGTACTTTTATACCATGACTTCATATTTTAAATTATGGAAATCCCCAATACAATTTGTCCTGGTAGATTTATTTGACAGCTTAGTCTAATATCTGATCATAGGGTCCTGAAAATTCTTTTATCTTCCAATACATTATTTGATCACATACTCCCAATTTCTAGAATAAGGTATATTATGTGTGTAAGGGCAGGTAAATTCTCTTGGAAAGCAAATTTAGAAAATGAATGGATCGGTTGGCATCTGTCTTGAGAATTTTATTTAGAATATGACTTTCTTTCATGTCAATAGATGGAATTTCCTTCCAGTGTGGAAAATCTGGAAAATGGGAGGGAATATCATGGTTTTTCAAAATAACTGGATGGTAGTGAGTAGGTGGTAATTAATCATTTGTTTCTACACCCAGTGATTCACCTCTTATTCAGAAAAAAAAAATTGTAAAACAAAACTTTCTCATCAGTACTATTTTGTTACCAAAGAATAACTTACTGTGAAGTGGATAGATGAAATTTATATTTCATTATCTCCCACCTACAAAGATAATAAAACTGTGATGGTGATGCTGTCCTTTTACTACTGGCTGTTTTAAAATTTCTTCAAAATTGTTCTTGGTAAATGTTTCATTCTTGCTTTAAAAAAAAAAGTCAACCCCAAAAAAGTGTAGATTGTCTCAATTATATGAATACCATCCTCATTCCACTAACTGCAAGAACAATGTAACAACTAAGTCTTTAATATAAACTTTGGACCATCCCTCTTTACAGAGAGGTGATGCTTACCCTTACAAGCATGTCAACTAGACATACAGAAAAGTAATGATAATAAACAACTTTTCACTGGCTTTTTTCCAGATACCTTTTCAGAATCTTCCAGAAATGTAATTTCTGATGAAGTAAT
This sequence comes from Ursus americanus, assembly GCF_024610735.1. Taxonomy (NCBI): domain Eukaryota; kingdom Metazoa; phylum Chordata; class Mammalia; order Carnivora; family Ursidae; genus Ursus; species Ursus americanus. Next base: position 83,322,436 of record NC_142130.1, read on the forward strand.
CACAGCTTAGTTTGATGTCCCATATCACCAGCTCCAGTCTAGAGCCTTGGTTTGCTCAACGGTGTTCTCTTTAGGTATAAACTATCTGAGTAGAGCATGGACACAGGAAATGGTCCTAAGTTTGGCAATCTCTGCCTCTTGTCTTCCCTGTACAATGAATCTCCCTCCTGCCTCACTACTTCAGCACACTCCTAGCTTTCTGTTCTATTGCTTCACTCAAGTTTCGTCACTTTGTGTGTATGTGAGTGAGAGTGTGTGATAGGACTGAGGAAAATGGAGATGTGTGTTATTCTAGAGATAATATTTCACTAGAAAGAAGTAATCCTGAGGGGATGGATTCAGACAGGTGAACCAGTGTGGCTCCCTATAAAAAGGTGACAATTTTGATTTCTCTCAAAAGGCAGGAGAGCAGGGATCCACCATTTGGAAGTCTGGCTTCAAATCACTCCCCTTTTAGATAAGTATAAATCACAAAATCAAAAATCAACAATAGATACAAGAATACATTTTCATATATACAATCTTCCCCTCAACAAACAACCAATCTTCAGCTCTCCTTCTTCTCTTGACTGGCCATTTGGTTTGTCTTCATGCACTAGCAATCAATCATTTTCATTATCCTGTCGGTCTCCTCCCCACCTACCCCTCTCCCTCATTTCTTTATACTCTTATAGCCTGTATCTCTGTGAGCCCTCCTCTGACTGAAGCACTATTCTGTGACTTTTAATGGCCTTTGAATGCCCTTTCCTGCTCCAGAGTTCCTCAGCCAGTTTTCCTTATTTGGAGAATGAAGCAGACTTTCTTGGAGCCAAGGAACTAGAAAAGCAGAGAGAATGCATTTAGAATAAAATGAGACAATTGTTTCTCCTTCTTCAGGGTCTTCTGGAGTCCCTTGTTTTCTTCTACAGATGACTAGGAAAAAGAAAAAAAAAAAAAAGGGAAAGCCTGAAAGAAATCTCTGGTAAACTGGAGAACACAGGAAATATGTGTCATTTCAAAACTCAATTTTACATCAGACCAAAAGTTGGTGGTGACACATCCAACTAATAAAACCATTCAGACAGGTCCTCACAAGCTTGGAGCGTGTTTTTTGACTTCTGTGGTGACCTCACTTGGAGGATGCCCTCGGTTTGATGGATGTGAGTGAAAATGAATAAGAGATAGTTAGATCCCTAGGAAATGGGCAAAAATTCTTTCTGATGAAACTTCAATTATTTGTGCTTCATTTTTAATTCTTTTCTACCATGAACAACTTGAAGTATTCTGACCCTTTTATATCAGACAGTATTATACAGGGACCAATTCATGGACGGGGAAGATTTTTATTATTTGTGTGTGTTGGAGAGGGGGATCAGGGATGGCTGCTAGGGAAGACATGGGATTCGAAAGATATTGTAAAAAGCAGAAATTATATTTAATAACAAACATAATTCTTCAAAGGGAAAGATAAAAATTTATGGTACATTATTATTTTTATTTGTATCTTATAAAATTTAGTAGATATATATTATTGAGTATATGACATTTTAATACACATTTTTAGTGGGAAAGATAACATTTTTGCATTATTCTGGATGTGAGGGTTTCTTTTTAGTTTACTTGTTAATTAATATTTGTGAATTTACTAATACTAAAATATGAAGTTAGAAAATTAGCCTGCCATTGGGGCGCCTGGGTGGCTCAGTCATTAAGCGTCTGACTTTGGCTCAGGTGCGATCCCAGGGTCCTGGAATCGAGCCCCACATCAGGCTCCCTGCTCCACTGGGAGCCTGCTTCTTCCTCTCCCACTCCCCCTGCTTGTGTTCCCTCTCTCTCTGGCTGTCTCTCTCTCTCTGTCAGATAAATAAATAAAATCTTAAAAAAAAGAAAAAAAGAAAAGAAAAGAAAAGGAAATCAGCCTGCCATAAACTTACACATCAATCAAAAAGTAAAATAATAAAGTCATTTTTGACATTAAACATATAACTGCTGAACTATGTAACATAAATATTTTAATTTGTTTTAATAATTCTCATATTAATTGCCTACATGTCCGCGGTTGCAAAACAACCATAATTATTCAATATTGTTTTCATCATTTTAAATAAAATTTTTCATAATTTTTAACAGGGGGGAAATGCAAAGATAACCCTGTAATCAGCTATTTCTCTTGTAAAGATAAAACGGGGCAAATCTTAATAAAAATGACCCATTAGGAGTCTTTTTTTCCATGCAGAGAATGCAAATAACAAAATAAGCAATTTTTTTTTAAGTCTTAACAGGTCTTTCCCAATTTAGAAGTCAGCTACTCTGAATGGTTAAAATAAAAGCAATGACTTTATGAAGCTGGAACCTCTTCCCCTAAGACTGAATGTGTTAAGAGAGTGTTGAATGCAAGGAACTGAGCTGACAGGTCACATTATTTGATTTATACCCACATAACCACCAACTCCTTGTCTTTATAGATTTCAAATAAAGCTCTTTCGAGTCCTGATGATAGAATGAGAAAATCTCCCATCTGTAAGGCATTTCCATTTATGGGGTTTCTGTACCAGGCAAAACTGGTGAATCTCAAAGTTCCCAGGATTGTCCTGGAACTTAAAAATACTTGAAGACCTTGAGATAGGAGTGAAAGCTAAACTTCTCATGGCCTAAGAGCAGGGGACTGTGAGTGCAGGTGACCTAGGCCGGGGACACACCGAGGGAGCAGGAATATCATTCAAGGGAGTCTGTCTTATAGGTGTTGAAGGGCATGAACGGGCTTTACTCAGTAAAGAAATGCAATGGTATTTGCCCCTTACAAACTTCATTCTAAGCAAGAGTGATGTTTAATACTATCATTTTTATAACAGACAATTTATATATATTTTTTCTTTTTTTAATGAATTGTTTAGTGAATAGAAATCCCCTTGAAAATTTCGGAAAATTTTTATAAAGCTTTTTTTACCAAAGGGTACAATTGTGGCTCTGGAATTCTTAGAATTTCCAAATGAAAAGCATATGTTTTATCCTCTAGTTAGTTTTGAATGTTATAAAGAAATATACTTTTCAATCAATTTATTGAATATATACTAACACATTACTAATACATCTTTGGCCTATTGCTCCTTAAATGTATAATCATACTTCATCATCCAATGCATATTTTCTGTATCTGGCCCCCTCGATGTCTCGAAATACCTCAATCACTGTGCATACCTGTGAGTCAAAGAAGGAAATTGAAAAAATTAAATCAATAAATCTTTGCTTATTTTCCTGAAGCATTTTTTTTTAAATGTGGACCCACTGCTCTAAAATAGACACACATTATTTTAAACACTTGTGGACTTTGGTGACATGAACAGTAGTTTTACATTTGGGAAGTAATTTTTATTCATTAACTCATTTTTTTTTATAGAGATAGCCAGCGAGAGAGGGAACACAAGCAGGGGGAGTGGGAGAGGAAGAAGCAGGCTCATAGCGGAGGAGCCTGACGTGGGACTCCATCCCATAACGCCAGGATCACGCCCTGAGCCGAAGGCAGACACTTAACCGCTGTGCCCCTATTCATTAACTCATTTATTCTGTGAATGGGTAGCTGGGGTAAGGGACTGGACAAGAAATTCTAGAACCTGGAAGCTAGTTATTTGAAAGCAGCTGTTCAAATCATCAAGACCTAAGATAAGAAATTGAACTAAGGGATGCCTGGCTGGCACAGTGAGTTAAGCATCAGACTTTTGCTTTTGCCTCAGGTCATGATCTCAGGCTCATGAGATCAAGCCCTGCATCAGGCTCCCAGCTCAGTGCAGAGTCTGCTTCAGATTCTCTCTCCCTCTCCCTCTGCCCCTCCCCACTCATGCTCTCTCTCCCTCTCTCTTTCTTTGTCTGAAATAAATAAATAAATCTTAGAAAAAGAAAGAAACTGAACTAAGATTATTGAGAGACCCAGAAGAACAACAACTTTGGTGGAACATAACAACATAAGAGAGAAAATTAAAATAATCTGATGACAGAAGATTCAAGGTTGCGCGTTTTCAGGAAACAAAGAGTGAAAGATCTGAAAATATAAATGAGTAGCAAAGACAACATATCCCCTCCCGACCCACCAGAATGAAGTCTACTAGTTGAGAGAGTTTTCAGGAAAGCAGTGCTCTTAGGAGAGAAACAAGTTTGTGTTAATGCAAGAAAGTGAAGGGGGTATTTAGTAGGGCAGGACTGAGGGGAGGTAAAGGAATGGGCCATACGCAGAGCCTTCCAGTGATCAGGGTGGGGAGGTAAAGGGAGACCCGGGATTATGAGAGTGTCACGGTGCCTGAAATAACAGGGATAATGGACATAATAAAATCAGTCCTGGGAAATAGCACTAGAACGTTTGGGTGAAGGCCTGAGCATCTGGGATGAGAAACAGAAAGGGCTGGCTAACTTGGACACCTTTTTCTTTTTAAACAACTTTATTGAGATACAATTAGTATCACATACATTTTACCTATTTTTTTTTAAAGATTTTATTTATTTATTTGACAGAGAAAGAGACAGCCAGCGAGAGAGGGAACACAAGCATGGGCAGAGGGAGAGGAAGAAGCAGGCTCCCAGCAGAGCAAGGAGCCGGATGCGGGGCTAGATTCCAGGACCCTGGGATCATGCCCTGAGCCGAAGGCAGACGCTTAACGACTGAGCCACCCAGGCGCCCCCATTTTACCTACTTATTGTCCACAATTCAATGGTTTTTAATATATTCACAGAGTTGTGCAACCATTACCACATCTAATTTCAGTACATTTTCATTACCTCAGAAAAAAACCCTAAAAGCATTAGCACTCCTTCTCTATTCTCCCTCCCTACCTCCCCATTCCCAGCCATAGGCAACCTGAATCTACTTTTCTGTATCTGTGGATTTCCTTATTCTGAACATTTCACATAATAGAATCATAAGATAGGTGTTTTGTACGGCTTCTTTCACTTAGCAGAATGTTTTCAGGGTTCGTCCACATTGCAGCCTGTATCAGTAGTTGATTCCTTCTTATGGTCAAATAAGATTCCATTTTATGGATCTAACACTTTTTCATTATCCATTCCTCAGCTGATAGATTTAGGTTAGTTCTACTTTTGTGCTATTATGAATCATGGTGCTATGGACATTCATGTTCAAATTTTTGTGCGGATGTATGTTCTTATTTTGAGGGGGACATGCATCTGGGAGTGGAATTGTGATGGGCCATATGGTAACTATGCTTATCTTCTTTGAAATTGTCAAACTGTATGTTAATGTGACTGCCCCATTTTACACCCTGCCAGCCATATGTGAGGTCTTGAAAATCTGGAAGTGACATCATTTTAGACAGAATGCCTAGGTTTACTCTCTATCCTTATGGGGAAGGGAAGGGTTTACATCAAAAGTCAGGTCACCTTGACCCCTGTTATTGAACATAAGACTTTAGAGCCATTGAATGTTACACAGCATGATGCCCTCCCCTACTTTCAGTGTCCATTAAGGGAACCCAGCGCCACAGGTTCATTATAACAAACATTTCTACTACTCATGATAATCTTGCAAAAATAGCTCTGGCCAATCTGGCTTTACAGAAGAGGAATCTGGGCCATAAAGATGTAACAATGCACCCAAGTACTGATTGTCATCACTGATGGTATAATTCCACAATTATTCTCACAATCCATAGCGGTACAAAAACCTTGGAGTTGTAGTTTCCAAAACTATTTATTTAGGATAGTCTTACAATTATACTTCTGTATGTTTAGGAATGGCCCTAAGCACTGTAGTTGTCATTGGCAATGGCATATACATGCATTGATGCAGAAACATCCTTTGCAATGTGGGAAAGACTTCCACTAAAGTGTTGTGATGTGGCATTAAATAAGGATGACTTATATAATGGGAGTAAAAATTGATCATATTCTTAGTCATAGTGAGGAACCACATTTCAAATGACTTACTTTGGCAAGTGGTTATTAAATGTGGTTTGACGTAATGCCATAGGAAGAGAATTAGATAACTAACACCTGAATGAGTGTGAAAACTGGCCTCTTAATTGTGATTCACCTTTCTTAAGAGGCTGTAAGTTAGTGTACTATCCTCATCTGAAATTCGTCTTTCACACTGAAGTTGAACTATGTTGTTCTTCTCAATACATAAAAAAATGTCTAAATATGAAAAATATATGCACTGTGGTTCCCCTATTAGAAAACCAAAGAATATGTTATTTTTATTTTAAAAGATCTTTTCAAAAGTTCTAAGAGATTACTTAGAATAGTTATTTAGATTAAAATAACTTAAAATAAGGTATTGAGCATATGAATTATGCACATGGATACAATAAATACTATGAAATTGTTGCACATCACTGTGCAGAAAAATACTCAATGACAGAAAAATCGTTCACAATAAGTTTTAAATGAAAAATAGAAGCAGGTAGATTGGGATAGACAGGAACATCTTGATGAGAACATACATCTTAAAAGAAGTACACTAGATGGTAACATTGCTTCTCTTTGGGTCTGGGGATTTTCTTCCTTTTTGCACATAAGCAATATCAAAGTTTTCCATAATAGCATCGATAAAGAGAAAAGTAAGTATTTTTTAAAAATCTAAGATTCCAAATTATTTTGTCAATACCCTATGAAGAATTTTCTACTTATTTGGTTAGGGTTACAAAAAAATTTGACGTATAGATTAATGTTTAGAGTACAGTACTATCTGTAAATTTTTTTTTCCTTATCCCTACCAAGATATGTGTGATGAGTAAAATTAAATAGGAAATTGGAATTGAGAGAGTTTATTTTTTATTTTACAAAAATGTGAAATTTTATGTGCATGATAACCTCTTGAATTTGTGGAAATGAAACAAGTAGCTTATTCTTATGAAAGATCCAATTTGTAAAGCAAAGTGATTGCACTACTGTTTCATGTATGAGCCATTCACTTCTCTCCAAGGGAAGGGCATGCTGACAAACTTTTGTGATCCAAGCCTGCCCTCTGGTGCTTGATCTGTACCTGCTGATGAAAATTCCTAGCCTGACAAGGCAGCGCCCTCTTCAAAAACTGTTCAGAAGTAACCTGTAAATGAAAATATGATAATCCTGAGGGTAAACGTTCCTGTAGTGCCCCAGGCATTTCCATTGGTGGCTCAAAACCACCACACATGCTTAATGATAAAATAAATAGTAACATGAGTTCTAATGGGACTGTAGAAAACTGAATTACTCGGGTAAATTATAAAATATTCTTAACTTAGAAAATAAAGAATTATAGACTTGGCAAATTTGAAGGAGAATCCTTTATACGAAATAATATGATCAGTTTTATTCACCAGGTGCCATGAAAGTTGTGTAAGCATCTTTTTGAAAGTCTATGAGTCTTGAACATCAAGTAAAATACATAAAAAAGCTGTCAATTCATCAAAGTATTTTGTCAATCAAAATTTTTTGTGTGTGTAATTCTAAGAAACAATAAATAGAATGGGGAATTGAAAGAGGAGATGTGAAATGAGACTATAAAGTCATTGTCAGCTCTTAGTCATTAGCCCCTTGCTTTAAGGGAAAATCTTGTCATCAATGCTGCTTGGTTTTTTTTTTTTACTTTTTTAAGTTTTTATTTTAATTCCAGTAAGTTAACACACGGTGTAATATTTGTTTCAGGTCTACAATATAGTGATTCAACACTTCCATACAACGTCCTGTGCCCATCACAACAGGTGCACCCCTAATGCCATCACCTATTTTCCCCAACCCCCAACCTACCTCCCTCCTAGTAACCATCAGTTTGTTCTCTGTATTTAAGAGTCTGGTTTGCCTCCCTCTTCTTTTTTTTCCCCCTGAATTCATCTGCTTTGTTTCTTAAATTCCGTATATGAGTGAAATCATATGGTATTTATATTTCTCTGACTTATTTCACTTAATATAATACTATCCAGGGGCACCTGGGTGGCTCAGTCATTAAGTGTCTGCCTTTGGCCCAGGGCGTGATCCTAGGGTCCTAGGATTGAGCTCCACGTCAGGCTCCCTGCTCCACTGGGAGCCTGCTTCTTCCTCTCCCACTCCCCCTGCTTGTGTTCCCTCTCTCGCTGGCTGTCTCTCTCTCTGTCAAATAAATAAATAAAATCTTTAAAAAAATAATAATAATACTATCCAGCTCCATCCATGTTGCTGCAAATGGCAAGGTTTTATTCTTTTTGATGGCTGAGTAATATTCCATACTTCTTCTTTATCCATTCATCAGTTGATGGACACATGTATGTTCCCATAATTTGGCTATTGTTGATAGTGCTGCTGTAAACATGTATCCCTTTGAATAAGTGTTTTTGTGTTCTTTGGGTAAATACCAAGTAGTGCAATTGCTGGATCATAGGGTAGTTATTATGTTAAGATAGGAAAACATGTTTCTTCTTCCATAGGAGGCAGTCCTGATACTGACATAAGGAAGCCAGGAAGGCATGTGGTGAGGTTGGTGCCTACAGGGACTCAGTTTAGATGGCTCAGAAATGGACTCAACAATAACAACAACACCCTGAGAGGCAAAAGTACGAATGCCCAGTCCACACTGACATCACTGTATGTCTTTTGTGATGGCTTTAAATGTATTTATGGATGTCAACATGAACCATGTAATTTCATCCTTTTCTGAAATATTAAAGCCAGAGTGTTACGTTTTATGATTGTGTCACAAAATGAATTTTAAACATTATTAATATTACTTTCCAAAAATACCATGGACAACTTGAGGTCATCTAGAAGAGCTAATTTAAACAATCATTAATAAGATTTGATTTGGGACTCTTAAAAGTCATCAGTGAAAGGTCTGTGTGTTCCTACATATCAAGAATTTGGCTACTGTGAGTATGATTGCATTTAACATGGGAGTCCAGATATTGCTTCAAAATCCTGGTTTCAGTTCTTCTGGGTATACACCCAGAAGTGAGATTGCTGGATCATATGCTACTTCTGTTTTTAGTTTTTAGTTTTTTATTGTTTTCCATAAAGGCTGCACCATTTTTCATTCCTATCAACAGTATACTGAGCTTTCCTTTTCTCCACATCCTTGCCACCACGTACTTTTTCTTGTTTTGATAGTCATGGTAACAGACGTCCAAACTCATCAAATTGTGTACATTGAACATGTGCAAGGTTTTGTCTATTTTTTTAAGATTTATTTATTTATTTTAGAAAGAGAGTGTGTGAGCAGGGGGGAGGGGCAGGGGAAGAGGAAGAGAACCTTAAGCAGACTCCCCTTCTGAGCAGGGAAGCCCATGGGGGCTTGATCCCATGACCCTGAGATGACGACCTGAGCTGAAATCAAGAGTTAGACACTCAACCAGCTGAGTCACCCAGGCACCCCAGGGTTTTGCCTCTTATCCCTCAAGAAAGCTGTTTGGAAAGTATTTATAAGAAACAAGGTCTGAAGTTCCAACCTCGGAGAAGTGAGGTTAGAAGCAAAAGGAAAGCCTCTCTAAACTTGTCCTTTATTTTCTTGAGAGCTTTAGCCCTCATAGTTATCAAAATACCACAACAAGCTACTGCTTACATCAGTGAGTACAAACAGGCGGAACAAAAGAAAAAAAAATCTTATTAGTTCACTGCAGCTCACACACAAGATGTTTATGAACTATGCACTTGGCCAAAAATGAGACCCAACTAACAGTTCACATAAAATCCAGAGCTATACAAGACGTAAAACTTATCTGGCATTGCCAGAATCGAAAATAAGAAACAGTTTAGTGAATTCTAGGGGTGAAAGGAATTTAAGTATTAAGTTATCTCACCCTACTTCTTTAATTTACGTATAAGAAAATAGGCCCTGAACATGTTAGTGGTTTCCAGTAATGGAGACAGAAGCAGAGCCAGAAAGGAGATGAGTGGTCAACCTTAAACTTTCTTGCATCTGCCCATCTCATCCTTACTCACTTTGTAAAATAAAATTTTAAAAAAAGAGTCCACCAATCCATCAAAGGCCTGTTCTTCTACCTGTGCACTGAAACTGTGCTCTCTCTAGGTCTTAGATGCTTTAATTGTTGTTTTCCCTCCTTCACCCTTTACCTAGATCCTTCTCCCATTGTGTTTAAATAAATCCAAGTCTTTAGTATCTAAAACAAAAAGAAAATAATCTCTCCCTCCAGCAAGTACACTCTGCCACGCACTGCCCTACCTCCCTGACATGTTCATAACCGAATGTCTTGAAAACAATTGTGTCTTGCTAGTATTTTTTTTTTCACCTCCTACCTGCTTTTGGATCAAGTACAATGTACGTCCTCTCTCAGAGTTTCTTCCCACAGATCTTGCTAAAGTCACCAATGACTTCAGTGTGGTCCTAAATTCAGTGGAGGGAGGGTTTTCAGTTGTTACCTCTCTTAAGATTTCAGCAATGTCCAACCTTATTACATGATTTGCTGCACCTTTTTAAAAACACTCCATTCTTTTTACTTTCAACCTCCACCTTTTCCTGGATTCGTCTTTGTTTTTGCCTTGTTTTTGTTGTTACCTGTCTTACTGGTGATTTATTTTCTATCCCATTCTCCTCCTAATCTGGGCCATTAGTGATTAGAGTTCTTCAAGGTTTGGGCCCTGGCTTTTTTTTTCTTATTCTAAGCTCTGTCCCTGGCAATCTGGTACTATACACATGGCTTTACCTACAAAGCGCATACTAACCAGTATTCCCAAATTCACACCTACCTGTCAGACCTCTCTTCCGAGCACCAGACATGTCCCTCCAACTACCTAATTGACATCTCCTCTTTGATCATTAAAAGACTTTTTGCTTAAAATCCATGAATATATTCTTATCATCTTATAATTAAAGAGCAGAAACTTACCTTATGACCTGCAAGGCCTTGTACAATTCGACCCTTACTAAACTCAGAGGACGTTTGCACTAAACACCGACTCACTCTGTGCCCCACTCAGATTAGCTTTTTCCACCATGTGCCCTCCATGGAGAGGAATTTTGCTTTCTTGCAAACCCCTTTTCTTGGTTTCCCATTCTCTCTTTTCCCAGGTATTTCTATTTGTCTTTCAGATTTCAGTATTGATGTCACTTCTTTAGGAAAGCTTTGTTTGATCTCAGCTGGTATTTAAAGGATAAGTTATACTGATGGGTTTTTCTAGTAATTATTTTTTAAAGTATTATTTTCCCAACACACAGCAGCTTTTTTCTCGGTATAACAAAAGTTAATACTCTGCGTTGCTGAATAGCAAATAGACAATTTTTTATTCCCACTTGAAGAGTTATATTTTGCAAAAGTGTTCATAAATAATAGCCTTATTTTGATTTTTTCAGTATAAAAAAATGGCCTTGATGGCATATTATGATGTAATGCTATTGTTTATAGAATGATTAAAGGTCAGTATTGAAACCTGATATTAGCTGCCATCTTATAGATATGAATGAATGCTCACCAAACATTTATTTTACTGCACTGGATACTGTAGCTAATAAGCCAAGGAATAGACATATATTAGGTGCATGTACTGTTTCTAAACAACACAAACTAAAGAAGATAAATTATCAATACAGTTTAGTATTTGCTAATTTTACTACACTCTTCCATTGTATATATGAAGAGAATTCATAGGTTTTGTAAATTCATTTTGAGTAAAGTTAAAATATTATTTTATAATAAAGGGCCTTTTACTTAAGGTGGCCCAAACAATGATATTAAATATTTGCTATAAAGAGAATTATAAGAGTTTTATTTTCCTAATACTGAAAGTGACTTAACAAACACTTATTTCTATTAACTTGAAAGAAAAAACCTTTCATACCAGGTTATCAATTATGAATTATTGGATAATTATTCTTGATAACACTCACTATGGCTGCAATTGCATTCTTATTTGTGTCATTGATTTTGTCTCCAGTAGCCTGTAAATGCCATGAGGGTAGGGGCGCCTGGGTGGCTCAGTCAGCTAAGCATCTGACTCTTGGTTCCAGCTCAGGTCATGATCTCAGGGTTGTGAGATTGAGCCCAGCATTGGGCTCTGTGCTCAGCAGAGGTCTGCTTCAGATCCTTTCTCTCTCCAGCTCTCTCTTTCTCTCTCAAATTAATAAACAAAATCTTTACAAAAATAAAAATAATAAATAAATAAATGCCATGATGGTAGAGACTATTTTCTTTTTACTTATTTTTTGCTAATGCCAAAGCCAGTATCCGACATTTAAGAAATATTTATTAAATAAATTGAATTACAGTTTTTTAATCAGAAGTGGATTTTGTTATGCACTTTGGCGTCAAACTTGACACTGATGCTCAGATCCTGATAAAAGAGTCATAGTGATGATTCAGATTCTCATGAGCATTTGGCCAGCAAATCATTAATTCTTTTTACAACTGCTGGAAGTACTTGACTCATAGCATGTGCTCAATACATTGCAGAATGATTAACAACAGAAGGTAGTAATCACAGAGGAGATGGACTATTTAATTTCTTTTGTTCTGTACAAAATGTTTCTATTTTAAGGATTACAAAGATTAAACAATTAAATATGTCTATCTCAAGTGAAAAAGAAAAAAAAGAAACAAGTGTTAGTGAGGATGGAGAGAAATTGAAACCTTTGTGTGTTGCTGGTGGTAATACAAAATGGTGCAGGTACTGTGTGAATAGTATTATGATCCCTCAATAAATTAAACAGAATCACCATATGATCCGGCAATGCCACTTCTAGGTAAATAGCCCAAAGAATTGAAAGCAGGGATTAGGACAGATACTTTTACACTAATGTTCACAGCACTATAGCCAAAAGGTAGAAACAGCCCAAATACCATACATTGACAAATGAATAAATAAATGAAATGTTTGTAGTATATTCATTCAGCAGAATATTATTCAGATTTAAAATGGAATGAAATTCTGAGACATGCTACAACATAGATGACTCTTTAAAGACATGCTAATTGGCAAGAATGCAGAGAAAGGGGAACAGTTTTACACTCTTGGTGGGAGTGCAAACTGGTGCAGCCACTCTGGAAAACAGTATGGAAGTTTCTCAAAAAAGTTAAAAATGGAGCTACCCTATAAGCCAGCAGTTGCACTACTAGGTATTCACCCAAAGGAAATAAAAGTGTTTATTTGAAGGAGCACCTGCACCCCAATGTTTTTAGCAACATTATCAACAATAGCCAAAGTATGGAAATAGCCCAAATGTCCATTGACTGATGAATGGATAAAGATGTGGTATATATACAATGGAATATTACTGGGCCATCAAAAAAGAATGAAATCTTGCCATTTGCAATGACGTGGATAAAGCTAGAGAGTATTATACTAAGCAAAATAAGTCAGAGAAAGACAAATACTATGATTTCACTCATATGTGGAATTCAAGAAAAGATGAACATAGTAGGGAAAGAAGAGAGAGGCAAACCAAGAAACTGACTCTTTACTATAGAGAATAAATTGAGGGTTGCTGGAGGGGAGGTGGGCAGAGGGATGGGTTAGGTGGATGGGGGATAGGTTAGATGGGTGATGAGCATTAAGGAGGGTGCTTGTAATGATGAGCACCAGGTGTTGTATGGAAGTGATGAATCTATAAGTTCTACTCCTGAAACTAATGTTACACTGTATGTTAACTAACTGGAATTTAAATAAAAACTGGAGAAAAAAAAAAGAAACTACGATTATTTCCAAATGGTGATACTCTAATTTCATCATCCCTTCTCTGTATATAATGGTCATTCTACTTTAAGTAAGAACTTTTTTCTCCCATTTATCTATTTATTTATTTTTTCATAGTATACTCATAGATTTCCATCTGATTCAAAGAGATATAATAAGATCACATACATTTTCCCAAATCTGGCCAGTGGGAACCCCTTAAAGCTTGGTTTTGTGTCTTTTGACATGTCTCCACAATCTTCGAGTACTTTATTATTTTCATGTCAAACAAGAAATTCCTTCTCATACTCTTCCTGACCTAGCCCTAGAACCAGCAATTTTTCCACGAAATTCCTGTTTCTGTTAGTAAGGATTAGTATTTAGAAATCAAGGTCATGGGTCTAGGTTTGCTTATTTGTTACTGGACCAATACAGCACAAGGGCTCCCTTAGTGAACAGAGCTAGAAACACACACACACACACACACACACACACACACACACACACACACCTTTTACATCTATATCTATTTCTATGTCTGTCTTATTATCTAACTGTATTGAAAACTATGAGTTCAAGCCAATATCTCTGATTCCAATATAGCACAAACGCTCATTTTAGCAATCTCCCTACCTTATTTTTAAACTCACCTCTCTGATTGTGAGAAGCCTGGCTCCCATTATCCTCAACACATTTACTTACTGCTCAGTCCTTCTGGTAATATGAATCTCTTGATCTTGTTGGACCCCTCCCTGCTCAGCCACTTCTCTCTCCAGGCCCTGGCCCTTGCCAGGCCAGGTCCTATTTCTCATTTCATGTACCTAACAGCTTTTTGGCTAAATTATCCAGAATGGAAAGAAGTAAAGAAAGAAGGGAATGAAGGAGGAAAAAAGGGAGAGATAGAAAGGAGTAGAGAGGAAGTAAGGGAAGTAGAAGACAAAAAAAATATAGAGAGAAGGAAGTCAATAAGTTTTAGGATAATGCCGCAGAATTTGAATCCAGGAGCATCCGACTCCAAATTCAGAGCACTTTCTTCTACATAATGTTATCTCCTATGGCAGGTCACATCTGAGTGTGTGTGTGAGTTTTTTATCCAGCTCCAATACTGCAGTGTGATTTTTACCTAGGAAAAATGATTCTCTCTGGAAATTTCTCATCAAACCATGCAAAGTGTGTATATGTGTGTGAGTGTGTGCTCATGCATACTTAATTTACCAATATAAAATAAATTACACCTCCAAGTATAAAATGCTATCATAATGTAAATAATCCTAAAGCTGTGTATTTTCTCACCAAGATACATTTTCTCAAAGGGGTGAATTTGGAAGATAAAAGATGATAATACAGTGAAAAGACAAATCACTACGAGTTACCGAACTTGCTTCCTACCCTTTGCTCTATCCTTGCTTGCAGACCAGCTGTGTGACTTTTAGCAAGCCAACAAAACTGTAGGTGTGAGTTTTTGTTCACTCTTTAAAAAAAGCTCTAGAAATGATCTCCGTCATTCATATACTTGAAAATGTTATGCAATCCCTTATCTTTGTTTGACACCATTTAAAAGGGGAAATTTTCAAGGATGTACACAACGCAAGTATGTGGCACCTCCGATATGAAACTCAGCAGCCAGAATATGTGAACTTGTTCAACAAGGGAAGGACCTGACAGGAAGAATGTGTGGCTTCACTTAAGAACCCTGAAAATGAATACAGTTACTTCGTGTAAGGTCCTAATGCAGTTCAGTAACCTTCCTACACTTGTAATTAAAAAGAGGAAAATATTAAGTAGGTCATATATTGAACTTTCTGAGTTAACTTAGAAAATTTTTAATCTCCTCTACACAATTTAGCTGTCTTCATTTACATTTTCATAAGAGATAAAATTAGCACCAAGCATGAGGAATTTAAGAAATCGAAATTATGTTCTTAAAAAATTGGCAATGTTGATAAAACATTTTTGAACTATATTGCATAGGCTTACAAATGTTTAAATTGTTAGAATTATTTTAGAACTAGACTGGGAACACCATTTTATATTAAATTTTAAAAAACCAAATTCATTAAAGGTCTGAATGAGGCTTTTCTGTACACAGAAACTCAACAAAGTCTATCCTCATATATAGCTCAGAAAGGTTTATGGTCAAATAAGTGTGAACAATCCTCTTCCTTATCTGCTCTTTATTTCTATAAATAAATGTTTGTTTATTTATTTATTTATTTGCAAAATGGTGTAAAAAGAAAAAAATCCCTGATTTTTTTATGAGTTTCCTGTCTTGAAAAATGTAATCTGATAGGTGATACTAATAAAATTTATCATTTTAGAATATACGATTTTTTACAAATGTGTAATTATTACATTTGACTCATTAAAAATAGTAAGAGGATATCATAATGGTACATACATCCCAGGCTACTTACAGTTGTTTTCACCTCAGGCTTCCTTGAAGTCTGGGCATGTGGCTCATCCAGGTGGTGTGAACTACACACGGATAGCCATGCCTTTCTTCATCCAGGCCAATTCCTGTATCTGACCGCATCAAATAGTAAACCAACTCCACACAGACACTTATTTTGCATTTTATTTTCACTTTTTGCATTATATGTATTTCTATAAACTTCCATAGTATTTTTGGACTGAAGAGTGAGTACATGTTAATTAATCAACTGCTTAAGAAAATAATATTTTCCCATCCTGTGCTCTTTGGAGTGGATTTTGTCATCCAGTGTCTATGGCCTGAATGACAGCACTATGGATTAATGGGGTTGATCACAGGTGGTCATAGAGAGTTTTCCTTATTTCATCAATAACTACTTTAGATGTATCTTCTGGGCCCTGAGGAATTATGTGACAGTAATAATAATTTACTACCTCTTGGAAAGTCTCCATAAGTTCCATCCAAAAGGCATCCCCACCAGCTGTAAATATCAGAACACAAATATTATGAGCTTATATAATTGAGTTAGGCGGACGAATTCTACTGTAAAGGTAACAAGGTGATAGAAGAAATCCTTGTCTTCCATTGTTGAAGAAATATCTTCACAGATCTATCAAGGTAAAATGAATGGTTTAAATCATTAGGATGTGTGAGAGAGACAGCAAATACCCCTATATAGATGGTGTCCCCTTCTCTTTTCTTCCTTCTGTATTTCTCTCCCCCCTACCTTCCCTGGATGCAGAAACCATTTTAGTGGGCTTTGCTCTATGACAGTTGCCACTTTGAATGGCTACCCAGAGAAGAAGGTGAAATAATCCTCAAGGTCAAGGGCACCTTTCCATCCTTTTGCAGTCTCTCAGGCACATGCACACCTGCAGTGTCTGTCACACATGGGAACCCATTAACCCTGTTCTTTCTAAAGAGCTGTAAATGGGAAGTGTTGGAGAAAGGGCTATGTAGTCCTGGCCTTTACACTGTTGTGGGTTGGGTTTTTTTTTAAACTCTGACTGAAATTAAAGACTATATTCCAAACACTCCAAGCTCAAGTGAATCAGACAGATCTGACCCCCCTCTTGGACACACTGACTTATTTTCTACTGCATCTAAGATTCTCTATACCTTGATTAGCTATGCTTACATAATCAGCATTGTTGGTAGTTTTCAGGATGCCATACTACACATCATAGAATACACATTACATACCTTTTCAACTCATCAAAATGTTCTTAACAGAAACTTGAAAAGAAGATTACTAAAAATACTCCATAGAACACAGCAAAGTATTTTGAGGCAACTTAATGAAAAGTACAACAGTGGAAGGTCTATAACAAATGTTTATTTCCTTCTAAACTCTTCTTAATATGCTATAGACACATTTTGACACTTGATGACTGATCTTCGGGATCCTCATTCGACTTCCTTGCATTTCCATTAAGAACAAGAAAATTATCATTTCATAAGCCCCAATTTTTCTCCTTTCTCTTCTTCGAAACCTTAAATGACCAAGAAAAGAATATTTTTAGATGGCTTCCTCTTTGGAGTAAAAGAGGTAAGTTTGGGTGATGTTGTTTTTGAAATGTGGACGTTGATTTCGCAACTCAAGTGTCACATGCAGGGAGCAGAGTATGAATATTTATTTGTCCTCATCTGCTCAGCCAGCAGTGCTGACAGCCCTTTCTTCTGAAGTTACCAAAGCCAACACCTAGGTGGATTCCTAGAGGGCTGGAGTTGGCAATGACATTGTTCAGACACATTGACATGTAAAATGAGTGTTACAACAACATAAGCATTTCAGCCCATGGTGGCATTACCTTCAAGGTTTGCCTGGAAATAGAAATTTCTCAATTATGCTCTATTAAGCACTTTATGTTCTCTCTTTTCCTTAGCTTGTGAAACTCTAAAATGCTTGATCTGCTTAATATTTTAGATTATACTGATGATAGAATGATAAATAGGCTTAATTTTGCCAACATAGCATATGGTGACTGTTGAGGTTGTTTCATGTGTGTGTTCTTAATTTTCTTAATGAGCCCCTGTGCCTCATGGGAGTAAATTGACTATTATTTATATTGTTTTCGGATGCCCAGAGGCTTAAATGTGATTCATCTGGGGAAGGAGAGCTTACTTTCTTTCTTTTTTCCTTAAACAGAGCATAAAAAATGTAAGATAAAATGTAGGTCATTGAAAATAGGATTGATTAGTGACTTGACATCTCACTAAAAAAACAGGGAGACATGAACTCCAAAGAATGGGGCCGTGTCAATGTCATAGTCAGTTTAGGCTGCTATAACAAAGTGTCACAACTTGGGTAGCTTATAAACAATAGAAACTTATTTCTACTAGTTCTGGAGGCTGGGAAGTCCAAGATCAAGGTGCCAGCATGGTTGTATTCTAGTGAGAACTCTTCCTGGTTCATAGCTGGTGTCTTATTGCTGTGTCCTCACAGGGACAAAGGAGCTAAGGCTCTGAATCCTCTTATAAGGCTCTAATCTGTTCATGATGGCAGAGCCTCCCAAAGACCTCATCTTCTAATACCATTATATTGGGCATTAGGATGCTAACACAAGAACTTTAGGAGGAACACATTCAGCCCATAATAGTCAATATGGCAATATTTAAGAAACTCTACCTTCCATACCATTAGGAGAATGTTTCCTTAACAAAACTACAGAGAAAGGGAATACATCTCAAAATGGAAAATCAAAAATCTCTATGTAGGTGTGACTCCTAAACCTATAGATTTACCTGAGAGAAATATGATCACTAACCAGATCAATGGGAACAATTTTCTTTGACATTTCCTAATAATATCTGAGATCCCCAGAACCCCTGAGTATATCCAGGCTCACTGAAAGATGGCGGTGAATCTGTATACCAAGAAGACAAAGATGGCCAAGCATGTGAACAGACATGGAACCAGTCACAGAAGCAGTTACCACTGAAAACCAGTAAGTCATGGCCAAGGTAGTTGGCCTTAAATTCTTTTCCTTGTAAGTGACTTTAGGAAATCCTTTCTTTGGGGCACCTAAAGACCATGAGATTTGGGATATTGTAATTTGCTTAAAAATGTGCTGGGCATATGATTCATCGTTTATTATTTGGGTGTGTCGAAGTAATATATTTTCTTTATTTCTAGATCTGAATTTAATTTCTGACTTGAGGCCTGTTTGCCCAATATGAATTTCTTAAACTAGCTCATTATGGTTCTTCCATTTGTCCTTTTCTTGTGAGTTCTTAGATCAAATCAGAATTGTCTGGCAGCCTGGCTCACAACTCCATGTTAATCTGTCCTTCCCCTCTCCCAGTTATGTCCCAACCCTCAAGGTTTACAAGTCTGCAGGCTGCCAAAAAAAAGGACGAGTTCTTCTAGGTGATTGTTCATCCACTGGTGGTGGGAAGGGAGAGGCCTGCTTCTTGTTCTCTTTTGCTTTTTGGCAGGAACAACATGGGAACTCACTTGTTGGTACACATTCGGTTCCCTAGCAACTCCTTGGCATCGCCTCTGAGGTTCCAGGCTCTTTGTAGGAGTTTTAATTGCATCGTGAACAACCCTATATTCTTACAGACTTAAAACAACACAAACATTTATTTTTCTCATGAATGTGTAGGTTCAAGCAGGGCAGTCCAGCTATAGGAGGTGTGTTGAGTTCAAGTCTGTTCCAATGGCAGCCAGGGCCCAGCAGTTCACTGGGATCTGCTCTTATCATAATGGATGGCAGAAATCCGGGAAGAGAATAAGAAACACATGATAGCCCTTAAGGTCTTCTCACTGACTCACTATCTCTTCCTCTCCTATTCACTCACCAAAGTAGTCATATGGCCAAGCATAGCTGAAATGGTGCAGTAAAGTACACTCCATGTCCAGTAAAGTATGGCAAAAGTCAGGGTAAAAAAAGTAGGTAAACATGACAACATAAAGGTCAGATTCAATCATCCTTCCTCTGTAAATCCCACTTTCAAATTCAAATCCCATTTGGAAGTAGAAATGAGTCAAACAGATGGCAGGTCAAAATATTATCTTTTCTTATAGATAAGATTTATTGGAGAAATCAGAGTGACTCTAGGCTAGACTGGACTTCCAACTATGCAACTCCATTGGATATTATTTACCTGCCCAAAAACTCAGAGCCAGCAATTGTATTCTGAAATGAGGAAGAAGATACTAGACAGACATAGCTAAAACAGAAAGAACCCAGAATGAGATTCACACTCAGAGATAAGTTCTAATTCCCAGTCTCACCCAGACAGTGTCTGTATACCATTTCTTTTTGAGAAAGAAAAGTGAGAGATAAGAAGAACCTATATTTATTCGTTCCACATTCCTGGGAAGTATGGAAGTTTCCAAACCACTTTAGAATTATAAGTGAGGGATACATATTCTGCTCTAACGTATCTCTCTTCTGATTCCCATCATGGCTCCCATTCTGTTTCCCTGGATGCAAGTCTTTTCAACTTGCCTTGGAGATCCCCTCACTGTTGCCTCAGCTTACTTTGCAACCTTCTTGTATCCCTCTCATCTCTCAATTCACCAAAATAAATGAAGTGAAGGATCTTCTCCACTGACAATGAGCCATGTGGGAGAGGTAGAAAGAACTGTACACAAATCATACAATTTCTGGTTTACTACACATCTATCAGTCTGTTGATTCAAACAGTCCTAACCTGGCTGTGAGCAGTGGTGAGCAAACAGAGTCACCCTTTATCAAATATCCCTCAGACAACAGGATGAGCTCAAATATTTGCTTCCCTCTTCTCTGTAGGGATTATTCCAGGCTTGGGGAAAAAAAGTGTTTCCCACCTCTTTTCTTTCTCAATTCTCTTGTCCTCTGGGATAGAATACACCATTGTGTCTGTTTGTACCACCATGCAAATCTGCATAAGCTCATCTCCAGATTGGTGTGTTTTCAATTTAGGATTTAATATCTGGCAGCTTTGCTTATAGGGCAATAGTCATAGTTTCTTTTTTGCCAACATAATGAAAGAATAGAAATATAATACAGGGAAATAGGTAGGAATTAATATTCCACCAATAAATACTTAGGTTCTACCACAGAGAAACCATATATATTGCAGTCATTCTTTTTTTTTTTTTTTTTCATTTTGTAAGTATTCCTTGACCTACTTCTATATTTCCAGCGTTCTGGTAATGATTGCTATTCCATAGCCATCAAGATAGGGATGACCTCATCCTCATTTACTTACAACTTACTAGGCTATTGATTTTCCCTTCTTTTCCGTTAAATGTCTTCTTCCAATGATTGTAAGAATGTTTTTTAAAACATTTTTTTTTTAATTTTTAAGTAAATGTTTTTAAATGGAGAGTAGGAGGCTTTCCCTAGTTTTGTAATATTTCAAACCAAGAAGTATATGTATTTCAAACCAAATTCCTTTTAAGATAATACAGAATTTTTATCTTTGGTACATTCAAATGGCTGCAAAAATTAAAACATCAACAACAACAAAAATCTAACACAAGATACACAAGTCTCACTCTATTTAAACAAGTGAATGTGCAATATATAGAAAAGAAGCTCATGTGGAGTATTAATATGTTAATGCATGCTGTTTCTAGTAAATTTACCAAATAATTCCATGTAGTTTGGAATTGTTGCTTTATCCTAGAATTTTCTGGGGATCCCACTTTACTTTGTCTTCCACAGCTGTATCACATCCTAAGTGACTCTCATATCCAGATTTTTTTTTCTTATTTATTTGATTTTACTTTTTCACCAAAGGCAGATAATGGGGTTACTTTAGGATATTGCCTCAGTAATTCTGGTGTGTGAGTAATGCCATGTGAAGTCTAACTTTTAAAATACTTTCACCAATTTTCCTCTTCAATTAAAAACCTCATTGTTTAAGAGCACCCTAAATTAGATTTCCAACAAAAATGCGTGACAAAGCTACATGTTTATTAAATTTTGAATCATTTTCAATATTCATTATCTGCCCAGACTTTTCTTTATCCAGCTCCTACCTCCCCACCAAGTAGTAGACATTGACACCCTGCCTAGCACTTGATAACCCCCCAATTTGGGAGCTGGACTTTGTTTCCTGCTTCCTCAGCAGCTGGCCGAGACCCAGATAGAGGATGAAGCCCCCCTAGTTCTAAAGCCTTTATCAACAAGGCTAGCAACTCAGGCAGTAAATACACTGCTTGTCAAACTTCTTTGGAATTAATCATATAAATTAAGAACCAAAAACTTTCCAATTCTTTCGATGACTTAAAGTAGGCTTAGAAGAGGGTAGCATGGCATATGTTTGGGAATAAGAGCAACTATAGGGTAACCATTATATTCCAGGATTGAGCCTTCTCTTCAAAACTGTGTCATTAATAGCATTTTTCCTGTTTCTAGGTGATGAACTAAAGCTCAAAGAGATTTTAAAAGTTTTCTGAGGCTACAAAGCTAGCTAGCAATGAACAGATCAATAATTCAAATCCATGTGTCCATTTTTTTTCTCTCTGAACCTATAGCACTTTACATATTGAAGACCTTACATCAGCCAAAGGTAGCAAAGTTGGTAATTTTAAGTAAAAACAGGAAAAGATGTATAATTTCTTAAAAAGAGTAAACCCAATAGCAGAGCTATGAAATCTGCCAGCATCTCTTTTGAGCCCTCTGCAAAACATATGTTAGAAGTTTTCACCGAGAATATTTTATTCCCTTGCAAAAACTTCACATTTGTTACTATAAACCTCTGTGACTAAAGTTAATTGTTCACACTTGCACTGTGTATTCCAGAGTTTGTAGAAAATATTTCTGAATATCATTGAAAAAGCAACCAAACGGTAGTTCTAATTCCAGAAATTGCAGGGTAAAATGTATCAGACTGCTTCTGAAGCAGATAATTTAAAAAGTCCAAACAAATATAACAAAAACAGGTATTTGAAGGCCCTGGAGACAAAAGAAGAATGGGCAAAAGCTAGATGATTTATTTCAGATTGAGGTACCAGGGGACAGTTCTGGGGCTTGAATGACTTGAAACTGAGGGAAAAAATCCCAGAAAGGAAGTTAGTCACAGAAGAGAGGAGGCTGACAATCTATGTAAAATCCGTGTGTAAACTCTTCTCAACTTCTTGACTGACCCTGGACTGAATATATACAGAGGAATTCAGTAATAATCAAGCAGATCAGTGACAACCCAAACTAGAAAGTGAAAACGGAGAAAAAAAAAATTATTTTGTTGCCCATTGAAGAGAGATAAAGTTTCAAGTACGAGACTTGCTAAGTAAGAAGATCCTGGATAAATCTCAACCTTTTCATTAAAATCTCAGGAGGGTCATATGGTAGGAAAATACTATGTGCCAGAATTAAGAGATCTGCAGTAAACTTGAAAAAGATATAGCCTGCCAAAATATAAAACCAAGTCTCCAGAAGAAAAGTGACAAGTCTTTTACCAATGATTCAGTAACTGAGTTAGCAAACTATAACAAAAATTAACACTTTTCAGGGATAAATAACAGAATCCAGAGTCTCTAAAAATATTAATGGCAATATTACTTAAGCGATAAAAAATTCTGGACATGCAAAGAATAAGGAAAAAGTGACACATAGCCTAGACACAAATCAACAATATAAAAGGAACCTGAGATGATGCACATGTTAGAATTAGATGACAGGCAATTTAAAGCAACTATTGTATAAATATGTCAAGATATAAAGAAAGTAATTATCATAATTATTTAATGAAGAGTGGGTATCAAGGGAGAATCAAAAAACCTCAAGAAACTTCAGAGAAAAGGACAATATATACAATGAAGAAAGCTGTCAAAACCAACAAAAACAAGTTAACTGTCACAGCCCAGAGAAGCATAAGGACACATGACAGTTACACATAGTATAGTATCCTGGATGAGATTCTGGAACAGAAAAAGAATATTAGGTGAAAACTAAGGAAAGCTGAATCGAGTATTGATTTTAATTAAAATAATATATTGATACTGGTTCATTAATTGTAACATAAGTACCATACTAATCTAATATGTAAATAATAGGAGAAAAGTTATACAGGAACTCTCTGTCCTATATTTTCAATTTGCTTTTGTAAGTCTGAAACCGCTTTAAAAAGCAAAGTCCCTTAAAAAATATACTGGATGTACTTTGCAACAGATTGGCGATGGCAGGAGAAAGGGTTAATGAATTTGAAGAACATCAATAAGAATGACCCAATCTTAAAAAAATCGAGAAAGAAGAATTTTAAAATATAGCCTCAGGGATTTATCAGACAATATCAACATGCCTGGTACACAGGTAATTAGATTCCCAGAAAGAGAAAAAAGAGAAAAAAGAAAATGAAAAATTTTTAAAGATGTAACAGCCAAAAATATTTCAGGTTTGGAGAAAACACTAACCTACCAACACAAGGATCTTAACAAACTGCAAGACAAGAACAATAAAAGCTATACCTAGATGCATCACAGTCAAACTGATAAAAACCAAAGATAAATATATATATTTGCCAGAGGGAAAAACACAGCATATTTCAAGGAACAAAGATACAATCAATGGCTGACTGCAGATAGAATCAGTGAAAGTAGGTAGCTTTTAATGACATTTATGTTAATGAAAATGAAAACAAAATTTTCAATTCAAATTCCCACATCCAGTCAAAATAACTTACAACAGCCACATAAATATATTTTTAGGTAAACAAAAGCCAAGAAGATACCTTTCTCAAGTCCTGTACTATAAGACATGTGAACAGGAATTCTTCAGGCTGTAGCAAAGTGACACCAGATAGAAATCCACATCTACAGGAAGGAATGAAGACTATCAGAAATGAGACTACACATGTTTTTCTTAATGTCTTTAAAACAAGTGATGGCTCAATGCTAAAACTATAGCATTGAAATTTGAGATTTATAATAGAAGTAGATTGAAAATCTATTAATCCATAGAATGGGGATGAGTATATAACATTATTTCAAGTTTCTCACATTTCACATGAAGTTGTACAAGATTAATTGTAATTCTCCTGTGGTAAGTGAAAGATGACCTATTGCAATGACCTATGGCAAAAGACCGAAGTCATACTAAGCAGTTTTCGACAACCACCATGAGATTAAATTTGAAATCTGTTACAGTGTTAGCCAGAATAGTCCCAAAATTTTGGAAATTAAGCCACACACATCTAAATAATTAATATGATAAAACAAGAAATCCTAAGAGAATTATAGAAGGTTTTGAATTTAATTCTTTTTTTAAGTATAGTTGAATATAGTTGACACCCAATGTCACATTCGTTTTCAGGTGTACAACATAGTGATTCAACTTCTCTATACAATATGCTGTGCTCCCCACAAGTGTTTGAATTTATTTCTGGTCACAACACAACTTATCAAAATGTGTGGGATGCAACTAAGATGGTGCTGAGGAGGAAATATATAGCTATAAATGTTTTAAGAAGAAAAGAAAGTTTAAAATTAGTGATAGAATTTTCCATCTTCTGCAGCTAGAAAAAAAATGACTCACTTATATCCAAATTAAGTAAAAGAAGGAAATAATAAAGATAACAGGTATTAAAAATACATAGATTTATTTTTTAAATAAGTAGAAAACAGACAAATTAATAAATATAAAAGTTACCTGTTTTTTTTTTTTAAAGATCAGTCAATTGATAAACAACTAGCAGGACTGGTCAAGGAAAAAGCAAATTAAGAAATAGAAAATCGCTAAAATCAGGAATTATAGCAGGATTCTCATGAAAATCCTATCAAGAATACATGTGTAATAGTGGAGTATATGAACAACTTTATTCCAACGAGCTCGAAGGCTTCAATGATAAGGACAATTCTTTGAAAAATAAAACATATCAATACTGTCATAAGTGGTAGGTGATGAGACACTAAATTGTACACCTGAAACTAATACTGCACTGTGTGTAAACTAGCTGGAATTTAAATAAAAACTTGGAGAAAAAGAATTGAAAGCTCTATACCTATTTCTATATTAATGCATTTGAATTTATCAAAAAATTCCTCCAAAGGAAAGTACAAGAAAATACATTTTGTAGCATATAAATTCTTTTAATATTAAATAATACCAATATTAAGCAAAGTCTAAAACATTGTCTGGTAGCTCTTATCAAAAAAAGAAAGAGGAAGAAGAGCGAAAGACAGAAGGGGAAAACCTTCAACTTAGTACCATTAGTTACAATAGTATGACAATAGTCCAATTTTATTATTTCATTCAACAGTAAACTTGTTTCCTATGGAGGCTCGTACAACTTGTGTCCCAACCTGACCACTCTCGTGAAACATTTTGGGAGTGCACACACTTACCTTTTTTCTCGCCACCTTATATCTGCACGGATTTTTTTCTCCTCTTCCAAGATTTCTCTACCTCTAGATGGCCTAGCTCATATCTAAGTTATTTTAGCCACAAATTTCTATAAACCGTAGTGTTGTCATGAAATTTGAAGTGGAGAGGATGCTTGGGTAAAGCTTGGAGGAGAAGGTTGGCTTAGAAAAGCTTTGTAATTGATTTTAAGAAAATGATCGAGTAGTGATGCTCTCTGTGCTTGGGTGAAAATCTGGGCCTTGAATCTGCCAGATTATGACCTTCCCAGGCCACAGCAAGAAATGCACATCTAGTTTTAAAAATGGAATTTTTATTTTTTTAGCTTTGAGGCATTTTATTATAAAAAGCTGGCACTTAAATATATCAACTAATAAGAATTTAAAATTCATCACACATTTACTTCATGTTTTTTATCTCGACCTGCTAGTAAATCTTTAGCTTCATTGATTTTGGCTGTGGTACAAGGAGCCAAAATTGTCCAGGTGATTTAAAAGCATAATCCATTGATGAGTATTTCATATTGTTCCTTTACTGGCAGCAGGACTTATGCCTAGCATCAATACTGCTCCTCATTTTGTCATTTGGGGTTCAAACCATCTCTGTAATAACCACCCCTGGAGGCAGATTTTGGTGGGCTTTGAAAAACTTGTTTTACTGGAGGCTCCCTATGTTTCATGGCTTGCAAAACGTAACAGCCTGCAAATCGTGCAGCAGTCATGACCAGTGCACTGGCCGTGGCTCTGGCTCAGCTCCTCAGCCTCGCCTGAGAGGACGGCTAGTCCCAGCCCAAAGGCGGCAGCCACCAATTCCCATGCCTCTAGCCGATAGCCATGTGGCCACCACCAGCAGGCACCAAACCAAAAATGGAACTTTAAATAGTAGCACCATCAAAAATAAATGGTTGTTTTGAACATTTACTTATATGAATAGAATCTTTACTGGATTGTAACAGTAGTGTTAAAAAAAAATCTCCTTATATTAATCTGAATATTGATACAATTTTTCCCGATTTCTGTTGCAGTATCATTGCCAACTGTCTATAATTTTCTACCAATATAAAGGTCATTCTGCAAAATTATTATTTTTTTAAACATTTATTTATTTATTTGAGAGAGAGAGAGAGCACAAGTGGGAATGGCAGAGGAAGAGGGAGAGAGAATCTGAAGCAGATTCTATGATGAGCCCAGAACCCGAGTTGGGGCTTGATCTCAGGACCCTGACATCATGACCTGAGCCGAAACCAAGAGCTGGCTGCATAACTGACTATGCCACCCAGGCACCCCAACAAAATTATTTTTAATGTCACTATGAAAACAGTACGTTCCTCATACTGAGAAAAACAACAACACACATACAAGCTGTAACTTCTAGGCTTGGTTCTTGATATTTCAAAGGAAATTAGGAAGAACCTTTATCTACCTTACCTGGATTTTCAAGCCTAATTGTTTTTCAGTAGTTTGCTTGGTAAAGGGATCCATTACTTGCTCCCTGTCATCCTGGAATACTCAGGACACTTAGCTTTACTCTGCACGTGGACAGCTTACAGGAACATGGGGTTAGGAGAAAACAGAGTGAAATAATTTAATATTTAAGATACATTCTTTTGTAACAATTAGTTTTCTTGGAGCCACACAAAGACTCAATATTATCCCCTTTTTTCACCTTATTATTTATGTATATGATTTCTAATAAAATATCACCATTAAAAGCATGCTCCAAACATTTATTTTACAAAAGCCAGTTTTATATGCTTCCTTTGAACTTAATATAATTGTCTTATCATCAGTTAAATCATTATCCTCAGATTTAACAAAAACATGTCCCCAAGTGTTCGTCTAATCATATTATAATTTTTCCTTTGGCAAATTTCTATATTTTAATATATTGCAATAAATAAAATGCTTCCTGTTATTTTCCATGAAACCATAGAAAAACACAGCCAAATTATCTGAGGATGAACTGAGAATCAATGAACTGCAAATGATCTTAATAGCCATTTATCCTGATAGGATAAATAGCCAATGCTATGGACTGTAAGTAAACCTAAATTAGCACTGAAAGACTGTCCTATAGCTACAGTTTGAATTCTTTCAGTGACAGATGTTTCATTACACCAGAAAGAAACCTTTACACTTTGTTATTTTAAAAGCTCTAATTTTAGAAGGAGCATCTTATATTAAACCAAGTCCTACCTTCCTTTAATTTTTACTGATGGTTTGTATTACCAGTCATGCAGTCATTTTTTTCTTTTTTTTATTAGTTTCAGAGGTTGAATTTAGTGAATCATCAGTTGCATACAACACCCAGTGCTCATTCTATCATTAATGCCTATTCTCCTTAATGCCTGTCACCCAGTTACCCCATCCCCCCACTCCCCTCCCCTCCAACAACCCTCAGTTTGTTTCCTAGAGTTCAGCATCTCTTAAGGTTTGCCTCCTGTCTATTTTCATCTTATTTTATTTTTCCTTCCCTTCCTCTGTGTTCATCTGTTTTGTTTCTGGTAAATGGATAAAGAAGATGTGGTATATTTACAATGGAGTATCACTCAGGCATCAAAAAGAATGAACTCTTGTCATGTGCAACAAAGTAGATGGGACTAGAATATATTATGCTAAGCAAAATAGGTCAGTCAGAGACTGACAAAGACAAATACCATATGATTTCCCTTATATGTGGAATTAAAGAAACAAAACAGTATGTAGTCATTTAGTGTAAGCTTGACCTTTCTGAACAACAACCCTTCCAAGATTAAGGACCATCACTTCCTTCCATAAGTATCTTATCTCAATCAATACTTCTACAGACTTCTTGTGGACTCCAGCCCTTGTCACACACCTTTTTAATTTTCCTTGGGATACATACTCTTACTGCGTCTAGCTCATCTTTCTATATTTCCCTTGTCCTGATACTATGTAGCCATGACTATCCCATAAAGGAGCTTTCCCATGTCAGCAGTTAAGTGGACCTACCCTCATTTAAGAGGATGACAGTAAAGCAACTCCATTTCTCTATCTTTCTTAAAAGAAATGTAGAGTTCCCTGATTCAAATAAAGCAAGGAAGAAGAAAATGAAATGACGAGAGAGCTTTTATTTTCTTTTTCTTTTTTTAAAGATATTATTTATTTATTTGCCAGAGAGAGAGAGCACAAAAAGGGGGAGCAGCAGAGGGAGAGAGAGAAGCAGGCTCCCCATTGATCAGGGAGTCCAATGTGGGGCTCAATCCCAGGACCCTGAGATCATGATCTGAGCCAAAGGCAGATCCTTAACCCACTGAGCCACCCAGGCGCTGTCCCCCTCTTTTGTTAAGATTTTATTAATTTATTTGACAGAGAGAGAGAGCGTACGCGCACAAGCAGGCAGAGCAGCCGAGGGAGAGAGAGAATTTATTTTCCGTTAAAATAACAAATGAAGGAGACAAAGACTTAACTGAACTGTCCTGAAATCTGTCTCATGCAGAAATATGTACAAAATAGGTTCACGGACTCTATGAATGGAGGCAATTCTTTCTTACAGAACGTGTTTCAAAAATTCTATGATGCCTTTTCTTATAAAATAAACTATGGATAACTCAAGTAGGTGAATTTTCGTTACTGAAATGCAAGTGCGGACAAACCACTGTAATCAATTTCCAAATGGACCTTTATGGTAACTTTGTACAGATCAATTAGATAAATATGTCAATGGAAAAACTGGCAAAGGATGTGTATAGATGAAAAAAACTAAATAAAATGGCAAAGTATTATGAAGTTAAATGAAGAAATGCAACTTGAACAATAAGCACTCTCTTTTGTATATCATTATGAAATAATGTTCATTTATTTTTGTTACTAGTGATTTACTGTGCTGTGATATGTATAACTTCACTCTGAAAAGCAACTTTGGAGGAATGTTTTTAATGCCTTAGAAATGGACACATTCTTAGAAATAGTAATGTGCCTTCCTAGGAATTAATCTTTAATTAAATGTACTCACAAGTATGTCTGTGTAAGTATATTCATTATGTTATTTGTAATAGCAGAAAATAGTATGTACATCCTTCATGGTCAAAATAAGGGGTGATCAAAATGTTCAATGCATTTATCTCATGCAGTGGTTATATATACACATTATACTCCAATTTCCTGAGCAATGATCTTGACATTTAGTATTGTTATAATTCATTTTGAGAGAAAAGATCACAGGACGCATAAAGAGTTATAGAATATGAATTTTAAACACTGGCACTGTATAAACTGAGAGAAGATATACACCATCTTATTAATTTCAATGCATTAATTTGGCTACAAGAAGACAGATATTTTTAGGGAAATTAGAGGGATAAAGGACAAATCGGAACAAGGAACATGTTATTGGTTGAATTACATCTCCCAGAGTAATACCCAGTATCTCAGATGTGACTATATTTCGCGCAGTATGTAAAGAGGTAACTAAATTAAACAGATATAGTGAGGGTGGGCCCTATTCTGGTAAGACTAGTATCCCTAAAGAAAGAACAGGACACAGACATGTATGCGCAAAAAAAGGACCATGTGAAGACAGACAGACAGAGACGTTGGCCACCTGCAAACCAACGAGAGAAGGCCTCAGAAGAGGCCAGTTCTGTTAACACCCTAATCTCAGACTTCCAGCCTCCAGAACAGAGAGAAAATAAGTTTCTGTTGTTTAAGTCACCTAGCCTGTGGTACTTTGTAAGTAAGCTAATACAGAACATAATTACTAAATAAAAAGATAAGCACGATGGGAATTTGCTGATTATACAAATCACTATCTCCATATGACAACTGAACTATGACTAAAGACTGGGAGGACCAAACCATTACAGATCAATGCATTTTATGTGTGCTGTCTCTGTGTGGTGACTGAGCCTGCTCCCTCCCTCCTGGCTGTTCCTGTTTAATGCCTCACCTTTTCCAAAAGTTCAAGGTTTCCATATGCAACAGCTGATTTTGGACACCAGGGTTTTTTGTGTTTTGTGTTTTGTGTTTTGCTTTTTAATTTTTATGATTAGAAAACAGAAAAAAACACTTGAAAGCTATAAACTAGGTTTATGATTTTTGAGTTTGAGACTTAAAGTTACCTTCAGAACAGGGAAGTTTATTGTTTGCAGATAATCACTTTAATGGGCTTTCAATTTGCAGATAATCACTTTAATGGGCTTTCAATTATGCAATGTTTAAGCAAGTTCCCATTCTGGGATGCTGACTGTCCAGACATCCTGGCTCCAAGAAACTAAACTGTGCTAATTGATAATATACAAGACTCTTCATTCATTATGTCTGTAGATTCATATCCCACTGAGAAATGTTTCTTTTATAAATATGGATTTAGACTTCATTTCCCCTAATTACATTTATTGTTTCTTGGCAAATGTGTTGTGTCTGTAGCCTTCTTCTAGCATTTGCTCGAGATACAGAAAGCAAGGGTGTTGTGATGTTTTTGGATCCCATCCTAGCTGAGAGACCATAAAGATGACCTGACTGGGACTGTGGAAGTTTATGGTAGAATCTACATTAAAGATCCATTCATGGAGTTACTTTTATAGGAAGTAAGTCAGATATGGACAAATGCAGTGATATATAGGATTCATATATTCTGATGGATTATGTTCATGAAGTCCTAAGATACAGCCAAGCTCTGTATGGAGAGAGGGCTGTTTTCTAATGAAGAGAGTTGGAAATGTCAAGTCCAGTCATTTTGGAAAACAGCCAATCCAGGGGCAGGAAATGAGCACTAGAAAAGCGAACTTTAGACTTGGTAAGGGAGAAGGGCAGTGATGAAATTATTTTTGTTAGCCCATGGGGAAGTTCAGATGCTCAGCTCCAGGTGAGAGTGACTCAAGAATATGCTGATGGAGAACACTAAGGTGCCTCCTGCAATTGGAGCTGAGCCAAGTCTAGTCACAGAAGGGCTTGTGCAGCATAAGGGCAGCCATAGTTTGTGTGGCAGTTTCCTTTTACTAGCCTCATATTTACTCATTGTTTTCCAAACGCTGGAAGCGTGATTGTGCCTCCAAATAGCACCTAACAGCTAGGCTCATTCTTGAAAGGCTCTTTTAAATTTATTAAACAGAGTCTGCTGACCATTGGAGACAATATGACTAATAGAACCAATAGATGAAATCAGGATTCTAGTTTGGTCTAATTAGATACCTGGACTTGACCAGGATGATCATTATAGTCAACTACCAGAATGAGCATTTTCTAGGTTATTGCATGTTATTGACATATAAACGTCGTTATTTTTGAACATCAATACAGTACTGAGTTGTATGTGTGAAGCAAGAGTCACGTAGATTTAATGAGACCCTGAACTCAATTGGAACTGATGCCACGCAAGGTGCTTCTGAATTGTGTTTCTTTAAAAGAAAGAAGCATGGTAACAGTGAACCATCACTTCTCTTCTCCCCGCTCTCCTTCCTTCCCCCCCACAGGATGACTACTGCAAAATCTCATGACTTTCTAAGTGAAGTCTTGACAATTTTCTGGAAAATGAATTGAGTTGATATAAAAGTGGCTTTTTAAAACCTATTTTAAAAGTCTCTAGAAAATGTATTTTTTAGTTCCCACTGGTTATCGTTTTCCACTCATTATCATCTTTAAAGCTTCATCCAAGATTTCCACATCATAGACGCAATGGTCCATAGTCCAAGGCTTTTAGTTCATATCAATCTTTAATCTCACTTGGAAGTTTGATTAATAAGACAATAAGAATATAATACTCAGTCTTTCAATGATACACATTGATGTATTTTTATTTAAATTTATGTATCAGTAAGAATTCTTCAGAAAACATAAACCATGTGAAGTATCTTATGGACAAAGGGACATAAGTAGGAACTAGGTGTGAAGTAGATGTATGGGCACTGGAGGGGTTGAAGGAACAAGTTCTAAAATGGATCCAAAAGGGAAGCTATGTGCTTATGGACACCATGGAAGCCATGTTCATGTCAACACTAGGAACCTGAAAAAAGGAATTTCTAAAGCCTCATTCTAAAAGAAAGGGAGCCATCAATAAGCCTCTTTTTACTGACACCCCAGATTGCTGAAGAATGAACCCTGTTACCTCTTGGATCTTTCCAAGGAGCAACAACATAAGAAGTTGCAGGGAGATTGTCTATTTGTCAAAATCTGCCTTCTGGTTTGGCTTGAGATTTTCTGTCTAGATGACCCTAATTCACTTCCAATAGAAGTAAAGCTTCAAGAAATCTTGGAGACATGTCTTAACCTTCAAAAGAAGGAAGATGAAATGGAGATTGAGAGCCAATCTAAATATCAATGACAATTTTTTAAGGCCAAAATACTCATAAATACTTATAATCAGCATTATTTTAATCAAAGAAAACACTTTTGGAAAGGGGACAAAAACAACTTTCTTCAAATCAAAATACTTGATTTGATGAAAATATTAGTAACAAGAAACATTCAAAGAACATGAAGTTCACTCAATTGAAACAGCCTAGGCTGTCTTCTGGCCTTTCTGCTAAATTTGGAAAGTCAACATTTTTTCATTGAAAATCACTCCAGGAAACAAATCTTGATTTCTTATTTTTGCCACATGTCGCATTGATTTAAAACCTGGGGAGATTTTGAGGAGCTGCCTTGTTGAAATATTAGAAAAAAAAAATCCATGAAAATTTCCTTTTTTTCATTTAAAGTTTATACAAATATCTTATGTTTTCTATCTTTTTTCTTATTTTTAACTGAAGTATAGTTGAAATAATATTATAATAATTTCAGGTGTACAACATCATGATTTGACAATTATGTACATTATAACATGCTCACCACAATAAATGTAGTTACCATCTGTCACCATATAGTTATTACAATATTATTGACTATATCCCCTATGTTCTACTTATCATTGCTGTGACTTATTTAGTTTATAACTTTTACTTGAAAATATTAAAATCCTTAACGTAAGGGTTAAGGTGAACCATTTCCAGTTTGCTAGTAATTTACCTGCTTTGTAAAATGTTACCATTTTTAAGTGTTTTTAATTAGTTTTTCACAAATCTATAGAAGAATAATGATAGCTTCATTACTGAATATTTCCTTTGACCCCTGATATGCTCCATTTTAAGAGCCACTTGTGTTCTAGGCACTGTTACTCTTAAATATCCTTTGTAATACCATATGTATGCATATTAAAACACAACCACACTTCAAATCAAATATCAGTGTGTGCCATAAAGTGCTGACAGAATTTTGTGTAATTTTTCCTTCGAAATTGCTCTTTGAACTATGAATGAGTTATGTTTAATTTGTGCTTGGTTTTTTATTTCTTAAAAATTATCACACAACCTTGGGAGTTCATGTTGGATCAAACATAATCTAGCCTTCAAACACTTCTCGATTTTTTTAAACTTCTTTTGCATATCAACATCATAATTAACCAAGTTCACGTGTTACGTGTATAGATACCCAATCAATCAAAATTTTATTGATTTTCATTTGTGATGGTACTTATATAGATTGATATTTTGTTTTGTCTGTCACCATCTCAAAAATACTTAGAGGCCCCTGAAAATCTCTTTGGCTTTTCGCTGTTCACTAAGCTTATTATGACAAAAACCAAAACAGCCTGATCTTAAAAGTGATTGAATACGTGGGCCCCTGAACACATTTTTTGGCCAGAGTGTACAGCTGCTGGTTTCTCAGTTTTTCTGTCCATTTCGCTCCTCTTTTTCTCACCCAGGGAGTACATTTGTTGGTTATACCTGTATTGTGGTCTGTTGTTTACATTTATGAATCATCTTCATAGAAACAACCCCCCCAAAGAATAGTATGTTAAATACTGTATTTGTTTGCTCAGGCTGCCATAACAAAGGACCCAGATTGGGTGGTTAAGACAACAGTTCTGGAGCCTAGAAGTCCCAGATCCGAGGCGTCAACAGAGTTGATTCTTTCTGATGGCTGTGAGGGAGAATTGGCTGCACACCTCTCTCCTGGCTTTTGGAGGTTTTCTGGCAATCCTTGGCATTCTTGGCTTTTGCTATATCATTTTGATCTTTGCCTTCATCTTCACATAATGTTCTCCCTGTTTGTCTAATTCAAAACTTCCCCTTTGTATGGGATACCAGTCATATTGGATTAGGGGCCCACCCTACTCCAGCAGGATTTCAACCTCATTTAACTAATTACATCTACAATGACTCTATTTCCAAATAATTCACACTGTGAGGTACTAAGGAATTGGTGGGGGATGGGGGATAGGATTCAACCCACAACACATGCAATTGATGTTGAATAAAGTTTTGTGGGGTTTTTTGGTTTGGTTTATTTTGGTTTTAATGAATGGTCTGTGTACAATAAACATTTACTTAATCACAATCTGGTAACTCAGAAAAAAGCCTTCATTCAATGCCAATGTTAATACTAGGTAACCTACCACCACAAGCAAACTCTTGCATCCCATGCCAAGACTTTCCTCCCCAAGCCAATGTATAGTAGCTGGTGGATTTGGGAAAGAGAATGAATATAATAGCTCATCTTCTTTCACACCAAAACTTAGGTCTGTTTAGATTATTCTACATTTTTCATGCTCTTTGGCATTAAAAAAAAGAAGACATGTTTTGTTTTCCTTATATTTTTTCTCTCTTGGTTTTTCTTTGAACATTTTCCAACCACTAAGAATGTTGTGCATTAACAAGGGAAAGCCCAAATTAAAGGAAGCTAGTGGTTTGGCAGTTGGAAATCGTTAGAAATAGTTTTGCTAAAATATCTTTCCACTACCATGTTTTAACTTGTCTTAATAGTACTGAATATATCCTTTTATTAGTTGCAGAGAAGTCTATGACTATTTACCTGTCTGTTAGGTTCACCTATTATAAGGAACACAGAGGAGAGGATTCTTTGACTTCAGGACGCTATTCATTTGCAGAGTGTGGATTAGTTAAAAACCAGTTTTGGCTCATGATAGTGGAAAGTCACTCAGTGGGAAGAGGAGAGGACAGTGTTCCTATTCTCTTATCTGTATAATGAGTATTTAGTTTCCATGGTCATTGCAAGTTCACATCAACAGCAACAGTGTTGTAACTGAGTTCTACTTTTTATGCAAACTTCTGGCAAGCTGTTCTTTCATTTCACTTTCTTAAATGGGACAACTGAAAGCATGCAGATTTTGTTTTTGGGTGAGCCTAGGTTCAAGTAGAAGCTTGGCAATTCTATCAGTTGTCTTGTTTAAATCCTTTGCAGCTTCAATTTCATCAAGCGCCAAGTGGAGATGATAGGACTTATCTCACAGTTTTATAATAGTGAGGATTGAAACTAAGTAAGGTCATGTATGGAAATATATATAGTATAGTGCCTAATTTCTATTCATTAGGGAATGATTTCTTCTAGAGATATTTGATCATTTCTTTCCATTGAGATTTTAACAACATTACCCCACTGTATTTTGTTAGTTTCCGCTTTCCTATCTAAATTCCTTTTCTAATGTGGAAAGTTTTCTTCCATTATGCTCTTGATTGCCATTTTTGTTTTGCATATTCTGTTTTCTTACTTGCAGATTGCCTCTTTGTGATCAATTTTTCTATGTACCAAATATTCTCTTGTTTCCAATTAATTCCTTCTGCTCTCTGGGAGAGTTCCTCTAGTCTTTCTCCTGTTTTATTTGTGTTTTCCATGAAGCTGCTTTTGCTACTTACTGGTTCTAAATGGTAATTTTATTGGGCATGGTTAGTTGACTTCCTGGCATCCATTCCACCAACCCCCCACTGTCATGAGGATTTGGAGTCATGAGGTTTGTGTGTTTCATTCACTCTTCTCTCAGCTCCATGGATGGAACCTGAATGTTCGGAGACAACCCATAAAATATTATCCCCTTGGGATCACTGGTTCTGTGTCGGACACTCAATCTGACTTACTTCAATCAGACTAGAGCCAAGTTGCTGAAAGGGAACTTTTCCTTCTTCTGGACAGTGTTTGGGGTTTATAAATGTGAATGATGCAACTGCTTTAGCTCTTCTGCTACCTTGAAAGAAGCTAAGGTGAGACCAAATCCAAACTAACAAGGGGAGAAGTACGCAGAGAAAAATGGAACACCAAGCAAGAGCTTTGATCAAACCCTGCCTGAAGCCTGACCTAAATGAACTTTCAAGTGGGACAATGTATGTTCTCCAAAGGTTAAATTACTTTGAATTGGATTTTTCTTGAAACTTCCAACACTTTAACCTATTTACTCTGCTATATTATCACTTTCATTTTGTTCTACTGACTTTAATTTGTTAACATTTAAGAGTTTCAGTGTTCTTTTATCTAAATAAGAAAAGATGACAGCCATTTGCTAAAGTTATACTCTATTTTCCATAAAAAATCTTTAGGATAAAATTGCACCTCTCCTTTTACTACTTTATAACACTTTTACTATTTTGTAATATTGTAACAGATCTAGTTGTTTTCTCTTTATCCCTCTTTTCAAAAGGATAATTTATAGAATCTTGTTCTTGCTAAAATTTTGTTATTGTTTCAGATAGTCTTCAGCTATTTTAAGGGTCTTAGAGCATGCAGTTTCTTGAGATGCGCCTTCAGTTCTCCATTTTTAAGGAAGAATTCACAATCTTAAGTGGTGTGTGATGATTGCAGGCTTTTATATCTTTATTGATCAGGATTTGTATTGCCTAGTTCTCACGCCTTAGCATCTGTCAAGGCCCCATCCCTATAATGTGATCTGAAATGAATCCTCATTGCTGCATTCAGAACAGCAGCTCCTAGCTCCCCCAAGGCTTCCCTTCTGCGATGCTGCTTTACTTCCTTGTTACAGCACATCCCACTCTCTATCGTACTATACATTTTACTTTCACTGTTTTTGCCGTTACTGTCTGTGTAAGCTACACAGTATTCCATAATGAAGATATGCCATAATTTATTCAATCTCTATTCCACTAGGGCATTAGGAATGTTCCCATATTTTTCAATAAATATTAACTACTAGTAGTGTTATGAATAAAAGATAGCGTGCTGGCACCGAGAATACTGGGGAAAGGAAAAACTGACTTTTTTTTCGTAGGTAGATGATGAGCTGAAAATGTTTCATTTCCACTTAATTCTTTGACTACTTTTGCAGGTTTACGCTTTCATATATTGGAGGCCTTTTGTCTCTGGTAGTGGTAAACATCTTTTACTGTTTTTCTATTATTTGTGTCTCTTAACCACTTATAGTAAGTCTCTATCGGTGATACTATTTGCATTTCATGAATTGCAAATTTTTCCTTAGTCAATCACTTGTCTTTGACATTGTGTTTATTGACAAATTTTTGCATGCTATATATTTTTGAAGTGACCTCTAGGCACAATGTAGGGCTTGAACTCCTGACCCCGAGATCAAGAGTTGCATGTTCTACTAACTGAGGCAGCCAGGTGCCCCTACATAATTTTTTAATATTACTTCAAAAAATAGTCCTTACCTGGTCATTTAGAATTTATAGCTAGTTTATTTAACGTAACTGGAACTTCCTTCCTGTATTACAACGGGATATGTTAATTTAAAAGCCACTTCAAATACAAAAAGGTGAATTTGTTTTTATTAAAACAATTTATAGATAACATACTCATTTTAGATAAAATTTAGATGTAATAAAGATTTGAGATTCAATCATTCTTGTAGTATTTTGCTACTACTCTTTACACAATGCTCAGTTTTTAGACATTTAAATATAGACCACTAAAGTACTGTAAGACTTGCTTGCTTTTACATTCCCTAGTGTTATTGGGGTTTTAAAAAGAACTTGAAAATATTTGCCTACTTTGGTTTAGATGATAACTAAATTTAAGACTTTCAGGGTTAAGAATAGGGTGAACAACCCTGAAATTTTAATGGTTTACCAAGATAAAAGATTATTTCTTGCTTACACAATAGTCCAACATGGATCTGATCCATGATATTAGACAACTCTTCCCTCCAAGTGGCAATTATGGGTTTGAGGTCCCTTTCATCCTTTGGCTCTGTCTGGCTCTACATTCTTCCAGTCCTTCTATTCAGCTGGAAGATGGAAATACAAAGGCAGGATCACTTGGGAAAATTCATGGGCTTGCAAGGATCCTACTTCATTTCTAGGCATTCTTTGGCCACTCACTATCCCCTACTAAGTCATGTGAGCCACCCAACTAAAAAGGTACCTGAGACCAGTTTGAACATGTATTCTCTGTCACAAAAATGAACACAAAAATTAATACAAGGGCGTTATTTTTCTTAAAATTTGATAATTATCTATAAAAATCTAAAATTATTCAGAATGTAACTCTAGGCCATGGTCATAATGCATTCTTTTATTTCTTGCACAGTGTTCACATGCACATCTCATTCAAACCATGTACCCAATTTTTTTTAAGATTTTATTTATTTATTAGAGAAAGAGAGCATGAGCAGGGGGGAGGGAGGCACAGGAAGAAGCAGACCGCCACTGAGCAGGGAGCCCAACGTGGAGCTCAACCACAGGACCCTGAGATCATGACCTGAGCCAAACCATGTGCCCATTTTAATAGGACCCTGGTAGCCGGGCAGTGCCAAAGAGAACATGATTCATGACCAGTGAAAATTAATGTTAGAGACATTTTTTTTCTTTTTTTTAATTTAAATTCAATTAGCTAACATATAGTACATCATTAGTTTCAGATGTAGTGTTCAATAATTGATCAGTTGCTTATAACACCCAGTGCTCATCATATCATGTGCCCTTCTTAATGCCCATCACCCAGTTACCTCATCCCCCCACCCACCTCCCCTCCAGCAACCCTCAGTTTGTCTCTTATAGTTAAGAATCTTTCATGGTTTTTCTTCCTCTCCGATGACTTCCCATTCAGTTTTCCCTCCCTTACCCTACAATTCTCTGCACTGTTTCTCATATTCCACATATGAGTGAAACCATATAATAATTGTCTTTCTCTGATTAACTAATTTCACTCAGCATAATACCTTCCAGTCCCATCCATGTCGATGTAAATGGTAAGTATTCATCTTCTCTGATGACTGAGTAATATACTATTGTATATATGAACCATATCTTCTTTATCCATTCATCTGTCAATG
This sequence comes from Ursus americanus, assembly GCF_024610735.1. Classification (NCBI taxonomy): domain Eukaryota; kingdom Metazoa; phylum Chordata; class Mammalia; order Carnivora; family Ursidae; genus Ursus; species Ursus americanus. Next base: position 83,362,753 of record NC_142130.1, read on the forward strand.
GACATCTTGGCTCTTTCTACAGTTTGGCTATTGGGGACATTGCTACTATGAACATTGGGGTGCAGGTGCCCCTTCGGATCACTACATTTGTATCTTTGGGGTAAATACCTAGTAGTGCAATTCCTGGGTCATAGGGTAGCTCAATTTTTAACATCTTGAGGAAGCTCCGTACTGTTTTTCAGAGTGCCTGTACCAGTTTGCATCCCACTGACAGTATAAGGGGGTTCCCCTTTCTCCACATCCTCGCCAACATTTGTTGTTTCCTGTCTTAGAGACATTTTAAGTATTAGGTACATAAAGATACCAGTTAATATTTGAGAGACTGTGATAAATGTAATGCTTTACGTTTAATCAACTAGCTTAAGATATAAATGAATATATCTGTATGTCTATATGCTTATCCATAATTCTATTCCTATCTATCAAGATTAATTAATGAATAAAGTGATTAAAACCTTTTATTTTAGTTTCTGGTCACTTAGACCCAGACTGACACCCAGTCTCTGCAGACTTCTTTATCCACAGCTGAAACACTGAGCTTTCATTTACACTTTGTTTCTCTTCTATCTTTATGATGGAAGAATGACTATGGCCATTCAGGAGTCAGATGAGTAATTCAAATTTACCCCTCATTTTTGGCAATATAGTCCCCCTTAACTTTTTGCTGTATTGCAGTACTTATACTAATGCCTATTTCCAGAGATGAGATGTACATCTCACTTCTGCCTATGGTCTTTTATTGTATACTCTGAGCTGAATCAAAGCATCTTACTCCTCCTGGTATCTTCCTAGTACTAAGGTCCTAATCCTATACTTCTATCAAGTAACTGACACTCTGCTACTTTATGATAATCATCTCCATTATGATCTGTGTGGGAACTCAATTTACAGATCACTGTCTGTTTGAATAGGCTTTCCCTAATTTGGACCTTCTTCATGCCTACTAAAGTTAACTATGCTGGCCACTACTTGTTGTATTAAACTTCAAATTAATAACCTCCATCAGGTTCTGGTTCCTTAGGTTCAGACCCAATCTATGATCCAGTCTAATTCTAAACTCTTCCATCCCCCAATCTTCCAATTCTTGGGTGGGCCATTTATTTACCCAAGACTGTTCCAAATCTCAGCTAAAAATGCTGTTTGTGTGTGTATGTGTGTATGTGCATGTGTGTATGTCTATGAGTGTGTATGTGTGTTCACTGTATTTGATAATAAACCATTATAAAAGAGACATTAATTTGACTGCTTTTGCTCACTTATCTTCATGTGTTTATTTTCATTGCTTGTTTACTTGAAACAGCTTAACTTTCTTTGGTAATTTTTAAATTAAGTTACATTTTATTGGTTGCAACTACTGATATCTTCCCTTGTTTGTTTATGTTATTAAAGTCAGGGCTTCAAAGAACTCTGGGGATATTAATTCCAGTTTGAACATGCAGTTGGGGCCACCCATGCAATTGTTTATTTCCTCAAACATATTAGTTTGCTACTGTGTAGAGAGGTGCCAGACAGTTCTGAACCCAGACTAAACTGTTGCGTAGCACCGTATAGACTTGGCTTTGGAAAGCATGGCAAGATCAAAGAGACCAAGATATCGGATTTGTTGATGTGTTATAGTTCATCTCACATGATGAGCTAGAGATTCAGCAATATTGCTTCCATGGCTCCTGGTGATTGGACGGACAAAATTTTCAGGCTCATTATGGTTCCACTGAAAGATTTACTCTGGGGAGTCTAGAAGAATAAACAGAACGCTCTTGAGAGCTTTGAAAGTGTTTGTCAAAGATTTTGTGTTAAAACTTAAAATACACATGCTTGTTTTTGATCTGTTGCTCAGTATGATTATTCTTTGTCCTTTATATCTCCATACTCCCTCTCATTTAAAATTCTAAGCCTGTGTATCCAACTTCCGTTGCATACAACTGAACTTCCATTTTCCCCACACTCACCCACCAAAATAAATCTATGTGATCTCTTCCCTGTTTATGTCTTTAACCACAGCACCTACTATAGTATTTCCCTTCTCTGCTGTTTCTTGACTGTCCCTTGAACACTGCCCTTCCCATTCTTTGTTAACCAATTCTATTCAGCCTTGTGGCCTCAGAATAAATGATAGTGACTCGGGAATGACTGCCCTGAATACCCCCTTTCTAAACCAGACTCCTGTGTTTCAATGGCTCATTTCATTCACAGCTTTTCTTCAAAGTATTTATTATGGTTTTAAATATATTTATTGCTGTTTGTAAAAATCTATTCTAAATCTTCCACACTAGTCAAAAGGCCCCATGAGAACTAGTTCATTTGCTTTTTTAAAACATATCATTCTATCATGAGTAATATGAGTATACAATTATTTACCAATGTGTTAAATGACAGCATCTCAAAAGAACTTTGATATAAAAATACCTAAACCTCATCCAGCGTCACCCCAAGGACAGACATACCCCAATTCCTTCCTTTCCTCCATAGTCTACTCATATTCCTGCAGTTTTGTCTATTCAAAAAAAGGATTATCCATGGTAAATTATTAAAATCTGGGGTCAGTCTCCCTAATCACCTTCTGGTGACTCCCGCTAGCTGAACGAAATCAGATGCTAAAGAACAAGGGAGCCACTGATTTATATTCACAAATGTCAGTCTCCTGAGACATACAGAAGGGTGGCAAAGAAGAAAAAATAGAACTCGAAGAACAATGGCTATTTCTTTGTTCAGAAATCAAAAGACTTTGGAGTCCAATGGAGTTGGGTGCAAATGCCAGGTTCATTGCTTTCTCTCTGTAGATTTTGGGTAATTAATATAAATGTGTGAATAGATTTCCTTAGATGTTTCTTGTATGTATAAGCTATGCCAAAACCTATCACATAGGGTTGTGATCAGGCCAGAAACCTATGTTCTAAAAGTTCCACATACAACAATGCCTGACATGTAACATTTAATAAATGATAATTCACTTCCTTTCCCCTTCGAACTAATGCTTATTAATCTGGAAATATGAAGCAATTGGCTGGGTCATACTAACTAATCAGAATGTTAAACTTATTAAGGGTCAGTAGTTAGGATTGCTTGATAAAATACAAAAAATACAATTTATTTTTATTTGGTAAATCTGGCTGGCCTAGTTGTACTACTCCTACTTATTTCTTCACTTGAAAGAATTACTTAACAGTAAGTAATGATTACTTAACAGTATTTATACAGTTGGCTCACATTTGAAAATTGTGATATATTTTTCTTGTTTCTTAAAAATGTTTACAGTGACAAAGCATACTGATTTAAACCAGAGAATTTTATAAAATACTTTAGAAGGAAGAAATAATTTCTATGTTATCAAATTCATACATATAACATTAGGTCCTGGGTAATTCCCCCCCCACCACAATATTTAAAATACATCGTCACATAACCAGACTTCTATTGTGTAAGGATATTATAAATAATAATAAAATCCTGCTTTTAAATAAATCTGAAATTTTTGCAAGAATAAGAATTCATTGAGTTTATATCATTGCTTATAGACTGAAAATCAATTTAATCAGTTATTAAACTATTATTAAAGCATTTATTAGCTTATACTTTTACTTAATATAGCTATTTTCTATATAGCTGTGTCCAATTAATAAGCAAAATATGTTGCAACTGGGACCAAAATCAACATGAAGCCTATTCAGGGAAAAGGCACATTAAGATTAAAATTATCAAGAGTAAAGTTTCCTTGTGCAATGTACCACATAACCGCATTGAGATTAGACATTTTTTTCTTGTAAGAAACAACAGATATTTTCTCCAACTTTCAAATAGGATCCTATAAAATGATGATTTGAAATGTTTTCCATTGCATCACTGATTTGTGGAATGATTATCATTCAAGAAGATACTGTTCCCATAATTGTTTTCTTTAACAATAAATTGAAGTGATCAAAAATGGTAGTGCATGTATACTGAATAAAGTCTTCTACTGTAAGTAGCAAGGGGGTACTAAAGATTTGCTATTGTTATGTAGAAATTGATCATTTACCTGCCTGCTTCTCCTTAATATATTCATAAATATTAATTATTACTAGATTAGGAAATCAAAGACAGCAAGCCCCAAATAATGTGGGCTAAACAATACAGGGTTTTATTTTTCTCTCACACAAATGTAGTTAGTTCACAGCCTGTATGGAAGCTGGACTTTAACAGGAAAGAAGGAAATGTCTATCTTGATTTGTAATCTTAATCACACAACTTTCACCTCATGGTCTAAGATGGTTGGTCCAACTCCATCCATCATGTCACCATCCTCTAGCAGAAAGGAGGACAAGAGTAAGAAAAGGGCAAATCACTCCCTTTAGGAAAACTTCCCAGAAGTTACTCACACCACTTCTACTTTTATCATAAATTGCCCAGAACCTAGTCACATGGTCACCAGACCCAATGTATCTGAGAAACTGGGAATCTTAAGCAAGGTAGACATGGTGGTCAGCTATTCTTACCACAGAAGAGGAGAAAGAATATTGAGCAGAATCCGCATTCACTTTCTGCTACCTACCCGCACGCTAAAAATGTTTTCAGCTTGAGGTTGCAAGATACAATGTTAGAGCTGGCTTTCCTCAGTAAAAGTTGAGCACATATTTCCTAGTTTCTCTCCTAGGTATTTATACTTACAAGGCTGCTTTGGAGTATGGAAGAGGAACACAGAGGGGATCCTGAGTTAGCTACACTGAATCACTTTAAGTAAGGTTTCCACAGGCTTAAGAAAGGATATTTCCTTTTCTTCCTTTGGGTGTTGCATGTCTGTAATTGAGACTTGGAAGAGTGGAAGCCACGCTGATGTCATCCTGAGGGTAAAGACCACACAGGGAGGCGCAAAAAGCCAAGATAACCAGAGCAAAATGGAGCTGGATCTTTCAACTATTATGGCTGGAGCCTCTTTATACCTGGGGATATATGATGATAACTTCCCTTAATGTAATGTTAGTCTAGTGTAGAGTTTTCTGCTATTTGCATCCAAGGCAACCTGGTTAATGCAAAGTTAAGTCAATACCTTTACGACTTTCTGATTTCATACTCCCATTCTCATTTGTTTTTGCCAGTTCTTTTTCTGTCCGTTAAATAAAATAAAATACCTACCCGATATTTGGATACTTCATATGTATTTATGGCATACAATTTCTAGAAGGGACAGTGCTTTTCTGCATAGATATGTGTGTGTATATGTATACACACAACAGCAACACTTTGCATAAAGAACACTTTGCATAAAGATAGCAATAGCCCAAGGGGGTCTAAGTAAGAGCTAGAGAAATCTTGAACTAGCCCATTATATATTGTTTGTGGACAATGGGAATTTGAAAACCTCAAAAGTTCATTACTCTGGTCAATATCTTACAGTCAATTAAAATATTTCTTTGAAAAAACTATAGTGGCTGCCCCATTCACGGAGAAACTAATGCAATTTAAATGGAAGTTGGAGAATTTAGAAGAGTGTTTTGTTTTGTTTTGTTTCATTTTCTAGCTAATGATCTCTTCAAGAAGGAGTAAGAGAAGTCTATGCCATCCAAAATAATGGTAATGTATCACCTGAAGAAACTTCTTTGATTAATACTCCAAGAGATATTCATTCCCTGATTCCTCTTGCTTCTCTTACTTCTTTACATTCCATACATCATTCTTTCAATCTTTTCCCCTTCTTCTTTCTTCCTCTTCCTCTATAGTTCTCCATTCCATTTCTATTTTCTCTGTACATACGGCCAACATATGTTCATGCTGTTTTCTCTTCCTGCTCATATTGTATCTATTCAGTCTTCAAAACCAAATTCAAATAATGTTATCCTTAATTCTCCTAAACTGGAACAATTGCCCACATCTCTCAACACTCTATATACTATCATGCACCAATCAGAGGCATATATCATGTCCTACATCGACTTAGATTTTGTCATTGGGATCTAAAAACTTTGAAACATTACAAATTATTGTATTCTGCACAACATTTAAGCACCCATATTGATCAAAATAATTTTTTGTAGAAAGGCTTTTGTTCAAACTACAAATTTGAAAGTTTTGTAATTGTACAATTAATTAATTTCATATCAAACTACTCTTGATTTCCATTTATCTTTTGACTATTTCCTTCCCTGGGGATTAATGTGTCTCAACAAAAACCCCTGCATAATTTTGTTAGAAAGAGGATAGATGTCATTAAGGCAAAATCACCTGACCTAGAAACTCTGAGTTTCAGACTCATTCTTTACTCCTATATCTTCTGCAATTCTTGCTTCTGTCAGTAAAAACCAAAGATCAAGCAACTCAAGTCTGATCATTATTTGTGCCAGTTTGCAGACTTAAACACTCCATGATTAGATCCAGATGAGCCCCTTGAAATTCATTTCAATTCCATTTGTGTCCAGCACTATTTCCTGTGGTCTTTGTTTTACATAAAAATTGTTGGTATCTGTACTCATTGGTTTATAATTTTATTACAGAGAAGCCTACAATGTTATTTATTTATTTATTTGCTGGAGAGAGAGAGCTCACCAACAGGGGGAGTGGCAGGCAGAGAGAGAAGCAGGCCCCCTGCTGAGCAAGGAGCTGGATGCAGGACTTGATCCAGATGCCTAACGGACTGAGCCACCCAGGTGTCGCCAGAGAGACTCTTTAAATAGCTTCCAGAATGTAAAGATGTGCCAGGAGAGAGAGGAGAGACACTGGAAGTAGAAGGAGTTTCTTTCCTGGTTCCGTGTGCTCTTTCATCAGACTATCCTTGCAGGGCACAGCTTCTCCAGCACCTGGTTCCCACAGTGCAGGAAGAACAGCAGCACCCAGTGGCTGTCAACCTTCCCTTGAACCTCTCTCATGTGGTTTTGTAGTAGGATGTCTCTGGACAGACACAGTCTTATGATTGGCTTTCCATGATGCCCTAGAAAGTGGATTTCCTTCCGAACAAGGAGAGCATATTTCTAGCAATTTCTGTCAATCCAGCACCTCAGGGTGGTGTATGGTAGCCAATGAGCCATGTGTAACAAGGTTTGGATCCATCCTGTTGGGGAGGAACCATCTTCTTGGGTGATCTATTTCAGCCATGGGTTTTGGAGAGTAGTTCCTTACCCTTGCATTTGCTCGTCCTGTACTCTATAGAATTTTTTTCATTTCTTACTATTCTGCCCCTCATTATAGCAATCCCCCATTACAGTGAATAATTCCTTATATTAATCTTTCTCTGCTCAAATTACTGTGTGGTTTTCTCTCCTTGGACTGGACCACAACTGATAGAATTGTAATCAATACTTATTGTAAAATAAATTAAGAAACTCATTCCTTCAGTCTCTGGGTATTTAGAGTTTTAAAATTATTGGGACTTAATTATGCCTTAATTTTAACAATTTACAATTTATATGAAGAGACTCAGGAGATATTTAAACTTGTTTTTCCCAAAATACCAGTTTAAGGAGGAAATTCAGGTAACTGAGCCCTTACACAAAATAATCACTGAATCCTAGCAACCTCCACCCTTAGAACTCTATTCTTCACCACCCCAACAGACACACACTCTCTCTCTTTACCACTATTCAATAAAAATTTCTATTCTCTGAAGCATAGTAAAACAATGTGATCTTAAGTTCTTTTTTATGAAACCTATTAGCTATTATAATTCCTTCACTCTCTGTGTCTTTTTCAATTAACTTTTTTTCTAACTATTAAAACAATATGGGCTCTTGTAAAATGTTTCAAAAATAAAGAACCAGATAAATTAAAAAGTCATGTATAAACTCATAATACAAAGATAACTCGTGTTAATATTTTGGGTTATTTATTCTTTAAGTAGTATTAATATTTTGAGTTATTTCCTCTTTGTCATTCTGCAATTACTTCAGTGTTAGATTTGCACCTGTTGCTGCTCTTACCAAACAGATGCTCCCATTTATCCTGGCTTCTATTTTAGTGTGCCCCAGAGGCTACAGCTGATGCGGCAATCTGTTGTTGCCCCATCCCTGAAACTATGACTTTGTTCAATCAATGTTGCTGCCATCATAGGCATAATGGCATATCAGGATACTATAAATATTTTGGTATTTGATTCTTAAGTTTAGCAATTAAGAGACAGAAATTTCAAGGAAAAAAAATAGCACATATCCTCTTCAATCACCCAGGAATAAACTTCCATTTTATTGAATTTGTTTCACTTCAAAACAAAACTGTAACTATAGCAATTAGTATAGAGAGTTAAAGTATAACAAGAATAAGTATGAGCTAACTCAGAGAGAAAAGAGATACACAAATAAGGAAAAAATAGAAGAAGGCTTCATATGTGGGGTTTTATCTGGCCTTAGAAGAAAGCTTAACTTAAGTAAGCAGAGAGAGGTTGGAGAGTACTTAATAAAGGTACAGAGGAAGAAATGTACAAGTATTGCTATAAGGATAATTAATAGTCTTATGTGAATACAACCTGATATATATAATTTAACCGAAGCATTTTTCCTGTTCTGAAATAGATTGTCAACACTTCCAATAATAGTTTTACAACATGCATAGCAAAGTGGGTTGATTAGTTGTCATAGCCATGATCACTGAGACCAAAAATGTAAAATAATTCTAATCATTGTCAAAATACATTACTGTTTAGTTTCATAATGCATACTAAATGAGTAGTTTCTTCTTCTTTTTTTTTAGTACATTCTTCTTTGATTAAAAAAAAGACAAAGTTTTAAAAATCACTCATTTGAAACTCCCAAAAGAAAACACAGGAGAGAAATTTCATGATATTGGACTTGACAACAATTTCTTGGATATGACATCAAAAACACAGACATCAAAAGCAAAAATACACAAATAGGACTACAGCAAAGTTAAAAATTTTGTGCATCAAAGGACACAATCACAGTGAAAATAAAATCTGTAGAATGTAAAAAAATATTTGCAAATCATATATCTGGTAAGGGGCTAATATCCAGAACATAAAAAGACGACAAAAAATGGACAAAGGACTTGAATAGGCATTTCTCCAAAATTAATACACAAGCAGCCAGCAAGCATTTGAAAATATGCTCAGGATGACTAATCACAAGAGAAATAAAAACCAAAATCACAATGAGATGTCACCTCACTGGTGGATGACTACTATCAATTCAACAGAATATAACAGGTGCTAACGAGGATGTGGAAAAATTGGAACCCTGTGCACCATTGGTGGGATTATGAAATGGTATAAGTGCTATGGAAAACAGAATGGAGCTTCTTCCAAAAGTTAGACACAGAAATATATAGCCTAGCAATCCCACTTCTGGGTATATATCCCTCAAAATTAAAAAGGCAAAGCATTGAAGAAATCCTTGCACACCTATGTTCCAAGTAGCACTATTCACAATTGCAAAGAGGTGGAATCAACTCAAATGCCAGTTGGTGGATGAATAAATAAACCGAACATGGTATACACCTATAATGGAATATTCTTCAGCCTTAATACAGAAGAAAATCCTGTCAGATGCTACAACATGGATAAACCTTGAGGACATTATGCTAAGTGAAATAAGCCAGTCGCAAATAAACAAATGCTAAATGATTCCACTCCTATAAGGTACCTAAGGTAGTCAAAAATCATGAAAAATAGAATGGTGGTTACCAAGATGGAGGCGGGTAGAGGGAGGAAAAGGAGTTGCTAAGTGAGTATAGAGTTTCAGATTTCCGAGATGAAAAGTTCTAGAGATTTAATTTCACAACAGTGTGAATACACTTAATTCTACTGAACTATATACTTTAAACTGGTTAATATGGTGATATATTATGTGTTTTTTTTTCCCACACTTAAAAAAAACGGGAAAAAATCACATATGTAGTGATTCGTAAATAGCCTTGTAAATGTTTTAATCCAAGCCCCACACTTTGGAGATGATAGACCTGAGACAGCAGAAGGTGAGCAAGGAGACCCAGGTGTCTCACGTCACCTGACTCACAATGTCTTCAGTATCTACATCTGCTGACTCCATCCATTTGTGGTCCCCCTACAATATCCACATCCAGCTGTGAAAATCCAACTCTCCTGATGTTTGATGATGTACAAATACATGAAGTGGAAGTCAAGAGAGTAAATGCTGACCCAATGTATACCATTCATCTAAAAGGAGATGAGTGTTTTGCTTGGCTGGAACTCTAAGAAAACATTGGCATGATATTTTTTAATCACATATTTGTGGTAAGTACTCTCATTGATTTAAGTCTGTTGGCTACCTTTATAAATGTAAATATTCAGATAAGCCTCATAATTACAACCTTCAATATAAAATGTAAGTTTAAAGACACCTAAACACTTCCTTGTATATACCTCTGATATGCAGAACACACACACACACATAAAGTCTGATAGACTAAATCTTCATTTCAAACCTAGGTAATGTCAAATACTATAAACTGTGTAAGAAATGCTAATATACAAAGATAAAGGCTATGAAAATTGTAATGATCACTGCCATTTTCAAAGTTTGCTTCCCCTTTGTTTATCTGTCCAAGGACACTAACACTGTGAGGTACCAGAACACAGGTCAGGGCTTACCTGAAGGGTAGGAAAGTAAAATTCTAAATGGAATGAGGTAGGTAATAGAAATACAAATGGTTCAAAAGAACTAGGAAGCACTTATAGAATTAGGCTAGCAATATAGAGAAATTATTCACTTTGAGGTCACTGTTAATTTTTGATATCCAGAGAACTTTTAGAAACAACATTATGAAGTAACCCATGTGAGACTATAAAAATGGACAGAACAAGATACATAAAAGAACTCTAACAGTTTGGCATTAGAAGTGTATTACTCCACAGACATTTATGATTGACCTTCTGTGTCCTAGCCGTTTTGCTAGTTTCTGTCTAGAGGCACAAAGAAAAAAAAAGTCACAATAAATAAATAAATAAATAAATAAATAAATAAATAAGATAAGATAAGTAAGTAATTTATAGTCATAGCTCTTAGAAAGTGCAGAAGATAGAGGGCAAATCAAATGAGTAAAGAGATAAATAGAATGGATTGTTGCAGAAACTAAATGAGATGTTGGGCAAATGGTGTGGAAAACAAAGGAGGGAAATACTACCTAGGGACCAGAAGAGGCTACATAGAGGAAGTGATGCTTGAGCTGGACCTTGGCAGAATCTTTTAAAGGCACAGAAACAGTGGAAACAGAATGCAAGTCAAGACAATGGGTCCTAGTACAAAATTGTGGAAGCATCCCAAGGGTGAAAATTCTGGCCAGGTAGGTTGCAGGCAGCCTGAGAACTTTCTGTTTCATCCCTAGGACGGAGAGCTCAATTTTCAATGAATGCACATGAAGTTTCCTCTGATTATTTTATATTCAGAAAAAAATGATCAACCTACACTATATAAAGCAGCGATTATTTTTTCTTCTCTTTGAATCTTGTGACCAGAAATGTTTAAGACAGGATTGATACGGAGGGAAAGTTTTACTGAAATGACCAGGTTCCAATGCCAGATACCAACCTACTCTAGTCTTTCTTTCAATACCGTTTAAAATAAATCTTGACCTTTTTAAGATTGGATAATGTCCATTTCATGATAGGTATAAACCTATATGTGGAGGATGATATGTTCACCTACACTGCCTTTTCTTCCAGTACACTGAGTGCTGGGAGCCATGTAATGATTCCACAAATTTAAGATGAGGACAGATAACAATATAGCACCTTATGGCTTTGCATACCAATGACTATACAACATGATGATTCCTTCCATTTTCCCCCAAAGCTACGCATGTAACTAAAATTAGTTCCTGCATAACGAGCAAGCCCACGGCAACAAAGACACCAACAGAACAATTCTATGAATGCTGTAAAATCGAAGAGCTATGTTCATGGAGATATGCTTTTTTTCTTTAAAATTCCTTTAAAATTATAATTTTACCCATTAAGATTCCTTCAAAAAGCAATATGTTGACCAGCATTGTCTCAGTGATTTTTAGTCTGATATCAATATCTGCTGAAACAGACAAATATACTTTCCTGCAACAATTGGCATTATAACGAATAATATTCTTAAAATAATATAGAATGCTTTTTCCTTCCCATATCAAAATATTTAAAAATATAATCTCATTTGCCATATTACAATGCAACTTCACTTTTCTTTATTCAGAGACTCAGTTGAGTGTGTATGTAAAAACTAATGACACAAAACCTATTTCCCAAGACATGCTTATCCTTTGCGAAGATCTTGTTAAAAACAAAAGGTCTAATGTGAAACCAACAAGAAAACTTAATATTTCTAATGTTTCATAGTTTTAGGAGAATTTCTCATGACTAACCTTTGCCCAAATGATGCCTTTTCATCTTTGTAACAAAGGATGCCCAGCAGCATTTGGAGATAATTCACAAGAAAACAAATGGTGTTTATCTAATCAACCATGTTTCCAGCTACAATTTCATTTGTATTGAAGGGGGAAAAACTTCTTCCTGAATTTGAACCCTCCTTTGCTTAGCATTTCTTGGAAATTAGAACAGACAGTTTGAGATCATGAATAATGACATTGGACAATAGAACTCTGTCACGTATAAATACAAAGCCAGGGGATGACAATCTCTGAATAATGCTTTGGAGACTTGTTTTCTCATTAGGACCTGAGTTATTTTTATAATTCCCTCCAGGAACCATTTAGGACAGCACAAAGTTCAAAAGGAAGGCCAGCTAGTAAAGATACAGAAATTTTTGAGTTTACTCCTATGAAAAGATCTCTCTGGAACCATTGTTACTTTAAGAGACAAATTGTTACTGTAGAGAAGAATGAGGTCATATTAAATTAAAGAACCTGATTCTGAAGAGATTTCATTATATACTAAAATGGTTTTGAAGAAATAGTCTCCCCTCTAGGTTAATGGAAAAAAAAATTTTTAAGTAGATTCCACATTTTTTTAGCATGATTGCTCTATCGAGAAAAAAGAACGGAACAGAATATAAAGGCTTGTTAATTAGAAAATAATAACTCTGGTAATTAGGGTTTTACACCCTCAAGCATTTTCAAATACCCTGTGTGATGTAGGTAAGCACATCCAGTATGGATTCGGCCAAAGAGACCACACAGAATGTCTGTGACAAAGTTGGGATTAAGAGTTCTTGCGTCTTCTAACTCCAAAGGGCCAGCTCTCCACCAGTTACGCTTCATTCAAGAACCTATTTCAGGGCCAGAAGTAAAGCCATAGTTAGGAAAATCTTTAAATGGGCTATGCCTTTGTCTTACATTCTTCAATTATAAAAAGGCTTTGTGTGTTTTTTCTTTTTTCTTGAGAGTGATAAAAGTCCAAAGTAGGAAGGAACATATTGTTTCAAATAACAATAAGAATGGAAATAGATTTGTTTCTCACTTCCTGAATTTTCTCAAACCCAACTTTATTTTAATTATCTGATTCATTTCCCTTCCTAATTTAGAATGAAACGTGAAATTTATTTATAGTTTTATTCAGTGAAAATTAAGTCAGTTGATGGGTCAAGTTACCTATGACACTCTGCTTTCTTTTAGCTATTGATTTTTGTGGTCACATCTTTCCAAAGGAGGCAATTAGACCAAATTGATATATCATATTTTCCTCTATGGAACTGCTTCAAGAACTAAAATGTTAGGAATCTGAAATTTATAAAAATAGTATGCCAATAGCTTGATAGGAAATAGATCAAATCTAATAGTCCAGAACAAAGATTTCTGTTTAGAAATTCTACTATTAATATTCAGAAGTGACCTGAATATCTTAACCACAGTAGGAAGGAGGCATGGTTGTGGTGGTAGAGAGAAGGAAACATTATTGAAGTTTGTCAGCTAAAAAATGTCCTGGAATCTAGAAACTGTTCTGCCCTTATGATTGCCCTCTTGTAAAAACTGTAAGCAGTAGTCAAAAGTTGCTCACTCCTGCATTGTTACATTAAAAATAGTAACACTGTTATGAATTAGCTGGGTCAGGTATTGAACTTGGAGTGTTTCATAGGTTGACTTGGCAACTTCCATCTCCTGAATCCAGAAATTAATCTGTGCCATTTAAGAAATTGCATGGGAATATGTGCTCGGCAACAACCCCCTCCTATTTGCCACACAGACCCCAAAATGCCATCATTTCATGTATAATGAGAGACTAAAATGATCCAAGAATTTTGGATTGGTTCCAACACCTAGTGAGCTTGGCCTGGAAATATAAGGAATGTTGGATGAGAAAAGAACCTCAAAACTGCAGCTAAAAGTCATCTTGGTTTTACTGTGTAAAGGAGGCCATTATTAGGCTGTGTCACAGAAGTAAAAAGAAAACAAATAAATATTAATTCCAAATATGCAATTTACTATTTATCCATCAATATTTTCCAGATTCATTACAGAATAAAGAGGATATGACCTTCACATCGGGAATATATGATATTATTGGAGGCTAGAAAGGGAAGATAAGGAAGTAAAATGATGCCCAGGTGTTTAAGTATGGATATTGGAAAAATTGCAATGACATCAGCAGAAATGGTAAAGATGGGAATGGTAAGTGGTTTGGAGGAGGAATATAATGTATTCAAATTTAGATTTAGTGAGCTCAAGGTAAGAAATTTTTTATTAGTAAATAAGTAAAAGACATATTTATTAATATTTAAGTGGAATATTCCACTTGCATATTCCAGGTTGCAATATGAAACCAGTTTCAATGAGTTTTAAAGGAGAGGTGCACACATAAAGTCTTAAAAAAAGATATGAGTGTCCCTATGCATTTCTTTAGGGGCAAAAAGTGAATCAGTGCTGGACTAGCAGGCCTTTGGAAGCAGCAGAATAATGAGCTCATAAATGAGTGAAATACAGACTGGATAAAGACTAAGGATTAAATAAGCACACTGTGATTTCACAGTCAAAGTCCACAAATGCATTCTTTACACCTAGCTACTGAGTTTGAAGGACAGGCTGAAGGTCTGTGGATTCAAGAGTCACTGTTGAATTTTGCTAGTGTGATTTCCACAAAATGATATGGATGGAACTAAGATTTTAAGGGGTCAAAGAGGGAATACATTTTGCCAAAATCATGTCAGTAGAAATAAACCACTAATATGAAATATTCCCAAGAAAGAAAACAGGACAGCAGAATGAAAGGTAACTAGTGCAATAAAACTCTGTTTTTAAAAAGTATTTTTCTAATTTATTGTTTTCGAAGAGGAAAATTCAACTTCATTACACACAGAGATGAAAAATCCACTCTCACCACAGAGAGGAGAGTGTGCCGGCCAATGAGGCAACAATCCTTGAACAATAAAATATTAGGTAATTTTTCTTTTCCTTCTCCAGAGAAAGCTCTTGCCTACAGGGATGGGACCATCATGCTTCTCACTGTGCTTATCCAGACAGCTCTTCTTCCATCATTATATATTAACATTTCTTTTGCTACAACCTAAGCCATTCACATACTCTTCCTCATGTTCTCCACTGCTCCAGATCGTCAGGTACCTCACCACTCTCCTCATATAATTTCAGTTCCTCCACAAAGTCCTGTGGAATGTAGGAGCACACTCTTTTCATCATTTACAATGATTTTGACTATTGCCTTTCTTCTAAAATTGACCTTCTTTTTCCCTTCTGATAGATTCTGTATCAGTCGACTGTTGCTATATTCTTTGGTGGTCAAAAAACAAAACAAAACAAAAAACCCCAAAATACACATATTGGCTTACAATATAATGAAACAAAACATTGGCGTGCAAAACCTAGTAAAGGCCATTACAGAGAGACAAAGCCAGTGATAAAAATATATGGTTATCTTCATACAAGGATACAAGTGACACCAGTCAGATCGGTGAAGGATATTACTTCCCTTTTCTAGAATTTTACAACAGATGGCTTAAAGTTTTATTTTCTGACAAGAGTTTAATGTACCTTTCTATGCTACTGTGTACCTTTATGACATTGGTTGGAGCCATATGCTTTGAAACCAAATAATCAAGTGACACGGTTCAAATTCAGTATTGATTGCTGAGTCACCGATTGTGAAAATTAAGTACAAGTTTTAACTAGTTATAAAGCAAACCAAAGTTGATTCTAAAGGAATTTACCATAGACCATTTATTTAATATAAATATTATGGTAAATACTTACCATAAATATTACCATTCAATATTATGGTAAAATATACTAATGGATGGCATTCTAACACGTTTTTAAAAATTATGTATATTTAAGATAATATAAAGCTGTAGTAACTTGATTAAGCATTTCATCAAATAGCACAGCCATAGTTCTGTCATGTTGAAGAGAAAAAAGAGGATTTAAATTGTGTCGGGAATATTGTACATTGAGCAACTAAATAAAGTAACTATAGCTCACATCTTGCATATTTTGAGGGCTGGACACCCTGGCAAGTGTGCAATCAGAACAGAAGAAAAGGGTGGTGTTTCAGAAAAAAGTGATCAATTATCTTTCCCATAATGGGTTTCATTTGTCAGTCATCTTAACTGTACAGGTCAATCACCAACAGGTATTTGTCTGATGTACTAGCATTTAAAATGAACGTTTTTGCACTTTAGACAAATAATTGGTTAGAAGGAATCTGGGACCAGATGACAAGCTCTGTCAAATGATAGCTATCTTTCTTAGACAGCTATTACATTCTAAAGCCATTAAACTGAACATTCGTTACAGCTCTTTTTTCATACTCTCTTGGTAATAGCGTACTATCTACATTCACTCATCACTAAAACTAATTCTTTCAGAAGGCTTATTCCTTGAGTATTCAATGAGGATTTTAAACTTCATGAAAAAAAAGTTTAAGGTTGAGTTTAATAAAATGATAGCAATGCATTTTAGGATGCTTCTCAGCATGTTTAATTTCATTTATTTTTTGGGCGCCTGGGAGGCTCAGTCGGTGAAGCGTCTGCCTTCGGCTCGGGTCATGATCCCGGGGTCCTGGTATCGAGCCCCACATTGGGCTCCTTGCTCTGCGGGGAGCCTGCTTCTCCCTCTGCCTGCTGCTCCCCCACCCCGCTCATGTTCTCTCTCTCATGCACTCTCTCTCTCAAAATAAGTAAAAATCTTTTAATAAATAAATAAATAAATAAATAAATAAATAAATAAATAAATAAATTTATTTTTATCTGACAACATACATCACATCATATACCAACCAACCATAAATCTTCTGATGGCTTTTCACCAGGTCCTGGGAAGAATAGTACCTGAGGTCCTCACTCTGGCCTCAAGACTCTGTGGTGCTGTAGTCCCAGGTCATCTCTGAGACTCCATGGGCTGCGTCACTCAACTCCAGCCCACAGGTGATCCTGGCACATGGCACAGGACAGGTGTCACTTCCTCAACCAGGAAACTCATCCCCCAGAATACGAATCACACAGCTCCCTCTCTTCCTTTGGAATTCAGCACATCTGTTAGCTCTTCACTGATCTTTGCTAAGCATCCTTCCTAAAATTACATCCCATCCCTCTCCACTCCCTGCTTTGCTTTCAGAATTGTCTATCATTGTTGATATTATATAGTCCATGTTTAGTCTTTCTCTCCCAACCACTCAAATATAACACACACACACACACGATCATTAAAACC
The DNA here is from genome assembly GCF_024610735.1 of Ursus americanus. Taxonomy (NCBI): domain Eukaryota; kingdom Metazoa; phylum Chordata; class Mammalia; order Carnivora; family Ursidae; genus Ursus; species Ursus americanus. Next base: position 83,380,288 of record NC_142130.1, read on the forward strand.
TGAATCATTGGAATCCCTGGGTGGCTCAGTCAGTTGGGCATCTGCCTGTGATCCCCGGGTCCTGGGATCGAGTCCTGCATCAGGTTCCCTGCTCAGCAGGGAGCCTGCTTCTCCCTCAGCCTGCTCCTCCCCCTGTTTGTGCACGCTCTCTCTCTCTCTTGCTCTCTCTGACAAATAAATAAATATACTCTTTAAAAAAACAAAACACAACAAAACAACCTGAATCATCTGCAAATCCGCACTCCATCCAGGCAGGGAAACTAAATACACTGATCAGTATGGTCTTCTTTGTATCACTCTACATTTGATTACTCCAGGCTTTTTGCTTTGCCTTGTTTTGTTTTGTTGTGGTTTGTTCCTATGAGACACTACCTTTCCTTAGCTTCTAATACAATTCTTTGAAGGATTTCTTCCAAACTTTGTGACTGCTTCTCTGCCACCATCAAATCCTTCAGGTTTATTTTCAAAATCGATCCTGAATCAGACAACATAAGACCCTGTTCTACTGCCCTCGTACAAATTGCCATCATCTCTCAGCTGAAGTACATTCCCTTAAGTATTTTCTCTTCTTCAATCCTTGCTTTCTTATAGTCTATTCCAAACAGAAAAATATGAAGTCAAGTGACTCTTCTGCTCAAAGTGGTTTTCCAGCTTTCTCAGGTTAGAAACACAAATCCTGACAGCGCCTTATGTACCAGACCCAGCTCTCTATTCACTCCTGGATCTCACCTCCTCTTTCCTCCACCCGCTCTCTCTTCCACCTGCTCTCTCCTCCACCAGCTCTTTCTTCTGGGGACACAACAGCTCCAGGTATTCTTCAGCCTCAGGTTCTGAACCTACTGTTTGTCCCCCTCCCCCAGATATTCACACGGCTAAATACCGCATCTACTTCAGATCTCTCAAATGTTACTTTCTCAGTCAGGGTTTCCCCGATATTTATTCTAAAAATTCTTACCTCTTTTCTACCAGGGATGCCCCCTATTCTATTCCCTTTAGCTCCTCTGCTTTTCTTCCTCACACCTATCACCATCTACATAAATTATATCTTACTTATTTTATAGATTGTTAAACTTCATAAGAAGGATTCTTGTCTGTGTTGTTTGCAGCTCAATTCCCAAGGTCTAGAAGAGTGCTCAGTAAATATTTGTTCAATAAAACACATAAATAAATATTCATAAACAAGAACATTTCAGACCAGACAGAAAAAAAAATCCCTTACTTAATAAAATTAAGAAATGTACTCAAGGCATCATACACTTAAAAGTAAACATACAACATTTCCAAAAACTTGTTATTTTATGATTGTTAATTCTAATACACCATGTGCATAATAATTACAATTTTATTTGAAATTCATACTCTATGCTAAGATAAGTAGATGGTAAATGTGTCTTTCATTAGGATATAAAATTTTATCAGTTTTCTCAGAAGTAATGCTTCCCTCATTTTATCTTCCTGGTAATCAGTTACTCAATGATGATAATTAACTGGGGATGAGAGGGAAAAATACTAAAAGTCGTGACTTGTTTTGTACTCTAGCCATGATCCACAATTGTGATAATGATTAAATGTACAAATATCAGAAAATAATATATCAAAATAATTGCCTGATATAGTGTCTTTGTAGTGGAGACTTTTGTTTGCCCTTCTATCCAGTGTATCCTTCATTCTGTTTGTTTGATTCTTATTTTTTTTAATGTCCTAAGTTTTCTAGTCTTCCTTGCATTTAGGTTTGCCATGTGACAGAGTTCTGGCCTTTGGAATGTGAACCATGTTGATGCCCATTTTCTGGGTCATGCTCTTAAAAGGCAAGAGCAGGTGCCCTCACTTCCCCTCTTTCCCATCCCGTGATCTACAATGCTGAATCAGCAGATAGTATGTGCATCACCCCTGACTTTTCCAAAGAAGGGAACAGCCAAGGTAATAGAAGATCCTAGTCACTGATACCAGAATGCCCTGAAGTATCTATCTGGGTATGTACATGACAGAAAACCACAAGGCTATCTTTTTTCAGCTAGTACTTTATGGTCTCATGTAACAAGCTAAACTTATCCACACTAATACAGTCCCAGACTAAAAGTCATGCTTCAGGATTCTAGTCCTGTCTCTGTTACTGTGAAGGTGATTATAATCAAATAAATTGACTGACTTCATTTCACTGTTAATTAGTTGTTTAATCAATCAAATATTGAATATATATCATATGCCAATAAAAGGATTCTCCACTATGGAATATATGTTCTATAAACAGGCTTTAACTAGGTAATACCATGCTCCTAGTATTAGTGAAAGTTTTGCACTCAGTGTTTAGTCCCCTTGGCAATGTGAGATACAGAACATAATTTGTAGTGGGTAGAACCCCATTGTGAAATGTGCATGGACTTTGGAGTCAGATAAGTCATACTCATCAATCTAGATCTCCCACTTTCAATTGTGTAACATTGGGCCAGTTGCTTTATCTTTTTGTAGAATTCTTTTCTCATGTTTAAATGCAGATAAATACAACTATTTTGGGGTTGTTTCACAGAATGAATGAGATCATATGTGCAGAACACTTATCGTAGTGCCCAGCAAAACCAGTGTTCGTTATTATTACGATTATGTATTGAATTGACCCAATCTTCAGGGAATTAAAGTTGGAAAGTGATTTAGATAGTATAAATGTATACAGTAGCACAAATATGTTGCTTGGATTCTACTAAAACATAGAATTTCCTCTCAATAGTATTTTTATGATCATAAGTCTTGGTTAGAAATTGAATTGTTTTAATTCTGTATGTCCCAGGAAATGTATGTTAAAAAAAAAAGAAAGAAAGAAAGAAAGAAAGAAAGAAAGAAAGAAAGAAAAAAAAAGAAAAAGACCTACTCTTCTAGAATCATCAATTGCCTCCAGGCACCTGAGATCTATAATCTGAAGCAATTATAACATAAACTGTAGTGAATTATCACACTTAACTCAGACAGGAAAGTTCGCTCCTCGAGAGAATGGTATATGTATAACCTTGTATTTAGAACTTTCCCATTCAAATTTGCACTAAGCTAGTTCTCTAGTATGTTATGAGAGCACTTTATGAGTTGCATAAGACATCTTTGACTATTTGTGATTGGGGGAAAAAAATCCCTGAACGCCTCATCCAAACGAGGTCACAGGTTCCAGAGGTCTGGCCAAATTCCAAATTAAATCATGATATTTTACTCTACCTACCAACCTTTCCTTCACAGAGAGAAAAACAGCGACTTCAATCCATCCTCAAATGGGATTTAGAAAGTAATTATACGTCCAAAGACAAGGCAGAGATAGAAACTAGATTCACAACCCAAAAAGCATTCCATAAAATGAGGAATAAGCATGTGCGCCAAAGAATAGAAAAAAACATCACGTTCAGAACCTTAATTAAACGTAGGGCCTAAGAGCTGGCATTTGGAAGTTTTGACATGAAAGGGATCTAAAATATAAAGTTTCCAAAAGAGAGTCTTATGTCATGGAAAGGTGTTAAGACTCTTATTCAAAGAGTTTTTCCATTGGCTAAAGGGAAAGATTTGCCCTGAGTAATGTGTTCATGATGAGGAAATTAATAACAAGGATGAAACCGTTTTACCAGGAATGATTCAAGAGTGCAGAGCTTTGGGTGCTCGAGTGGTTGTAACTGATACCACTACGAATGACTTATTTCCTCACATCCGTCTTCAATTACATCCTCCATTTCTGATGAAAACAAGGTTCCTAGTGTGCTCTTTTGTGCCACTTTTTCAAGTTGTTTTTTTATTAAATGCTAGTCCTCATCCATTATGATAATTTTATGAAAAGATTCAAGTCATGTTTCTGGTAAATAAAATGATTCCATTGTTAAGTAAGAGTGAATAATGATCGAAGAGCAAAGGAAATGTTTAAATTGTTACAAAAGCAAATCATCTTCCTCTTTGCTTTCGATAAGCTCTTATCTACTGTTTCAGAAAACAATTACAAAAAGAGTAAACAGAAACTATCTGTATTCGGGTATTAAAATTACTAACGTGTTTGAGAAAACATTAGATTCTTTTGAATTTTATATTAAAATGGAACAGATTTATTATCCCACTTTTGCCCTCGACACGTACAGGTGCATTAACCACAATCGACTTTAACATCAGCGCTCCAAGTATTTTATTCAGAAGTGAAATTACGACCCCAATAAAAGTAGTGAATCTCAATCCCTAGGGCTTCTTTAAACTATGAGCAACTTAAAAATCTGAAATAAATAAATAAAAATCACTTTTTAGTTTCAAGGCCTTAAAAGAACTTAGAACAATTCTAATAACTGGATGCTGCTTCCAGAAAATATAAAATCAGAGTACAGAGGTAAAAAACTGGGCATCAGCTATTTTTTTAAAACTCCCTAAGTGTGCCTCTTGGCATCTTGGATCAAAAATTACTGCTCTAAAGAATGCTTTACATTTAAAATATTCATACAGAGGCCAAGTTCCTGCTCTAACAATCTAATTAATTGTTGTGAAATGGTGAAGGGTTCATGCTCTTGAAAACTGTGGTGTGAACTAGGGTCTCTCCCACACCTTCCTAGTGACAGTTCCTAATAAACTCTTTGAACTTAAGTCTCCATGAAAGGGCAATGCAAAAATCCTTTTTATAACTGGAAATGAATCAGACAAGCTTCTCAGCTACTCCCTAGCCAAATTCCAGGAAATCTCATATTATTTGGCTTATTTCCCCTCACTCCTGTTGTGACTTAATTCTGCTTCAGTCCTATCCAAATTGCCACTCTTGAAAGATTTTGCTTAGCAAATAACTTTTCAAGCTATAGTATCAGTTCTTGTCAAAATGTCATTTTGGAGTCTGGAAAAATATCATTTTAATACTAAAAATCCCTCTAGTAATTCAATTACTTTGGGATTTTTCTCATATGTGTGAAAAGAGTATTTAGCTCCAAGAACAGACTTCTAAAGTAGGGTAATTTTGCTAAGGTGTGTGTGTGTGTGTGTGTGTGTGTGTGTGTATTATAATTTAAAGTTCAAAACAAATTCAGCAGATTAGAATCCCAGATTAATAGGAATTTGTATATTTACCTCCATTTTTATTATTAAAAAGTGAAATTAAGTCATCAAATTTCTTTTCAGGAAGCACCCTTCTAGCTAATGCCACTATAAGCTATGGACAAACCATTTTGCTTGCTTATCTCTTTAACAGTAAAAAGTAAACAAATGATTCAGCTAAGGCTTTTCTCCTGCCTGTGTTTCCAGAATGCTTCTCACCTGAGGCAACATTTCAGGTGTTTTACCCAAATATCTGGAAGTGACCCTCTAAACACTCTTTAGTCTCATCTTTGTCCTGCTCCTTCCTTGATGAATTAACACTTTTTTAAGCATTTCTATATACAGGACATTGCAGATACAGCCAAAAACACAACAGGAAAAAAACTCTGTCTTTTTAGAGTTTATATTCCTATGGAATAGAATGAAAATAAACGTTTTGAGTTTTGTATACCAAACATAAGTGCTAAAAGGTAAACAGAAGCAGAAAAGGATATTGGGAAATTTGGGGAGTATATGTGGTACTCACACTGTAGTGTTGAGCTTTAGTGAGGCCTCATTAAAAAAAGTAAAATTTAAGTAAAGAATTGAAAGAATTGAATTATGTAAAGAAATGAAAGAGGAGGGATGGCTGCCTTGGCTATCTGGGGAAGAGAGGCTCAGGGTAAAAGAACAGGAACAAGGCCAGGGTCAAAAGACTTGAGGGCAGAGAGCATGGGGGCCGATCATGGAGGATCTTTTGACTAATAAGAAATTTGGTTTTTAAATGGCATAGGAAATCACCAGATTGTTTGAACAAAGGAGCCAAGTGATCTGATGTTGTAACACAATCAGGATTGTGTTAGCTAATATATTGAGATAAGAAAGTGGTAGCCTTGGGCATAAGTAGAGAGAAGAGTTAAGAGTTAAAAACAGAAATAGAGGGCTGAGATAGGGTGTGTGTGTGTGTGTGTGTGTGTGTGTGTGTGTGTAAATTTCAAGAAAATTTTCATCTGAAGTTTAATACAAACACAGGAAACTGCCCAATCATAAATGATCAACGGGGAAGATTTTCCAAAGTGAACACAAAGTGTCTCAATTACCCAGAACCAAACAGTGTGACCAGTATCACCAAAGCTTCCTCTATCCCCTCTGGCAATATCCCCTCCTCTTTTGCCCAGGTGTAAACACTGTTCTGACTTGTAACAACATGTATCGGTTTTATAAGGTTTTTTGTTTTTGTTTTTGTTTTTTTAACATTTTGCAAATGAAATCATACAGGTTTGAACTGTTTCCTCTCTGGAATTTTCTGCTCAAATTATATTTGTGAAACTTATTCTTCTCCCTGTATAGAGTAATAGTGTGATTACTTGATGCAACCACAGTTGAATGTAGTCATGCAATTGATGCTTCTTATTAACCTTGTATTCAGAAGATCCCTAAACTCACTAATTCTAATTAATTACTAGGTTCTTTTGGATTTTCTAGGTAAAACCAAAGTTGCCTATAAAAATTAAAGTTGAGGGGTCCCGGGGTGGCTCAGTTGGTTAAGCATCTGCCTTTGGCTTAGGTCATGATCCCAGGGTCCTGGGATGGAGCCTGCTCAGCGGGGAGCCTGCTTCTCCCTCTCCCCCTGCTTACGCTCTCCCTCTGTCAAATAAACACATAAATACATAAATAATAAATAATCTTAAAAAAAAGGTTGACAACTGACAATTTTGTTTCTGCTTTACCATCTTTATAACTTTAATTTTCTTTCTTCCTGTCCCTGAAGAGAGGTTCCAAAACAATGTTGAAAGCAAATGGATAGAAGGTGTCCCTGTCTCATTTCTTTTTTTTTTTTTTTTTAAGATTTTATTTATTTATGTGACAGAGAGACAGTCAGTGAGAGAGGGAACACAGCAGGGGAGTGAGAGAGGAAGAAGCAGGCTCCCAGCGGAGGAGCCTGATGTGGGGCTCGATCCCGGAACGCCGGGATCACGCCCTGAGCCGAAGGCAAACGCTTTAACGACTGAGCCACCCAGGCGCCCCTCATTTCTAATTAGATAAAGGTTTCAATATTTCAGGAGTAAGTATGATATTTGTGCCAGTTTGTTTTAAAATATGTGTGTCAGGTTGAATTTTTTCTTCTATTCCAATTTTATTACATAAGTTTACAATACCTGGGAGTAAAATTTTATCAACCGTGATTTTATCAAATGATTCTTCTCTCATTCTGTAAATGCATTGAATTTCATTGATTTTCAAATGTTAAATCAATCTTGCATTCTTTGAACAAACACTACTTAATAATGAAAGCTGTTGCTCATTTTATATTGCTGTATTTGTCTTGCTTATGTTTTCTTTAGGTTATTTTCACACATGTTCATAAAAGGTGCTGGCTTATAATTTTCCTTACCTATAATGCCCTTGCCTGGTTTGGGGAAGCACAAAACCTCATAAAACAAATTGGGATGTATATTCTTTTTTCTCATCTCTAGAAAAATTTTGATTTATGTAGACTGGTGCTATATTTTTCCTTAAGTATTTAAAAGAATGCACTGATATAGCCATCTGGGCATAAGATTCTCTTCGGACAAAGGTTTTAAACTATAGACTCAATTTCTTTAATAGATCTAGAAATAATCATATTTTTTTCATTCTTATCTTATGTTTGGTAAATTGTGTTTTCTAGGAATCTGCCTAGTTCATCTAATATTTCTAATTTATTGGAACAAATGTATGGGTATAATAACACTACTGAATATTCAACTATAGTAAAATAAATTTCTTTACATAAACTTGTGTCCTTGAGTAGGCCTCCTGGTTATTACTAAGTAACCAGTATATGGCTTCAGACTCTGTATATGGCCTTGCAGGCTGAGTACTATACAACCTTAGGGGACAGTATTCATGATGGACTACAACGCACGTGCTAGCTCTGGTACGGGGCCACACTGCCTGATGGACAGAGCTAAGGTAATAAAGGTCATTACTCATACACAGCACACTCACAGGTGTATCCAGTCAATGTGGATGCTGGGTCTTCCAAAGCAGGTTGAATAAGTAGTGTATGTTTCAGTAGGCCCACCATCTCTAGCTTCTCCACCATGATTGGATGGGCAAATCTCAGGGCTCTAAGCCAGCTTAAATTCAATGCTGGGTGGAATGTATAAAGATTCATCATTTTCTCCCACCTAGCTGTTGCCAAAGAGACCAACATAACAGGCTATGGATACTGTGAATAAATCTTACAAAATGACACCCATTTGGCACTCGTTCTTTTCTTGTAAACACCATTGTTTTATACCCTGGAGAGAGAGGCATGGGAGTAGTAGTCTTCGAGTAGTAAACTTCACCTGAAATTTCTTATGACAATAAATAGCTAGCATTTTATAAAACACATTGTTCTTTATTTGGCTGAAACTAGAATATTTAAAAATTGCATATAAAGAAGCTAATGACTTTAAAAATCACATTTTAACAATGGCTAGAAGTGATATGCTAATAAACATACTACCAGAAGGTGTTTGGTAAATGGGAGACAGAGACTGAAATGTTTTTGCAAAACATTATTATATTAAGTAATCATTTTATATGGAAGAGGATTTACAAGCAAGCCTAGTTGTGCAAGGATTGCAAAATGTTTCCACTTTGTAACTGTCACCAAAGAGGGGGGCTCTTTTAAATAAGAATTTGAATAACTTTTTGGCTTTAGAATTAAGAAGTCAGGAAAGGGACACTTATTTATTTAATCAGCTGACATTTATTGATCAACCGTGGCGGAGAACACAGCACTCAAAGTTTTCATTCCTCTACAACACTCTCTTTGACTGCAAAAGTCAGTATAACAGCTGGTTTGCTTTTATTTCATTATCCACTGTGACCACTTCCAGAAATGTTAACACAGCCAGAATCAAACAGGAAAACCCCACTCTGAGAACATGAAAATTGATGAACGAGTTGAATGGGAAACCAACACTTGGGTCATCCATTTTTACACTTCAGCACATCAAAAGCTTATTCACAGGACACTCTACAAAATACTTGACTAATGCTCACCAAAACTGTTAAGGTCATCAAAATCAAGGAAAATCTGAGGAACTGTCACAGCCAAGAGGAGTCTAAGGAGACATGACTAAATATAATGTGGTATCCTGGATGGGGCCCTGGCACAGAAAAAATGATTTAGGTAAAGAGGAGTCAATCAGAATAAAATATGAATTATAGTTCATAATAATGTATCATCATTGCCTCATTTATAATGACAAATATATCTTACTAATGTAAAATGTTAATAAAATGGGAAACTGGGTGTGGGGTCTATCGGAACTGTCTGTACTCTTTCACAACTTTTCTGGAAATTCAAATAAATTCTGAAATTAAAAAAATATGTAAAAGTAAATGTTAAACAAGTATATTCACTGAAAGCAAAGTTAAAGTAACTTCGTCTCAACTTCTACAGCATTATTATGCATTTACTTAATGTATTATCTGGTTATGGTAGCATATTTACCACTCAGTCTCTCATTTTATACATACTCATGACAGAGCAACTCATGATTATATATTTAAATGTTTGGCTGGACTGACGTTTAACATTAATTCAGCACATCAATTATTTCATTGAGCACCTATATTGTGCAAGAAAATATACTCTAAATGCTTTGGTAAATACCTGGTAAATCAGAAATGAATCTCTCTTTAACCTAGTAGAGGTTGTAAGGTACACACAGAAGCTATAATCCAACACTGGAAGCAGTGAAACAAGGGGATGCTCTAGTGGTTCGTCCAGATCCTGCCTTTAGGACGCAGGCATTCCTTCCAGGAACCCATTGTATCAGTGAACTTTTAAGGTCCAGTGATCTTGGTCATGCCAAGATATGTCTTTATAAGAAAAGAGCAAATCATTGTGTCTAGGCGCCTCTCCGCACTAAAAAAGAAGCATAAAGCTTTCTAGGCACCTTTGAGTTTTGGAGATGCCATACGCTACACTTGAGAATACAGCTCTAAACCTCTTATAGAAGGTTGACAGCTTTGAACAGACCAGAACAGGAAAGATTCTTCAGTGGGTGGTGGACAAACAGCCCTGCCAAACAGTTATATGGCCTTGACAGTTTCTATTATTCTGGAGGTAACTGTGGTGGGTGATATGTTGTAGAGTCTAGTTTCAAGAAGAAAATAAACATACAGACCCTCCTAGCAGTCTATAGGAATTCCATATACAGTAGAAAACTATGGACCATTTGAAAAATATCTTGTGTTGTGTCCCTGGGACCTGTGGAGACCAATGGCCATGGACAGCGAGTGACCATGTTATCAGAGCTGCTCAACACGAGGTGTGTTTATCAGAGCAATGACATCATAAGATTGGATAGATACAGCGGCAATTCATCATAAGATGAAAGCAATGCCGGCAGGATCAGCAGAAGCAGAGCCGGAAGAGGTACAAGTAGGTGGTTCGGCCAATCAGAAGTGAACTATAGGGGCGTCTGGATGGCTCAGTCGGTTAGGCATTTGCCTTCGGCTCAGGTCATGATCCCGGGGTCCTTGGATGGAGCCCCATGTCAGGCTCTCTGCTTGGTGGGGAGCTTGCTTCTCCCTTTCCCTCTGCCTGTAGCTCCCCCTGCTTGTGCTCTCTCTTTCTCTCTCTCTCTCTGCCAAATAAATAAATAAAATCTTAAAAAAAAAAAAAAGTGAACTATATCACCAACCAGTTTCATACCAGTGCATCCTTCTCAGTTCATACGTGCAGAACTAAATAACAAAAATGAAAATAATCCAAGAAAGATCAGGGAAGATCGCTTTGCCTTAGCAAGACACGTCTGAGATTGGTACAAGTGGGTACACCTGACTATTAGTTACACTTGTCCATCTCGTTCTGCTAGAGCCAACAGCCATTTTGCTATTAAAGAGATTCCTTCACGTTGAGGGGTATAAGTATTTCAAAAGTCATGTTTTTTATATGACTATTTAAAAATGCAACTTCAAGTATGATACCTTAGAGGAATTAGTATGAAGTCACGGCTGCACTAGGCTGAGTTGAACAGGCAGTGTAATGGAGATTCTGGTGTTTCTAGGAACAAGCCCCGCATCCCCATTTTCTCATCCGCAGAGTAGTGCCAGGCATCATGCTATGTGGGTGAACCCCATATCGCACTAAGTGAAAACAAGGTACATTTTAAGAATTGAAAGGGGCATCTTCGTCTTGTAAAGCGTACATTGCAGAAAGAATGTATTTGAACTATTTAGGACAAAGAAGCTGCATCCATTATTTGAACAAGGAAAAGTTAGCACTGAGAGAGTGACATCAGCAGAATGGTGAAAGAGAAGGTCTGAGTGCTCCTCCCTGAGGAAATACCGATTTAACCACCATTCACAGAAGAAAATATTTTTTTATGAGAGCTCCAGAGACCATGTGAGATTCCAGCACCCCTGCGGAGCACAAAGTCTGAAATCTGCCACAAAGAAAAGGGGAGGAGGAAGGGCTTCAGTTAACTGGATCAGCTGTGCCCGAGCTGCTATAGCTCAGGGCTGAGAGAGACCCCGGGGACCTATAATGTCTCCCAAAGTAGGAAATAAAGTGAGCATCTGGCTTCCCCCGCTTTTCCAGCCGCTGCTCAAGAGACCCACTTCTGGGGTGCCGGGGTGGCTCAGTCGTTAAGCGTCTGCCTTTGGCTCAGGACATGATCCCAGAGTCCTGGGATCGAGCCCCGCATGGGGCTTCCTGCTCAACAGGAAGCCTGCTTCTTCCTCTCCCACTCCCCCTGCTTGTGTTCCCTCTCTCACTGTGTTTCTCTCTGTCAAATAAATGCATAAAATCTTAAAAAAAAAAAAAAAAAGAGAGAGAGAGAGAGAGAGAGACCCACTTCTGTCTCTCCTAACTCCAAACGCGGAGGGAGCCGGCATGGTTGGATCATCTGAAGGACAGTTTAGAACAAGGAAAAGGTTGTGGGCTCACATCCACCGGAGCCAGATATCAACCGAAACGTGCATCTCACCAGCCTGCCGGCCCCACTGTGGACCCTGGCGGCCGGCCCTAGGGCTTCCCCGCCGGCCCCTGATGCCCCCAGAGCCTCCGTGGCATTGCTCATCTCTGCAGATGGCACACCCATTGCAGCAACCGGTTCAGTCCTGCAGGATTGGGAGAGGGCGCGTCACCCTGAGACAGCTGTTCAGGAGGGAGGGAGAAAAGTAGGGCAGGTGTCCATCATCCTAGCATCTAAGTGCACGGCCCTAGGGCCAAGGGGTGGGGGACTCTCAGCGTCGGCATGGCTTTGCAGGGTGAAGAGAAGGTGCACGATACCAAGACATCTTTTTGGGGGAAAATGGAAAGCAGTGCAACTTGCTCTCAGTGTGCTGGCATTTCAGGGCACTTTCTAGGGAAAAGGAGTGGGCATCTCTCCACACTTGACACAGCTCTGTGGGATTGAAAGAAGGCACACAATTCCAAGGCTTCCCTGACAAGAGGGAGCAAGAGGGGTGTAGTAGTGCACCAGCAGAGAAGGCTTGAGAGACCCCAAGAATTTCCAGGTAGGCTGACTGATGAAAGTTATTTCCCTCTCAAAGCCAGTCCTTAAAGACTAGGAGAGGTGACTGTCTCTCTGAATGCACAGTCATTAGTGCAAGGCTAAAAAGGAACATGAAGAATCAGGTTAATACTATCTAAAGTGATCTGTAAATTCAATTTAATCACTATCAAATGCCAATGGCATTTTTTACAGAAATGGGAATAAAATATAAAACCACAAAGTACCCCAAATAACCAAAGCAATCTCAGGCAACACAAAGCTGGAGCAAAATTGAGTATCTCAAGCATAATTAATCACTTTCTGATTTTAAAATACATTACAAAGATCCACCAGTAACCAAATCAGTACATACTGGCATAAAAACAGACATCTAGACCAATGGAACGGAACAGATAGCCCAGAAATAATCCCACGCATATACTGTCTTCAACAAGGGTGCCAAGAATACACAACGGGGAAGGATAGTCTCTTCAATAAATGGTGCTGGAAAAAATTAAATATCTACATGCAAAAAGATGAAACTAGACCCTTACACTATACACAAAAATAAACTCAAAACGGATTAAAGATTTAAATCTAATACCTGAAACTGTAAAATTCCTAGAAAAAAGCATAGAGAAAAGCTCCTTGACATTGGGCTTGGCAGTAATTTTTTGGATATGACACCAAAAGCACAGGCAACAAATGAAACAGGGTTTCTTCAAACTAAAAATCACTGTACAGCAAAGGGAACCATCAACAAAAAGGCAACCTATGAAATGGGAGAAAACATCTGGTAAGTGCTTAATATCTAAAATAGACAAGCAACTCAAACAACTCAATAGCAAAGAAATCAATAATCCGATTAAAAAATGGGCAAAGAACCTGAATAGTCATTTTTCCAAAGAAGACGTACAACTTGCCAACAGGTCCAAGAAAATGTGTTCACCACTAATAATAAGGAAAATGCAAATCAAAAAAACCACAATGAGATTTCACCTCATATGTATTAGAATAGCTATTATCAAGAAAATAAGAAACAACATAGTTGATGAGGATGTGGTTAAAAGGAAACCCTTGTGCTCTGTTGGTGGGAATATAAATTGGTTGGCCACTATAGAAAACAGTATGGAGGCTGCTCAAAAAATTAAAATAGAACCAGCATGTGCTTGAGCAACCCCACTTCTGGGTAGATACCTCAAAGAACTAAACTCAGGACTTTAAGGAGTTACCTTCACCTTCATGTTCATTGCAACATTAGTCACAAAGGCCAAGACATAAAAGCAACCTAAATGTTCTTCATTGGGTGAATGGATAAAGAAACTGTGATATTTACATAAATGGACTATTATTCCACCTTAGAAAAAAAGAAAATCTTACCCTTTGTGACAAATGGATGAAACCGCAAGACATTTTGGTAGGTGAAATAAACTAGACACAGAAAAACAAACTACATGATCCCACTATATGAGGAATCTGAAACAATGAAACAGAAGCACACAGTAGAAGGGGGGTTAATAAGCTGGAGGGAGGGGGAAATGGAGAAGTGTTAGTCAAATTTTCAGTTATGCAACATGAGTAAATCCTAGAGATCTGATGTATGACGTAGTGCCTATAGTTAACAATACTATTGGTATACTTAAAATTTTGCTAAGAGGGTAGTTCTTATTAAAAAAAAGTAATTTAATTTTAAAAAAAGGGTGGGAGGAAAATTTGGGGGGGTTGGTAGATACGTGTATGGCATTGATGCATACTTCTCTCTCAGCTTACCAAGTTGCATGCATTAAATATATGCAGCTCTTACATGTCAATCATATCTCAACAAAGTGTGTGTGTGTGTGTGTGTGTGTGTGTGTGTGTGTGTTTTAAGTGAACATAAAGAACAGTTCATTAGGGAGGCGCCTGGGTGGCTCAGTTGGTTAAGTGTCTGCCTTAGGCTCCTTTATGATTCTTATGATCCTGGACTCCTGGGGTGGACCCCTGGTTTGGGCTTCCTGCTCAGTGGGGAGTCTGCGTCTCCCTCTGCCCTTCACCTGACCCTTGCTATCTTTTGCGCTCTCTCTCTCTTTCTCTCTCTCTCAAATAAATAAAATCTTAAAAAAAAAAATTGTTCATTAGGTATATATTGGACTGGAAAGGTAAAAAGTTAGAAAGTGTTTCAGAGACAGCAACTGTAAGAAGAAACCATCATCCTTGGTGCTGGGAGGACAGGGAAGCATTTGAAATTATCGAATTTAGAAGCTTGGGGAGGGAGGCCCCGGCAGAGAGCTGACTCTCAGCCCGCTGAGCAAGGAGCATTGCTTGGCTGGTGCTTGTGTCTCAGGGGGGAACAATGAGGTGTGTTTGTGAGCACGGGGAAGACTGCAAAAGCTGCTTTGGGAAAAAGAGTCCCTGCAGGGTGAGGAAGTGTTCCTGGGGAGATGCTAATCAAAAGAGGAGGTGAGAACTGGAATAGTAAACAAATAGCAGAGTTTCTACCAGCCTGCTCTTGGTCTCTTTCTCTTCTCGGGCCCTCCCTCTGTCATTTCCTCCGCCCCCCCCCCCCGCCCCCTCCCTTTGCCTGAAGGATGTTGCAGATAATGGATTATAGGTTGTCAGCTCACCTTGAGGATTTGTTTATCTCATTGAGGTTATTCTAAATTAGTTTGTTGTTATTTATAGTAATCAAATTTACAAATGTTTTCGTGTTTTTTTGAATCTAGTACTTATGTTCGTCTAGCAATTTTTATGGCCTCATATTTTACAGGTAAATATTTGATCCATTTTGAAATGACTGAAATGGTTAGTCATGTGTCCCAACAGCTTTTACTTAATTATATGTTCTCGCCCCATTTATTTGAAGTGCTATCTTTACCACATACTAAATTCCCACGTGTGTTTTTTTTTTTTTTCTTTTTCTGGTCAGTCTATTTTTTTTCATTGTCAGCTGGATTATATCTATACTAGTGCTAATCCATTTTAATTATAGCTTTGAAATAGAGTATATTATCTACTCATGCTTCATTATTCTTTCTTTTAGATTTTTTCTTATTTATCTTGCATATTTATTTTTTAAATAAATGTTGATAATATTTTCTTAAATTCCAAAAGGAAATATATCTACTTGTAGTTTTTCTACAATTGTTCTGAATTCACAGAATAAAGATTGTTATCTTTACCATAAAGAAAGAAGTCTCTCTTTTGCTTTACTTATGTTTTACTTTATAAATTCACCACGTTTAATAAGTATTTAAACTTTTGGGGATTATTATAAATGAGTTTTTTTCCCATTATATTATCTAGCCAACTATTATTATTAGAATGAATAGCTATCCTTTAATATTAGATCTTTTACCTCTTGTCATATGTATTTGTTATTTATACTTTAAGTTGACCCCCATTGCCTTGAGAAAAAATATGTATATTCTGCAAATAATGATAATCTGACCTATCAAACTTTTTTCCCTTAAATTAATGTTTTTAGATTGTGGTAAAATACATGTAACATAAAATTTACCATCTTAACCATTTATAAGTGTACAGGTCGCTAGTGGTAGTGTTAAGTACATTCACACTGTTGTACGATCAATCTCTAGAATATTTCCCATCTTGCAAAACTGAAACTCTACACCCAATAAACAGCAACACCTCGTTATCCCTGCCCTGTAGCCCCTGGCAACCACCTTTCTTCAAGCTTTCTAATGATACTTTTTTTTTTCTTTTCTTTGATGTATTGACCAATAATTGTCAATGACATCCAACAATTGAGATTATACTGGGAATCTTTTGCTTTTGCCACCATTAATGGGACTACGTCAAATTATTAGCTAATTTGGGCCGAAAATGAATTTTTTTAAAGAGATATCTATTAGCTCACAAAACTGTTGGAAAAGACCATGGTGAACAGACTGAGAAAACAGGCAGGGACCAGAGAAGCAGGCAAAATGGTGCCGCAGAGCAAATTCAATGAGGACACCATGACCACCTCTGCCGAAATCCCAGGTACTATAGGTTACATTGCTCCAAACCATGGCCCTGGCACCGGTCACTGGTCCCTGAATTCCACCATTGGCACTCTGTCCACAGTGATCCCTAGGACCTGGGAGTGGTTGCTTCCCTGTCACCATTGTCAGGGTGGGGTTTCTGTGAACACCCAGGTCCCTGTGCTAAATCTCAGCCAGATTTATTTAATTGATCATGCTTAATTGCAAGGAGTAAGGATGTGTGTGTGTGCAGAAATGAGTGCCTCTTTTGTTTTCTTTTGATTTTGTTCTGTATTTGGCTTCTACAGTGAAAATCAATCTTTGACTTCCACTGAGACACATAAGGTGGAGAATCTCCTCACGTAGGAAGGAGGGAGGCTCAAATGCTAAAAAGACATATTTAAAATGTCCAATTCATGATGCTTCTTCTAGTCTTTTACAGTTAAGCTTGGATCATCTCTAAACAACCTCTCCAAATTTGATCCAAAACTTTCTCTACTTGGAGATGATTACAATTGAATGGCGGGAAATTCAGAATTGTCCTAGATTTATTGAACAGGTATATTGGAACCAAAAAAATGGTCCCCTTTTTTTGTCCTGTCCATTCTTTTATGGATTTTATGTCCTGTCCATGTCTTTTATGGATTCTAGAGAAGAAGAGATTATACGTTTATTGTGCTAATATTAGAATCCCCTTGATAATTAGAAATTAGAAGAGCATACATACATTCTGCTAAGGCCTTTTGTTTTTTTCACATATTTAAACACTTAATTTGAAAAATCTTGACACATGTACACCCCAAGTATCATAAAAGAACTTTGGGGGGGCGTCTAATTCTACTATTATAGATATCTCCCAATTATGCAATTCCCCCCCCTTGATGATGGAATAAAGTTGTGGAGAAGGCTTCCTGGGGAAGGTAGCAAGAGCTAAGACCGATAAGGCATACCGATAAGGTATCAGCCCAAATGCATAAATGGGGAAAGGTTGGAGAAGAGAAATAAAGCCCATCTCACCTGTCTGAAGTCTAGAGTCTTCTGATTGTTGCTACTTATCATCATGGAGGATTTAAAAATGCCTATTCAACCCCCTTGTTTCTTAAACAAACAATTGAGAAATGAGCTTAACCACTGGTGAACTAGGCAACACTGTTACTGAGAGTGGCAATCCCAGTTCAGTCTCGGCAGGTTTTTTCTTGCATTAGAGCAACCTGTATAGCTTTGACCAATCTGCTCTTGAATACATACTTCTTTTCCATGTCGATTATATAGAATCATTGCATAAAAACGATGTTTTTGCTTTTATAGCAATGGAATCTGATTTTTGTCTTTAACTTCCTTTTAACTTCTTCTTTCTCCTGAGTAAGTTTGCCTGTCCTTGAATTTCATTTATCATTACCCTCAGGTGTTAATTCTGGGCCTGTACTTTTGGAGGTTAATTTCTCCTTCTTTCTTCCATTGTAGGTTGACTCCATGAGAAAGAGACTGGCGTCTCCATGGCAGTCATACTTTGGGAGCCCATCACTGTGAAGTGCCTATTTTGCTACTGTGTACTTCACCCGCGGCAGCCTCACCAGTGGGTCCGGGAAGGGCTCTGCAAACACAGACGCAGGAGAGATCCCCACCTGTCCCATGCTGATTGTGCGTAAGGGAAATTGGTTTTTCATACCAAGAAAAGGAACAAGTGTTTGACAAACTGTTGCTTTGTCCTCATTGTCAATCCCATCCCAGGAATGGGGACCATCGGGGCTGAAATCTGAATATCACTGAGAGTTGATCTGCCCATAAATGTAGGTACACCTGACTTCCCCCCTCCGAGCCTTGATTTGTCCCAGTTTCACCCCATTTCATAATTCCAGGTGGGTCCAGGTCTTTCTTGGGGTTTCTGCTGGTGTCTACATAGGCCATTTCAGGTCTATTTGGTTAACAACTATTTAGTCCAAACTCCTACCATGACTTTACTAAACTTCAAGATTCCTGACCACTCCCCACCACAGACAACTTCTGGAATGTGAAATCCATATACTTGCTCTACTTCCTTCCAGAAAAACAAAACAAAACAAAAGGGAAAAAAACCCACCTATTTCTAATCCCCATTCACCCTCAAATTCTGGTAAACAATATCTTCTATCTCATTATACTCTGGAGGTGGTTTCAGGGAGGGGAAGATTCATTAAAGAAGTGGGGAGTAAATACTATCTGACAAAGGTTTGAAACAGGAGTCGCATCTAGAAAAAAATTTTGATTGAAGAAAAGTATTTTCTTTAAGAGTATGTGTATTAGGATTCTCCAAAGAAACAACCTCTACACATATAGAAAGAGAGAGAGAGATTTGCATGAATTGGCTCACATGATTGCAGGAGCTGGGAAGTCCGAAATCCACAGGCCAGGCCCACAGGCTGCAAATCCCGGCAGGAGTTTGTTGTGGTCTTGGATTCTAAGGAAATTGTGAGGTAGATTTCCTTCCTTTCCCAAAGATTTCAGTCTTTTAAAACTTTCAATTGATTGGATAAACCCCCAGACATATTATGAAAAATAATTTACTTTACTCAAAGTCTATTGATTTAAATATTAATCACACCTGGGCGGGGCGAACCCTTCACAACAACATCCAGACCTGGTCTGACTGAACCACTGGGCATCATAGCCTAACTTAGCTGACACGTAAAAGTAACCGCCACAGCATGTGACAATGTGCCTTGTCAAGAAAACTGACAAAACCCCCAGTTTAGAGAGTAAAATTGAGGGAATTTTAGGGAGTTTTGTTGTCATTGGGGGTCAAAGGAATTGGGAATGTATTCTAGAAGTATGCATATGGTGTGATCAAAATTTGGATGAGAAAGCTGAGATATATAAAGGAGGTGAAGAACTCCCTTATTTTAGGACTTAAAAGTCTGTGTTGACCTACTTAGTCTGTAAGTTTTATGAGGGCAGGGAAAATGCTCTTTCATTTTGTTTGGTGCTAACCAACAACTCTGACATCAAACCCAATGTATGGCCTAGGGTGGAGACCCAATATCAGTTGCATTAATCAAGTAAGTAGTACATAAATAATAACTGTTATCTTGAGGAAATCACTATTACACCAGGAATTAGAACACAAAGTGACAAAATGTGTATCCTTGAGAGATGGAGACATTTTTGAGTCCTCTTATAACTGGGCAATGGGACTGTCAGAGGACAATATGTATGAGGAGTATAAAGAGTTGGAGGACAAAGGACTAGATACCATACAGATAACAAGACACACTGGTTTAGGACCTTCCTTGAAGCCCTTGAAAAATACCTCATTTCTTGGGAGGACACCATCTCAGGGATGGTGGAGAGAGTCCAGGTGACCAGTTTTGTGGGAGTAGGATTATAATTGGGATGGTTGCACTCTGTCTTATTTTCACACATTTTAGCTCTTCTCTGAATTTTTAATTCAAACCTACATTCTAAACATTCCCCATCCTATATCTCAATAACAAAATAAGAAAAACCCTTTCTTTCAGCTACTCTACATTCTGAAGTTATTAGTCATTTCTCTTTCCCATGGACATTACTCCAGTTCCTGTATAGCTTTTTTCTATTTCTTATCTTTATATCTCCTCTCTCACTTTATTCCTTAGCATTTTACAAATTAACAAATCTGCTGTTGTTTTCTTATGTTTTCGACCTCAAATATTTTGTCACATTCAATACTATTAAAGTCTCTTTAATTTATCCCTGCTTGCATAATCATATCTTTGGTAGAAACAATTTTTTCTTTAAATTCCGGAATACCAATTTCTCTAAAGCTTTGTACAGGTCTGTCTTCCCATTTACTTGCTCATTTAGTGTTTTCTTCCAGTTTCTTTGCTTAAATTTGTACATTTAGTTGGGAATATACACTGTTGGTTAATTGTATGTGCCAGCTTGACTAGGCTGCCAAGTGGTTCGATGAAGCACTAGTTTAGATGTTGCTGTGAAAGTATATTTTAGATATGAGTGACACAATCAGTTGCTTTAAGTAAAGTAGATTACTCTCAATAATGTAAGTGGCTCATCCATCAGTTGATGGATGAGTTCAACTCATCCAGTCAGTTGAAGGCATTAAGGGTAGCAATTGATGTTTCCCAGAGAGGGAGGGATTTTGGTCCACAGGCCTGTAATACATATTTTGAATTTGCCAATCCCCACAACATCTGTTTTTACTGCTTTCTCAACTGTCAGGCGATGGTTTTCTCTAACAGGAGGAAGTGTTACCAGGGGAAAAAAAACTGAGAATGCTACTTAATGGTGCTTCCTTTTGATGCCTCAGGAAGAAGTCAAGAGCCATAAACCAGGAGCCATAAGGCAGACATTTTTCTATAATTCTATAAACTTGAAATTCCTCCAAGTTTATAGATGTTGCTGGTGGTTTAATCCCTGTGTCTTAGTTGGGGTTGACTTTAAATTACAATCTTTGAAACAACATGAGTTCTTGTGTCTTTTTTGGGGGGTGGTGAGGACAGAGGAAACTGAAGACACAGGTTTCATTCCAAAGCTAGTCTCTAAGGGAAGGAAGCAGAAATCAGAAATCAGTGCAGGCAGGTAGAAAGTGAAAGTAGGCTGAACCCCAGGGCCTGTGGAAAATATTCCCCCTCCAGCAGTGGTGGTGGTGATCCGGGAGCGGGACTTAGCTTGTGGATCAGAGGTAAACCGGGGATGTAAGCCCACATAATTCCTGAAGAGATGCTCTTATTGCCTGTATATCGATATTCATACTTTTATTGCAAGTTTTAGACAACGAATCAACTCCACATCTATTTTTTCTGATCCTCCTAACCTTATAGAGCAGAAATTATTTCCACCATTGTATAGATTAAATTACTAAACCTAATTAGATTCAGCGGTTTGCTTGATGCATCTGTGATATTGTGAGTTACAGCAAGACCTATACGTTTGATCTTCTTCCCTGTCCCTGGTCCTGGCACAGGGCTCCTAAAACCCTTGGAATTTCCTGTACTGAGAGTGATAAAGGTGTCTTTTGTTATGTTTATGAGGTGACTTTTGGAAAGCACCTAAAGATAGGGCTGGTTGCCAGGACAGCCAACCCTGTGATCAGAGTTGAAACTTTCAGTTTTATCCCTGGAGGTCCAGGGAGAGAGAGGCTCTGGAAGTTGAATCAATCTCCAAAGGCCAATGATTTAATCAATCATGCCTACGTAATGAAGCTTCCATAAAATTCCAAAAGAACTGGGTTCAGAGTGCTTCTAGGTGGCTGAACCAGAGTGCTTCCATGTGTCACCTTGCTGAATCCCAAACTCCATGAGGACCGAAACCCCTTTGATGGGACCTGGCCCTGTATCTTTTTTCAGCCCGTCATTGGTTTGTATCCTTTGGCATCCTTTATAATCAACTTGTAATATGGTAAGTAAACTGTGGTTTTCTGACTTCTGGGAGTCTCTGTAGCAAGTTAATTAAACCCAAGGAACAGGTCATGGAAACTCTGATTTACAGTGGGTCAGAAGTACAGGTAACAACATAGATCCGTGGTTGTCATCTGAACTGGAGTGCAGAGTTGTAGGTCTGAGCCCTTAACCTGTGCGATATTATGCTGATTCCCTGTAGACCGTGTCAGAATTGAGTTAAATCTTAGGACACCCAGCTGGTGTTGGAGAATTGCTTAGGGGTGTGCAGGAATGCCCCCCTTCCCCCTTGTTGTCCTTGCAATCAGAATCCATTAGGATCACACTGAGGACATTGCTGAGCTACCCTGAGTAACACCAGGAGCCTCTCATGATCACTTGCACCCTCTTTCCCCAGGAAGAAACAAGATCCTAGATCCTGGATCACTAGGATCCAGGATGGATTGACTAAGAAAAAGTCAGGACAAACTAAACTTTTCCACATTTTTAAGGGAGTTGCTAAACTTATAAAACAAAGAACACGAACCCTATAACCACTATGTTTGTTAATTTCAAGCTAAAATATATCCTACTTAGCCTGGAGCTCTTGATTTTATCCTGCACTGTCTAGGAGTGCTGCACTGGTGGACAGGGGCCAGGAGAGGATGATTAAGCTGGGTTCCAGGCCCTCCGCTAGCACCACCCAACACCACGCCACTAATACTTGGCATCTCTAAGTAAGAGGAACACTGGCCTAACTCTGCGATAAAAAGAATGAACTATTGATCCACACAGTGACTAAGGAAAAAGCATGCTATTTGATTTCATGTCTTGAAATGACAAAATTATGGAAATAAAAAATAGATTCGTCATTTTCGGGAATTAAAAAAGGAAGTGCGGCTGGTAGAGAACTAAATGCAACTACAGAAAAATGGGACAGGATGGAAATGGCCTGTGTCTTGACTGAGGATAATCACACTAACTGACGCATGTGATCCACGTGCCTGGGACTACACACACACACACACACACACACACACCCCACACATACACAAATGAATGCATATAAAACTTCTGGGATAGGAATAAGTCCATGGATGCCAATTTTCCTGGTTGTGACATTGTACTAGACTTGGTTGCCATTGTGTGAAACCAGGTGACAGGTAGAGACCTCTGTATTATTTCTTACAGCTCCACGTGAATCCACAATTCTACCAAAAAAAAAAAAAAAGTTAAAGAAGTCATTGCCTGGAAGAAAGTGATAATTGATGCGCTGCGGGGTTCCACCTTTGGGCCTTTTGTTTAGTGAATATTTATAACTATATTGATTGAATGTGGAGAAAACAAACTCAGCCAGGGAGTAGTGCTGCACACGTGGGCACCACCTCAATTGTTCTTTCCTCAAATCCTGCAAGGTGGTTACTAATTTTATTCACTTTATATATATTAGGAAATGGAGTTCTTAGAAAGCAAGTATTTTCTTCCAAGGTCAAAATACCAGGAGGCACAGTTAACTCTCCTGTCAAGTGTAGGTCTATGTGATTCTGTGGTTTCTTTCTATTTAATTATTTTTCATTTTAAAATAAAATAATTCAGCAAACACAGGGTAAAAGAGAGCTGGATTGCAAAGAGGTTCATGAACAAACGTGCATACACATTTATTAATTGGAATTTTGCTCATCAAAAATTTGGTTAGGAACTAAAGATGCAAAAATGATTCATCCAAGGGTGTCACTAAGTAACAAATTCATACCAGAATAGATATTTTCCTCTGTACTATATTCTTCACTAATAAATATCTTGCTATTCTATATTCATTACTCTCATTCGAATTCAAATCCAGGTATTATATTTAAGATGATATTTATAAGTAATCGTATATGAGGAAGAAAACGCTGAGGACGATCTTGAAGGCAGGGGTTCCTTCCACTGCTAAAACCCCAATCTCTAGCACAGTGCCCGACACACACATGAAATTTGGTAAATACTTGTTGTAGGAGAAAATGGGAATGCTTAGTGTAGACCAGGGTTTGGAAACTTTTTTTCTATAAGGGGGCAGGTAGAAAATATTTTAGACACTGTGGGCCATACTGTCTCTGTTGCAACTACTGGACATTACTGTCGTAACGCAAACACAGCCAGAGACCATGTAAAAACAAATGGGCATAGCTGTGTTTCTATAAAACTTTATTTACAAAAATAGGCAGCTAGCCAGAGTTGGCCCATGGCAGTAGCTTGCCCATCCCTAGTGGAAACCTAAAAGGACTAATAGGAAGTGTGATTTTTTTTCTTTAAAATGCTTTACTGTCACCTTTCTGAATGGGACTGTGACTGTTTTGCTCAGAAATAAGAAGGCAACATAACTAATTTAAAGTTACAGAAAGGTCAACATTTTTATCCTTTTGACGTAATTTTTTTTGCAAACATGAAAAATATTTTCAATAATTAAATTACCCACTGATGGCATGCGCTGTCTCAACACACAGAGATTTTCTTGTTACTTGGTACGTTCAAGCAATGTTGAAGGACTATCCCTCTACAGATGCAAAAAGATGCCTATGTGTATGACTCCCCCAGAAGACTGGTTGAAATGCAGATTCTGATACCTGGGTCCTGCTTTGGGCCTGAGATGCTGCGTTTCTAACAAGCTCCCAGGGGATACCATTATTACCGATTCAGGGATCACATTTTGAACACTAGGGATCTAGTAATATGAAACATACTCTTAGTTCTGAGACTTTTAAATAAGTTTCCAAATTCAAGAATCAAATTACAGATATAAACAGCTTGGAGTTAGAGACAAAAACAAAAACAAAAACAAAAAAAACCCAAACACACACTTTTTTTTCTTTTAATTTCAGGAAATTATACTTCACGGTTTAATCTGATCTAAAATTACTTCTCCAAGTATTGCCAAAATATGTCCTCATTAAATATTTTAACATAGAAATCAAGTGAATTTAGATGGAAAATGTATATTTTTATGTATTAAGTTAATATTTTCAAAGAACCATGAGATATTTCTACTTTTATTGAGCCTACTATACAATTACCTTCATCATAACACAAGTAAAGATGTGTTGAGTGTGAAGCATAAGCTGGGCTCCCTCCCACATAATCTTTTGTATTTATCTCATCCTTGCATTTGCAGATGTACCAAGAGTGGCACAGAAAAGTTTACAAGGTCTTTAAGTCTTGGAGCCAAGACTGATTTCAGAGCCTGACACAGCCGTAAACACGTCTGTCACTAATTATGGCTAATATTGACAATAAAGATGGGGCAACAGCAGATAAATGAAATATGTGGCCTAAAAATCTGTGAGTTTCAATACAACCCGGCTCCTCTCTCCCTATCGCTTATTTATGGCAGCTCTCACACAAAATGCAAGAAAACTGCCCTTTCCGACCGTCACGGGAAACCCCTGATACGTTCTGTGCAGAGTCGCTGATTAGGAGCCACGGAGGAAAAGAAGGAAGGGAAGAGGTAGGAGAGAGGACGATTCTGGAGAGCAGAAAGCCTGGGCTCCAGGTTGCTGAGCAAACAAATGGTGAGCGGGCTCAGCCCCTCTGCTCCCCAGCTGGTGCTGCGTGCTTGGTGAACCCATTAGCGCGGAGCCCCTGGCAGCGAGCTGTCTTGGGCCTCCAGGCCACCGTAAAACAGCAGCGCCTTTTTTCCACAAGAAGAAAAGGCCAGTGTCTGTGGCGCAAGCACTTTACCACATGCTCCTTTTGGTAGAGAAAGGAGGGCAGGGGAAAAAAAAAAAAAGCCAAGGTCATAGATTTTTCCTTACTTTTTTCTAAGGAAAATACTTCCCCAACTTTGAATAAGCCTTAAGAAATTACATGTTTGAAATAATATATTTAAAAAAAAATCAAAAACGAATTGTATGAACCCCGAAGCTATCTCAGTCGATAATAATGATAGCTGAACATCGTTGGAAGTGTTTTTCATGAGAAATCATCGAGCAGATGTTAAAAGAAACCATGATGAATAGAGGGAGTGACTGGCTAGAACAAATATATGTATTAAAAAATACAACGCTTATGATTATTTACTTGACTCTGTGCCTGTAAATTTTTCTTACGAGTTCAGCTGGGTGGATATCAGTTTATTCTAGGATTACGTGGTTTTTCCTGGTATTTGATGTGTTCCTTATTGTGGCCTGCAGCCAAAGTCAGATGTATTTCATAAGATAGAGGAGGACGGTCTTCTTGAAGCCAGAGCAGGACTTCAGGGGACCATGCATACCACACTCAGCTCCAGCCTAGCTACCTTTGGAAAAGGGCAGAACAAAAGGCTTTAATCAAGAAAGATTCAGGGATAGAAATTTCTGGGGCTGTGATGAGTAGATAGAAATTTAATCTACTCAAAACCCTGAGCACTGTTGTTCAAAACCTAATTATGATTTAAATCTGATGGAATACAATTTAGTTTTTCTTCAGTGATTCAACAGAGTTTCAAAACCATCTTTTTTTTCTTTATGAACCTGGATTTTCATTGCGCACACTATGGAACAATCTAGTCTGGGTGTTAAGCAGGTAGATACATGGGTGTTTACCACTCAGTTTTATGACCAGTTTAAAGACATTTTTGTTTGTATATATGCATGCATACCACATACACAAATGCACATATGCATATATGCATGTGCATATATATGATCCCTTACATCTGACAACCTAAATATGATGTATTCAATAAGGGGTTTAATATCCAAAATATGTAAAGAACTTACACAACTCAACAACAAAAAATCTGATTAAAAAATGGATAGAGGGACGCCTGGGTGGTTCAGTTGGTTAAGTGTCTGATCTAGATTTTAGCTAAGGTCTTGATCTCAGGATTGTGAAATTGAGCCCCACCTCGGGCCCCACACTGGGTATGGAGTCAGCTTAAGGTTCTCTCTTCCCCTATGCCCACTCATTCTCTCTTTGTCTCTGTGTCTCCAAAAAAAAAAAAAAAAAAAGGGCAGAGAACCTGAATAGGCATTTTGGCAAAGAAGACATACAAACAGCCAACAGACACATAAAACTATGCACAACATCACTCGTCGTTAGGGCAAGTGCAGGTCAAAAGCACAATGAGATATCACCTTACACCTGTCAGAATGGCTAAAATCAAAAAGACCAGAAATAACAAGTGTTGATGAAAACATGGAGAAAAAGGAACCCGCATGCACTGTTGGTGGGAATGTAAACTGTGCGGCCACTATAGAAAACAGTGCAAGTTCCTTGAAAAATTAAAAATAGAAATACTGTATGATCCGATAATCCCCTACTGGGTATTTGCCCAAAGAAAATGAAAACACTAATTCAAAAAGATATATGCACACTTATGCTTATCACAGTACTATTCACAATAACCAAGATATGGAAGCAATTTAGGTGTCTATCCATATATGAATGCATAAGCAAAATTATATATATATATATATAGAATGGAATAGTACACAGCCATGAAAAAATGAGAGTGGGTCATTTGTGACAATATGGATGGACCTAGAGAGTATTACGCTGAAGAAAATAAGTCAGACAGAGAAAGAAAGTACCATATGATTTCACTCATATGTGGAATCTAAAAAACAAAACAAATGAATAAACCAACAAAAAGCAGAAGCAGACCTGTATATACAGAGAACAGACTGATGGTTGCCAGAGAGGAGGGGGATTGGGGGATGGACAAAATGGGTGAAGGGGCGTGGGAGACACAGGCTTCTAGTAATGGAATGAATAAGTCACAGGGATACATGGTTCAGCATAGGGCATACAGTCAATGATATTGCAATGGACATCGTATAGTGACAGATGGTAGCTACACTTGTGGTGAGCATAGCAAACCCATAGAGATGTCAAACTGTTATGTCGTACACTTGAAACTAATGTAACATTGTGTGTTGTGTGTGTTAATTATACTTAAATTAAAAAATAAAAATACCAAATATGACAAAGTTGAAATGGGAATTTTTCGGACATTATAAAATATTTTTGCTTTTGGCAAGTGTATAAACATCCTTTCATACTCTTCACTACAGGTTTATCCAATTCTGACTGGAAGTATTTCTACCAGGACAAGTGAGATAGCTGAGCAAATAGCAATTTTTATTGCTAGCAGCCTCTTGAGAAAGCATCACTCTGATCAGAACAAGGGCTCATTTTACACCGTACTCACAAAGCCACTTCTGTAGGTGGCTTCTTGTTGGTGGGGAAGCCACTCCAAAGCACATAAGACTCCACTCTTCCTTGGCCAGTGAAGCAGGTATATACAAAAAAATGGCAGCTCTCAAAAAACACACCCTAAGGGCGTAGGAGATAGCACCATAGGCTCCTACCTGTGTCTGGACCGGGTTTAACCACTAGTCTTATTGTTAGATGGGTGTGTGTGCTGTACTTGGTTTTATAGGTAACAAGAAGCTTCTCCTTGATCCTACATTGTCAGGTTGAACCAAATGAGATTGCTGATGTTCAAGCATTTTTGCCGTAACCATAAATTTAGTTTAACCCAATATACTCATATGAGTGTTTTGTTTTGAGAGAGAGAGAGAGAGTGCACACGTGCATGCATGTACAAACAGGTGGGGGAGGGGCAGAGGGCTAGGAAGAGAATCTTAAGCAGACTCCACACTCAATGTGGAGCCCAACTCGGGGCTTGATCTCACGACCCCGAGATCGTGATCTGAGCTGAAATCAAAAGTTGGACGCTTAACCGACTGAGCCACCCAGGTGCCCCTATACCTATACATTTTAAACTTTGTATAGATTGCCCGAAATTTGACCAATTAAAGATTAATTTAGTAATTCTTGATTCTTGCTCCTTTTAAAAATGCAAATACAAGATTACCAATAACCTTTCTCATTCAGGATGAAGTAATTCAGTCAGAATCCTTTTCCTTCCTGTATCGGGGTTCCACTTTACTGAGGGAGTGGGGATTTTCTCTCATTTTATACTTCTGAAGGATGAAAACTTGAGAAATGGAGACCTTCCTATGAGAGTATATTAAGGAATTTAAGTAGACAAAAGGGCAGATTTGGTAGAGAAAGTTCCAGGTAGGAGGACAGAGTGTATGAGGAGGTGGAATTCCTAGGTGAGAGAGGTAGTAAGATTTCACAGACCACAGTGGGACTGCTTCCCACACTTCCTGGGGGGCTATACACTATGGGGGATGAGACTCTGGAACCAGACTGCCAGGGAGGAAATATCAGCTCTGCCATTTACTAATTCTCAGAACTTGAACGATGTCCCCAACTTCTCTGTGCCTCAGTTTCCTCTGTAAAATGAGGTCATTGTGAAGGACTCAGTGAATTATTTATACATGAACTGTCTAGAAGAGAAACTGGCATGAAAGATGTGCTATACCAGTGTAACTGTCACCATTTCCCTGATCCCCACACAATGATTCAACTGAGGTGCCCATTCCTCAGGCCACTATAAAATCCCTGATCCACTGTATGATATTCAGATCCTTTCAAGAGTAGAAATATATGCTAGAAAACTGGAGATGAACCATCAGTGGAGAAACTGCCCTTACTCCACCAAAGACGTATGTTACTGACATCGCAAAATATCTTAGTCAAAGTATGGATACTGATCTCTCAAATATGCTACCCAAAGCTAGAATTCCTGGAGGAACCGAGCAATTTGAAAATTCTTAGCCAAGATTCTCCATCAGACAAACACAGAGATTTCTTACGGATCCATCTCCAGTTATGACCTGTGAGTAGAATAGCTGACAATTCTTCTCCTAGCACTTTTTGAGTAGAAATGCTTTTTGCATTTATTAGGCAGGCTATGCTGTTTTCCACCAATGTTTTCCACCCTCAAGGGACAGCTGATGTGTTGACAAACTTCCTTTGTAATATGGAACCCCAAAATTCACCATTTAGCTGTTACCCATTTAAACCAGGGAAGTCCAAATTACAGTGCCTCAACTCATTATCTCCTTCTTTCACCCAATGAGCAAAAAAATAAATATGTCATGAAAAACAAAACACACACCAACACACACACCAACACATTTCCCATACCCTTGACTTCTCATTTGGCCTCCATTCTGTTCTGCCAGTGGATCAGTCCCTTCTCTGACCCAGCTCTCCAAATACCGAAGCTTAGAGTACTGTCTAATACAGGATTTGGTTCAAGAGTCACATTATATGTTTAGAGATTGTTACTCATTACCACCTGTCCTTGGACAATGAAAGGGACCCAGCTTGTCTCCCCAGCTCTTATTAGAGCACTGGTGCCGTTCTCTCCTTTTCTAGGTTTCAGTTCACTCAGCATTGTGAATTCACTGAAACATCTAAGAAAATCTAGTACTCTAACTCAACTATCAATGTGTATCTGCCCTGAGTGAAATATACACCCCATTGTCATTTCAAGGAGATTCTATTTAAAGGGAACGGACCGTTGGGAGTAATCTCTTAGGACCGACCACTATGAATCCTCTGTAAGCTGACATATTAGATTGCAGAGGGAAAAAAAATCACATGAGTTTCATCTCACGTGGAGTAAACCCAGCCAAGTTCTAGGCCACAGGAAAACAAAACTAGACCTTAATCTCGGCTTGACGAATATCTTTTTTCTTTCTTTTTTTTTTTAATGAACACCTGGAACAAATCCATCTCTGAGAGTTGTCTGATAGAACTTACCAACAAATCAACTAAGTGAATCATTAAGAGAAAAAAATATATGGCATTATTATTCAATCGTCAAAATAACTCTACAGTCTAATGCTATGTGTCAAAGCACTGTTGTTTGTGTTTTTATGAGCCTGGTTTCTAAGTTCTTTGAAAGTACACATTCTAGGGCTATGTAAACAGTCACATTTTCAGAAAGTGTAATCTTTTTTACTTTTTTGCTATATATCCAAACACATAAAATTATTATTTATTTCTGTGGTAAGAACACCTTAATGTTTAACCAAGGGGCTCTTAAAAGTATAACCAATGAAAAAACCTGGATTTGTTTTAATAAATTGATTTTTACCCAACCTACTTTTTCTTGAGTCTTTGGCATGACAACATTCCTTTAGAATTACTTAGCCCAGCTGTGTGGTGGGTGAAGCAAAGGGCACTGTTACCTAATAGGAAAAATCCATCGTACATACACTAAGGTGTTAGCCCTCTCAACATTCCTAATTCGGGAAAATAAAGCGAATGAAAAGAACTTGTTCAAAGGAAGAAAAGTTAACTTACACTTCTGTGGCAGAGTCGCTTTCAAGAGGCCTCCATGGGAGGCATCAGGGTGGTAGAAATACCTCTGGATAAGGCATCAGGAGCTCTGGGTTCAAATCTTGCTTGTTCAGCGTTAGCAGGTCATTTGACCTTAATGGACCCCAGATTCCCATCTATAAAATGAGAAGCGTAATATTTGTCTTTCCCACTTTACAAAGTTATTGTGAGGATAAATAGAAAAACAGATGTGCAGTTTCCCCAGAGAAATATATAAAATAGTACAGATATTAATACTG
Organism: Ursus americanus; assembly: GCF_024610735.1. Classification (NCBI taxonomy): domain Eukaryota; kingdom Metazoa; phylum Chordata; class Mammalia; order Carnivora; family Ursidae; genus Ursus; species Ursus americanus. The sequence continues at coordinate 83,411,559 of NC_142130.1, forward strand.
ATTCTCCTTGGTCCCTAGGTAAAAAATTCTTCAGACTACATCTTATTATCCTTAAGAGGAACAGGTTCTTTCTCCAAAGGTTAGAAACCCTGAAGTTAATGATTCATTCTTAGGTATTGTACATAAGATGTAACCCAAGGTCTGAGATAATAGGGGAAAAAAACAACAAAAAACAGAAACACCAGTTGTATTTTCTTGAAATTTCAAAGAAAATGTACTTTCTCTTTCTCTCTCATTTTCAAGATTAATCATTGTTTTGAATCTTTGCACAATTATAAACACTTGAATGTTTTACTGCACGTACTCCTACCCCCACACCCACCTGCATACAACTCCCTCCATCCCCGTATGCTCTTCTCTCAAATAACCTAGATTTGCCATTCTTTCCTCCACTTTAATCTTTCTTCCACAGTTTCTCTAGGCTCTATTATCCATCGTAATTCTTAACCAGAAATTCTTTGATAAATAGGGCTCATATATTTAAATAGTTGCTTCTGTTTTTCCTTCACATCACAAGAAAGAAAGGGTCCGTGAAATCTGCCTCCATGAATTGCTGTATAAGTTATATAGACGGCCACAATTTTAATATTGAAAAAAGATACACTCTAGTGGTTGGAATGATTCTGATTATCTAAACATTGTCATTTCATTAGAAATATTCCTAGTGAAATTATCTAATTGGTCTGAGACATCCTGACCTAATGTTTGCACAAAGTGTCAGAAAAAATTAAACAACTCGCTGCTAAGACAGTGATCGGGAGCCTAGTTAGCATTTAAAGGTCATCGTGGAGACTCTTACGGGAAACTGTATGATCTCAGAAAAGGAGGAATGGTGTCATGTGCTCTTCTGTGGCTGGTCTCTATGCCACATGGCATTATATATATACAAAATATAATTTTTAATATATAATAATATGACATACATTATACATACACATATACACACACATATATCACATTCATATATACATACCATTTCAGTCTTCTTAAGTTTTTCTTGCTAGAGTAGAAATGATGTCAAGACTTCAACATACCTTAATGTATATAAAAATATTTCTCTTTCTAAGTTTAGAAATTCCATAATGGTCTCAGAATTAAATATGATGTCACTGTCCTGAAAATATATTGTAAATTTCCAATAACTTCCAAAGTAAACACTTCAGAAAAGTGGTCTTGAAAAATTATTTATATTTTTACACACACACACAGACACATGCACACACCCCTTTTAGGTGATTTTAATAAAAGAAATTTCATAAAATATATCTGAATATTGACTACACAATTAGAATTCATACTGACATGGAAAAACGTTGTAGCTAAGTAAGTACTTTCTCAATTTATTCTGTGTAATTCTTATGGTACATGGAAGCTTTTACTTTATATTTAAATGTTTTGATACATAATTAATTGCTCCTAGCATACTGTAAATTCTTATTGCTCTGATTACCATACCATCTATGAAATGGGATGTGCAAGTTGCATAAACTCTCTGTTCTTCCTCTTTTGTTGTTTTTTTGTTACTTTGTCATAACTTGGGGCATGGATACAGCGAGAGTACCTACCTCATAGAGTAGCTGTAAGGATGTCATGAGATACTACATATTATATGCTTAAAAAAGTGTCAAGCACAAAAGCAGTTCTCAGTAAGTGTTGGCTGACATTACCAATTTTACTCCCCATCTGACCTGGTAAAATGCACATAGCAAACTTTCCATAAATAGTTCCTGAATAACTCAGTAAGTTATCAAATCCATGCTATGACTGTTCTATAAATAAGCTACTTACTTGCAAATATGCATGCATACATACATACATACATACATGTGTGTGTATGTGTGTGTGTGTGTGTTTTCAGTGGTCATGGGAAAAGTTTTGGATTAGGCCACTAATGAACAAATTATAATGAACAAAGGCAGAAAAAGACATCTGAATCTCACAACTCGGCTAACATGCATGCAATCTCTTCTAACATTGTATTTTCCTGGCATTTCTCACATTATTCAAATGATCCTTATATATTCTTGAGCATCCTGTTTTTCTCTTTGGGGAAGGTATAGGTGAGTATGCTGGCCATTGGCTGTTGAGCCCCATTCTCACCTTTTTGTGCTCTTCTCAGTATCACAGGAGTTAGAAGGTTGAAAACTATAGTTCCAAAACTCCCTTGCAAAATGGGAGTTAGCTGGATTTGGCCAGTGGAGATGCTTGTAATAAACGGGAAGTAGGAGGAAGGGAGACATTATTATGCTTCCAGCTCTGGCAGGTGCAACAGTTGGGAATGCAGGTGCCACAGGGGCAGCAAGGGCGGTGCCACAAAAGTGCTCCAGCAGCAGTGCCATTGGCTCAACGCCCAGGGCAGGTTGGTGGCCTCCGTCCATGGTTGGGAGTAACTTCCTAATCTCTGAGTAACACTCCTTTCACCCTTTGCTCCTCCAGACTTTCTAACACCTCGCTAACCAATTCACTGAGCAAAATGTCTATCTGTTTCAAATCTCTAGAATGGTAAAAATTAATTTAATTAGACAGTGATTTCCCAATTATACAACCATTTTTAGGAGAAGAGTAGACCTTTGCTCTTAACTGTATTTATTTGGAAGAAAGAAAAAAAGGAATGAAAAGCCTTTGAGTATGAATGGAATTTTTAACCATAGTGGAAAACTAATTAATTTTTAAAAGGAAATCACTTTCTTTTTAGATACATTTTATTTGATACTAAGATGAAAACATTAAGTGCTATTTGTTATTTTTATCAGTTGAATATGGTACAATATGCTTGACATTTAAGTGTTTCGTTTAACAAACATATTTTTTTTTACTTAATTTAGATGTTAAAGCCTTTTGTTTCCCTGGCCATCTCTAAAAGTAAGTACCCACTTCTCCCTCCTCCATAGGCCCATACCAACTTATTTTTCCTCTGTTTCTTATACATCATTGTCATTTTCTGTTCTCTGATTTACACACTCTTTTAATCAACATATTCAATTCACTTCTAACCTGAAAATATACTTCACAAATCCACTTCCGGTAAAAATTCCAATGCTATTATCTTCTCCAGTTTCTGCCAAAATGCAAGAAAGAGAATCCTAGGCTTCTAATCTTGTAGTACCATATCCTACTTCCTAGTATGTCTCAATCCCTTCCACAATGTTTCTGAAACAACACGCTACAGATTTCCTGCATATGGATACAGACCACTGCATCAGGATCTCTAAGAAGAGTCTCACAATCTGTGTTAACAAAGCCTCCGGGTAATTCTTGTGACAATGATACATTTTAAGAAACTTTAAAGGTGGATTCTGATCCAACCATCTGAATGACAGCTGTACCCTACTCATCAAATTCTCTGGCAGATTCTTAGATTTCAACCTTGTCTGATTTATAACATTTCACCCCGGCTGTCACTTCCCCCCACTAGATTTTTGACAGTACCATTTTATCTCTCTTCTTAAATGCCTTTGGTCATGAATTGCTTAAAATTCTGCCTTTTTCTATTTATATCTCCACACAGTCTCTTAATGAAATCCTTTTATGCTACTACTTCCACTATAATTCCATATAGATGATGCTATATTCTCTGTGTGTGTGTCCAGTTGTGTATGTAGTTTTAAATTCAAATTTCACATTTCTAATCTCCTGCTGGATTTCCTTATTGAAAAGCACACAAGTTAGTCAGCCAACATTAGAGGAATATAAAACCAAGTATCAAGCACAGGGCTTACCTCTGGAAAATCAATCCAAGAAGCCCTCAGGCAAACGTATCTATTGCCTTTTTCCACCAGAGTCATGCTTCTTTTACTGCATTTACCTTTTTTGATTCAAATTTTTCCTCTCTCAGCTTAACCTTCCTCAATTCATAGAACCACCATCTTCCTAGCTATTTAGCTTCCACTTGAAAACTAAGAATTCAGTGGAGTGGGGGTACATGTTTAAGCAGTTTTCATTAAAAATGTCCTAATTTACAATGTTTGCCATTTCAGCGTTGTAATTCTTCACACCGTGGTTAAGTCAAGTAAAAATCTGATGTCACTGAACAGGAAAATGGGGACAGATGTGCAACATCTGCTGTTTGAGCCAATGCAAACGGTGCCCAGGATACCACTAGAATCGCTTCTTTATCTTCCATATCCTTCACTCATTCACCAAATTCCAAAAATTCTCCGTTTGGATTATGTCTAAAGCTCCAATGCTCCACTGCTGATGTCATGGCTCTCACCTAGGCCTCAGGCGTCTTTACCATATCACATGGTACCACCTGAAGCTCTCTACCCACTGCTGCCTGACTCTGCTCCTGTCTGCCCTCCACATGTCATGATGCTTGTGTTCTCCAAGAACAGATGTGATTACGTCATTCCATGTTTCCAAATGTTTAATCACTTTCATTAGTCAACAAAATCACTTCTGCCTAGGGCAGCCTGAGGAATGAAAATACTGGATATAGTAAAGATGTCAAACAATAGATTGGATCCAGGAATGAAAACAAGGATGTTTTAGTGGTTTTTTTTTTTAATTTTTTTGAACTTTTAATATCTTGTGATACTTTTTTTTTTTTTTTTGCTTTTAGAAGTGTTTTATAGTGGCAAGAAAGTATACTTGGTTCTTTGTATCCTTCCAGCTTCTCATCTCTCTCTCCCACATTTTATTCCTACCGTTAACACAGGCTGGTCCAAAACCATCACAGTATCTCCTAACCTGTCTTTGCAACGTCTTCCCTCCACTTCATTCTCCACGCCATGGCCAGAGATGCTAGAGATAATAACCTCTAGTCCCTAGTCCCTTTGTCATTGAATGAGCCATACCGTGTAGGTCTCCTCCTTACCGATTCCACGAGAAGAGTGAGGTTTAGGAAGTAATTTGCACCAGGTCATAGAAGTAGTAAGTGGAAGACCATCTCAACTCTCTCCCCATCACAACAGCTTCCGTAATAACCCACACTAGGTACACTATCTACAAGTCTCCAAACTACTTTTCAACCTGAACCCTCATTATTCCCTTTACATGCTTTCCATACGATGTAAATAACTCTGAGTGCGGCTGCCAACGCGTCTCTATTCATGTAAGTCAGCGGCTCTAACGCCCTTCCTATGTTCACCTAGAGGAATTTCTTCATATTTAAATAAATACAGATCTGCCTTCTTCATGAAGTGCCCCTGATTCAGTCAGAAAGAACTTCTCACTCTTTCTTCAAAACCCTCATCGATCTATTTTTGACATCTCCCATGAAGACTTCTATAGTTTAACTTTTATTGTAAGTTTATACATCGTGTCTCTCTCAATACAATATCAAGGTTGTGAGATGGGAGAATAGATCTTCATGCAGGGTGCTTTAGTTTTCTTTGCTGTATAACAAATTACCACAAATAGAATGGCTTAAAACAATTCCCACTTAATATCATACAGTTTCAGTGGGTCAGCAATCAAAGCATAGCTTAGTTGGTCCTCTTCTCAGGGATGCACAGGATGCCCTCAAGGTATCGGCTGGGCTTGGCATCTTATCTGAGATGATGGATAGTCTTTTACATTCACTTAGTCAACAGAAGAATTTATCTCTTGTGATTATGACTAGAAGCCTTCAGCTCCTAGAGGTCTCCTGCCATTTCTAACCACATGGCCTTATCCTCAATGACTATTTGCTTCTTCAAGGATAACAGGAAGACTTCTTTTGTTCCTAATGTCTATGTCTTCCTTTACCAAACTCAACTGATTATATCTGTCCCACTCAAAGTAATCACCCCTTTGATCAACGTACAGTCAACTGATTAGGGACCTTAACTGCATTTACAAAATCTCGTCACCTTTGCCCTATAATGTAACATAATCACAATAGTTATATCCCACAATCTTTGTCATACTCTGATTAGAAATAAAATTACAAGTCTAACCGACATTCAATAAGAGAAGATTATACAAAGGTGTGAGCCGTTAGGTTTTATTTTAGGATTATATCTACCACAAAGGCCTATTTAGCCTAATGCTTCATTAATAAATGGCTTTGAATTATTGGATAATAATTGCAAAATTTACAAAGCAGCATTATGGTATTTTTTGTAATAAGTTAAAACATTTTATACATGGCAAATAGAAGCTTTTCGTAACTGAACATATTTAAAAAAAAACAAGTAAACAAAAATCTTTGTGAGCTTAAATGGATTCTATCACTCAAGTGCCACTTTTTTAAATGAATGGAGAGTTATAGCAAAACCAAAAGGATTTTAAAGCAAGCTGATGCTCAATAAAGGCTCTGTTCTAAGTATGATGTGGAATCACTCTATTTCATCTTCCAGCCTGCATTGCACAGGTGGGAGCAGTAAAACTGACCCCACCCTGCCCTTTTTTGTGTGTTAGGAAAGCTACCATCTCTAAGGAATACTATTGCTAGTCATTTAGTGTTGTAATTTTTTCTCCATGTGAACATCATTCCATAAAGACTTCTAATTTTATTTCATAAGGAAAAGCACTTGATTTCTGAAAAGTTGACATGTTTTCAAATGTTAAGGCTATTAGTCACAAGCACACTGAGCCAAAGGAGCAACCAAGAGAAGAATTAGGTGCCTGTACAGGTGAAATAGTGAAACATCATAAAATGTTTGAAAATTAAACATCATAATGTTTGAAATTAAAACATCATAAAATGTTTGAAAAGAATTCTACTTCTGCTCACATTCTTTAAGGGACACAAATCACTCCACCTAATCCTTTTGGTTGTCATTCCAATTGATCAAGTTCTACAAGTCTGTGTAAGTTAGGACTACAGAATATAGACCCCTTCTGACCTTCTATTGCTATGAATTCTGTCTTAGCATTCCATTCTTAAAGAGAATTAAGGCTTTAAGTGGCTGGAAGTGACCAGTAGTGGCTTTATTGTGGTCTAATGGCATCGAGGTAGAAGAAACAGCAAATTTACAAAAATAAAACCAACTCTTCTATTTGTGAATAACAGAATCACTTTCTACAGAAACAAGATAGACCAAATTATATCGAAGTCATAGCATTTAAAAAGATGTTCAATCTACCTCCATGCTGAGGAATTAAAGACATTGCTGTCAGGTATAAAGCTGAAAGTCCTAGAACTGTACTGCTTACTAGTTTTGTAGAAGATCTTAAGGATACTTGGGCTCTAAGTCATATTGGATCTATTTATGAAACCTTCAGATCAGTCTTATGAGTGGTATTCAGTTAAATTGTATGGTTCAACTGATTGAATCTCCATCTTCAGAAACCTGAAGCATAGAGATGTTCAAGATATGAGTGATTTCTGAAAACTGAGAGTACTGGCAGTTCCTGGACCTCAAGAATTTAAAGAAAATATTGACTAACCATTTGCTATACACATGTAAACTTGTATAAAATCTTATTTCACCCTTCCTTCCGAATGAAATAAGAAGATAAATTAGAGGCATTTTACCATTTTACTTAACCCCAAAAAACTCCAGGTAGTTTCTCTCATGAAGATTACATTTCAGATGAAATTACTGATATCTTGAGGGGAGTGAAAATTCTCTGTAACTCTTCCTGCAGATATTTCATTTCCTAAGCAGTGATATTCATGTGTGCTGTGTCCCACATACACCCATTTCCCTTCTTGGCACAGGGCTTTACTGTGGCTGGATGAGGACATGTGACTATGTGACTATGTCTTGACAACAAACCTGGAGCACAAGTGATACAGGTCATTTCTAGGGTGGTAGGAGGCTAAGAGCTCTCTTTTATTCAGGCTTGGCTACCAGTAATATTTGAGACACTAAAACACTGAGGTGAGTATGGTCACCCTTCCTCTAGCATGCAATGAACATTAGCTTACACAGGAAATAGGTGTCTTAAGTCGCTCAAGATATTGAAGATACTTATTATTGCAGCATGAGGCAAACGAACCTGGCTGATGCAATTATTTATAGCAGAAACTTAAAGATTATTGTTAATAATTCTGATAATGGTGATGGCTTGGAGAAATAAAGACATGAAATATATTACATGTCTTACACATGCATGAGTCATGCTAAAAAGCACCTAAGTGTTCTCCCAAGATTATAAATGTTGGACTGATAAAGTTCTGTCTTAACATAATCAATTGAAACTAAAAATCCATTAAATTCATCAACAACTTAGGCTCCTTTTAAATTTTCTTTACTCTTTCTGACATTAAAAAAAGTGGATGAACATAATGATCTTTAGCACAGATTTAAATGGGACACAATATTTACTTAAACATATTAAAGTATATCACATATTAACAGAAATTGAAGTTTCATTTATATTAACATTGTTAGAATAATATTAAATATACCAATTCTCATGAAGCTATTCCATTCTTTGGAGTGCTATTATAGATTCTAAGTCAATTGTATAGTGATAAAAGATAAAATGAAACTGTTGAATAGAGCAAGAAAGATGTTTCAATAAGTCATATTACCTGAACCATTTTTGAAATAAATAAACTTCCTGGTGTCTTCAATGTCAGATTTCCTTCTCTTGATTCATTTGAAATTAGGTCTTCTTGAAATTGTAAAACTAGAATCCACAGCATGAATGAAATTCTTACAAAATGATATTGAAAATGTTATTTATGTCAAAATTTTACTATTTTTATTCAAATGCATCAGAAAATTTTATGTATGCATTTTTTTCAAAGGTTCCTGGCTTTATTGATAAAGTATTCTGAATGTCTATGAAAAGTATATAGATGTATATAAAAATAATAATTTTTCCTTTTAAATTGAAAGTTTTGGCTCCTTGCTTATTAGGAATTCAAGAGGAGTATATTTTCTCAGACCATGTGAAGTTTAATGCCTGGATTATTACAAATCAAAATGATACCACTTACGTACTACAACTCAGTAAAACAGAGGACAATAATAATATAGTGCAAGTATTTTGAACACTTTTATGTTTATTTTTAGAATATTTTGATCTTGTAAGAAATCAGTAATCAACTAAAATTTATTTTGTGATTCCACACCTTTTTATACATTAGAGTACATGTCACAATTTATTTATATTTCATTATCTGAGTATTTAGAGGTCTCTGTGCTATACCATGAGCTGCTTTATGTCAATGACAATGTTATTTTAATTTTTTAATCCCTAAATCAAGTACTGTTGGATAACACTTTTTATTTATAAGCATTCAATGAAGTCTGTATAAAGAAAGATAAACCCTGAGGTTTCTTCCCTAGAATCTTATGACTAAAGTGTCTAGCCTTTCAGAAGGGCATACCATGTAGAAATGACCTTGCATTGTGGAAATAGGAGAAGTTATAATGGTCAGTAATGCATGGTTTCTGCTCAATTAGTACTTAAAATCTAGCAAGGAAGCAAATTTTTAATTTAAGTCTATGAGCTAATATGATAAGCCCTTTAATATAATGGTGTACTGAAAAGTTTGAAATTCAGAGAAAAGAGCAGCTAATTATTGCTTAAGTACTGAGAGAAGGCTTTATGGAACAAAGGGTTTTGCATTAAGCTTTATTTTTTTTAAAGATTTTATTTATTTGTCAGAGCAAGAAAGAGCACATGAACAAGCAGGGAGAACAGCAGGCAGAGGGAGAAAGCTGCTCCCCAATGAGCAAGGAGCCTGATGCAGGACTCGATCCCAGGACTCTGGAATCATGACCTGAGCCGAAGACAGATGCTTAACCAACTGAGTCATGCAGGTGTCCCTGAACTGAGCTCTAAAGAATTGTGTGGGAAATGTTCAAAAGAGAATGTTTAGTTTAGACATAGGGAAAAACATACACAAAGGTATAGAGGTGTGAGCATGGCAAGTCCCACCATACTCATTATTAACCTCATAGCTCTGTAGTTTGGTTATGTTTGTAGGGATTGAAAAGGAACAAAGAGCAGTGAACAATGAGGCTTCAGCACTGGTACGAAGTGGAAATGTGAAGGGCCTTATATTCACATTGTGGAAACATAATTTTTAACTCTGCAGACAGTTCTACATTTTAGGAAGATTATCCCTGTGAGAGTAAAGAAGTCTTTGAATGTGGTGAACTTAGATGCACAAAACACTAACTAGAAAACTGCTAAGTGTTTAGGTGAGAGAGGAGAACCAAAACTAAAGCAGAGAAAGCAGGAACTAATTGGATGTGTAGTTTCGTCCTCAAAGATTGGATCAAGGAAAAAAATCAAGAAGAATAGTCCAAGTGATTCAAAGGGAAAGTTTGGGCAACTCACTATACCATGAGAAGAAGACATTTTTTACTAGGAATGCCTATAACTTTTCCAAATAAAGTTAGATTGTGGGAATTTTGTAGAGGGTCAGAATAATAAAAAGTGAAGAATACTGACCTGACAAGTCTAACAAGTGCCATTGTCCCGTGAGTGTTGAGATGAAATTTTTAAGAGTGAAGGGTGTGAAAACATTTCCTAATTGACAATAGTAACCCTAAAGCTCATTCAGAGATCTAAGTGACCAAATTGATGAAGAGCTAACCACCCTTCCCAAGGAGACATTCTCAAGTTTTCTGTGCACCTCATTATTTTGTCATTTTCTGTAAAATCTAAGATGCTTTGCCAAAGATAGTGACTATTCCATTGCCACTTGTACCCACACTAAATGTATAATCTGTAATGATTAAGTCTTAGTAGAGTTTAATGGATATGTTGTGGTATTTAGTACAATGAGAAAACCTGGTAATAAAAAGAAAAGAAAAGAAAAAAACTTGGAAGATAAATTTTGGAACACCTTTTAAGTACTTAAACTGAAATTGAATGGAACTTTGATAAAATGCACAGCTGCATTGGTCATGAAGCTTGACCACCAGGTGCTAAGGCCAAAAAAGTTCCCCTCAACTTGGATGACCTACATCATCTACTCATGTAGACAATATTAGAATATTAACAAACATCATTTTCTTCTTTTTCTAAATTGAGAAAACTTTTTTTTATAAAATCATATTACTAAGGCATGCAGTGTATTTTTCAAAATCTACTGAGGGAAAAAAGTGAAAATAATAACCAAAAAAATGCTCTGAAGAATGATTAGAAGTCAGTAAAAGAATAATTATGTAACATATCCTACCCATGAATCAAAAATAATAAAAGTAGAAAATATTTATTAAGCACTTACTGTATATCGTTTAATATGTAATGCACTTGAGACACAGAAATTAAACAAGACTCTGTGAGATCAGTATTTACATGAGTGGTTTCATCATTTCATGATTTTACATAATCTAACATGAGATATGTGCACGTTTTTGCAGATTTTGCAGTATACATGAATTTGTCTTACAAATCCAACCTCATTCAAAGACTACAATTTTTACTTGAAAGAATGTTCAAAAATGTTACTTTCATTTGAAAGCATTTCTGTTAAATTAATAAATGGCATAATCTCATATCTAAATTCAATCTGTAATTTTATGGATTACATATGAAATAAACATATTACTTGCAGCTATTCTGTTAGGACTAATGTGTATTACTTTATGGAGAAAAGCATTGTTGCATATTCATCCACAGTGATTAATTTGGTTATTTATTGGCAATTTTTAAAATAGTGACTGTGAAGCCTATCTCAAAGTATAATTTTTAAAAACATGAGAATAGTTTAAGGTTATAGTCTACATCAATTCTATTTCAACATAATATTTGATCTGTACTTTTGGAGGTGAATCAAAAGCGAACTTCCTCTAATAAGCTAACTTAGATGAAATTCTAAAAATATTCCTTTAAGACTGTATATTACATTTTCCTTTTTTTTCTTTAACAGTTATTGAATTTTGGGTTAAAATTTTATCCTTTTGGTGTGAATGAAGAGATAGTTTTCACATAAGAACATGGAATATCTTTTGCCTATGAAAATATTTTAAAGTAAATTTGCTAATCCAAAGTTAAAGAGGTATATTTTAATAATAGTGAAATATGAATTAATGAGAATAACACTATGTTCTAGAGTTTGAATTCAGACTGTGCTAATGTAATTTGTTTAATACTGAAGTCAGTAATTTCAAATATTTTTTACAGAAAAAAAAGCATAAGTGTCCGATTACATGCAGTGTTTCAGACAATAGGTACTCTTCTTAATGTTTATCCATAGCTGAGTTCATGGAATTTAATCTATCTAGTAAGAACAAATCTTATAAACAAAAAAAATACAACAAAATTAATTCCCATATTTATAAAACATTCCATGAGTGACTATTATGTACTAAGACTTTTCCTAACCAATATAGCAATAAAGGTTATATTAGGCTTGAAAAAATAAATAAGCTTGAATAAAACATTATTCCTACAAATTTACAAGACATGGGAGAAGAACTTTATGGAGGTGAATTCATGGCAGTAACATTATCTTGTGATGTCAATTGCCATAGCAAATATCTATGAAAGCCACAAGAAAATTAGTGGTTTGGTAATAGTGAACGTCCATTTATCAATTAGAGTGTTATTAATGGTTCTACTTCTGTAAAAAAAAAAGTTATGGGATGATATAAAGCTATACAATTGTCTTAACTTGGCCTCTTTAGAAGCTGCAGAAAGAACATGACACAAATATTTCACTTTATATTCTTATAAAGAAGCAGAAGTAAAGGAACGGGAAGAGTAAACAAGGAAGGAAGACAAGCTAATGAAGGGTGAATTACTGAGTTAGTTACTATTGTTGGCAAATGGGATTAATTGTGCTACTAACCCTTTGAGGAACTCTGTAGAACATACCTCAGAACTGTTCTCCTAAACAATGGGGAGGATGGGCTTTTATTTCCTGATTTTGGGTTTCACATTAGTTGAGTTTTGTTCTCAGAGGCTCTAACTTCCTAGCATTTTCTGGCTGTGCCTACTCGAAAACTAAGCCTTTTTGAGCTTCCAAAAACATTGCATTACACTCACTGGAAGATCATTAGAAAATTGAATGCGAATAAACACCATGGTTTCACTGAAACTGGTGGACGAAGGAAGTGTGGCCCTGGGTACCAGGCAAGGTCTGTTACTATAATCCTGTTTAATGATTACATTTATTGTGGCCATTAAAAGTCATTTCAGGTATTACTTTATGAAATAAATAATATTCTTAAAAGCTACTATATTTGAAAGTTAAAACCAAGTTTTTAACATTATATGTCTCAAGTTTTATTTTCAACCTCTGTGACCCATATTATATATTAAAGTAAAAACTCAATTAATAAAGGAGTAACATTCCAATGACAAATACATTTTTTCAAACACGGCAAATCAAAACATATCTAGTCTAGTGTCCTAGAGGGCATTTTAGAGTATTAAATGAAGGGAAAAGAAAGAAACATAATGGTAAAAAATATATCATTAAATACACATTAAAATTTTTAAACACACTAAAATGTATCCCCCAAAAGTTGACAGAGCACTCTTAAAATATAAGGGGGGGGAGCTGCATTATCATTTGGGAAGATGGAGAGAGGGACCAGAGAAAGATTGGTTCTCCTTGTGTTGAGGTCAGGGTGAGGGGGTTTCAAGTATTAAACAAACTCAAAACAGAAATTTGAATTCAGCCACTATCAGTTTGCACCAATCTCCCCAGGAAAGCACTGACCTGCCTAGGGAGTGAGGAGGAAAGACCCCTGAAATGGAAGAACCATAACATCATATATGTAACCCTTAAAATAAAATAAAATGAAGTTTTCTTTGAAGTTAACTATATTAGCAATTCTTAATTTTAGTTGACTTTCTGTCTTCAAAATATCTCTTATTTGGTTTGATACTTCTTTACAAATGTAAAAGATCTGTCATTTTATCATTAAATTTATTTCCTTGCAGGGTAAACACCACACACAAATGTGAATGAGCTACAAATAGAGTATAATTGGTTACCTAGATCCACTATGTCCAGATGTGAAAAGGTGAAATGAGACTAAAGAATCCTAAGATGACATCAAAAAGGAATATTCAGAAAGAAGAGGTTGCAAACAAAGGTTAACATTAAATCTTTAATATGTTACACTAAAGTTGACTTTAGAATCATGGATGATCTGAACCAAGAACTTCATTTGAAAGATGATAAAAAGAAGAAACACTAGGAGAAAAGATTATCAGGATCTTACATGTGAGTGTAGCTCAAACCAACACCAGATCCCAAAACCCCTTTTTCTTAACAGTATTCTACCTTCAATTTAACCAGGAGTGATAGACATCTTTCTGGGTGCATAATTTATCCACCGCTCCATCTCTCACTCTAGCAGTTATTGCTAATGCTTTTCTCTATCAATTAAACAAGATGATAAGTTTTTTTTCAAATTTTTATTATTTAAGTATAGTTGATTAAAATTGTAGGTTTATTTCTAACATTAATACTTTGATTTATATATTACCTTTATTTCTTTGTTTTAAGTTTTTATTTAAATTCCAGGTAGTTAACATACAGTGTAATGTTAGTTTCAGGTATACTATGTTGTGATTCCACACTTCTATACATCACCTGGTGCTCATCACAACAGGTGGACGGACTACTAAATTCCCATCACCTATTTCCACCATCCTCCACCCAGCTTCCCTCTGGGAACCAACAGTTTGTTCTCTATAGTTAAGCCTGTTTCTTGGTTTGCCCCTCTCTCTCTCTTTTTCCCCATTTGCTCATTTGTTTTGTTTTTTATATTTTACATATGAGTGAAATCGCATGGTATTTGTCTTTCTCTGACTCATTTTGCTCAGCATTATAGTCTCTAGCTCTATTTGTGTCCTTGCAAATGGAAAGATTTCATTCTTTTTATATATATATTTATATATATTTATATTATATAAATATAAATATATATAAATATATATTTATTAAATTTATTATATATATATATATATATTACATGTTCTTTATCTATTCATCAGTCTGGACACTTGGGCTCTTTCCAAAATTGGGTATTGTAGATAATGCTGTTATAAACCCTGGGCACATTCACTTTCCTTTCTTATATAATTTCATATAAGATTGCTATCTCTGCAAATTATTATAAAGTAAGCATTCCTATTCTCATTTTTTGAATGGTGTACAATAAGTGAACAGCAGATAGGAGCTAGAACCACCACTGTGTAACTACTAAGACAGGCCCTTTATACTTTTTAATTGCACAATAATATAAGGTCTTATGGTGTCTTTTACTTTCCCCTGTCCCATTGACCCCTAAACACATTATTTAAAAGAACTATTTTTCACGTCTTTCCTAATAAGGGTTATTTATAATGTCAACACCTGCTTATTTATGCTAGAGGCTAAATCAGAACTTAGGGTTAATTTGGAGCACTTCCTGTCATCTTAGTGGTGGGGTGCCTTTCTCGAAGACAGAATAAGGCAACTTTTGATTCCAACTCTGCATACTGGGTAGTAGCTAATGATTTATTTTTGTGCCCCAGCTCCCAAAAGGAGGCTGGAGAACAGTCGAGCTGTTGTTTCTGACATCAGTGGTTTTGGCAATTATAGCATAAGAGAGAGAAATGGTCACAAGTTGAAAACACAAGCCAGTTTGCCCTTTTAAATACAGTTGCAATAAAAGAATTCACCTATTAATAATAATAAAGTGAGCCTAAAGTTAAAATTGTTTTTATAGCTTGATCTTGATATTGGTATTCTCTAAAGGAATGTTTTCCATATCATTCGCCAAAGCATTCTTTTCAAACATACTAAAACTTCCCTGTTAATTAACTTACGTATTTCCCCAATGATATTGAAGGGCTCCTGCTCAAAACTGGAGATGGGTAACAACTTTGTATTGGTGAAAATGAAGTTTCACTGTTTAAAATATAATTTCAAAGACTATATGGGGAAATGATAAAAGTTTATATTAAAGGAATAGTTAAATAAAATTCTTTCAAGTGTGTTTTCTATTTTCTGGTTAACTTTAAAATAATATTTAAAAGTTAATGCAAAACTATGGTTTTTACTTTACTATATAATCTTACTCTTGGCCTAGAAATTGGTAAATGCTGATGAAATATAAAAATCATGTCTTGTTCTGTTGAGTTAGCCTTGGCTTCACAGCGGTGGTTTGCATAAGTAGTTGGAAGTGTACACTTTTCTTTTCCCCTAAATCTGAGGTCACTATTCAGCCCAACTAACTAAATTTAATGTACAAACCTGTATTTAACTGTTAACACCTAAATATACAGCTGAGTTTTCAGCCATCTAACAGTAAATATTAACTTCCCAAACAATTGGCCTTAACATCATGTTTTGAAACCAGAAAGAATAAAAACAGATTTTTTATTTAAGATCTTTTAATCAATATCCAGTGATAGCTTGTTTGAGAAAACCCAGATTCTGACAGTTCTTTAATATTATGTTCCATATGTAACTGAAAAACTTCATATTAATTGACAGAAATGTGTAAGTCCAAATGGACCTAATGAGAAAATTATAATTTAATGCCTTAATTGACAATTTAAAATAATTTTACTTAACCGAAATACTAGGTTTAGAAAAGTCTATTCTAGAAACAAAGAAAAACATAAGTTGTTTGGGTTTCTGATTTATTCTAGTCCTGCAATAAGTTGAATAATCTTCTATGCAACACTGGACCTGTGGAGGGCCAACAGAGCTCCTCTAAGTGAGAATGACTTATTTCAAATAAATTAATCCTACATGGATACAATCTGTACACACACAATTTGTGAACGTTTTTTAAAAAAGATTTTATCTATTTATTTATGTTTATTTTTTAATGATTTTTATTTTTATTTATTTATTTTTTAAAAGATTGTGTCTATTTGAGAGAGAGAGAGAGATAGCGAGAAAGAGCATGAAAAGGGAGGAGAGGGAGAAGCAGGCTCCCAGTGAGCAGAGAGCCCAATGCGGTGCTCAATTCCAGGGCCCCAGGATCAGGACCTGAGCCAAAGGCACACACCTAACCATCTAAGCTACCCAGGTGCCCAATTTGTGAACTTTGTGCTGATATTAGATACTAGAACAAATAGCACGTTATGAACTATCTGTCCAGTGTGAATGCCTTCATGGAAAAATTTGTCTGGAGCAATGTCTGAAACTGGGATTATCTCTATCATTTGAGATGCTAGGAAACTTCTGGGTGATTGCTGCTTTTGTGTTTTTTGAGGGGATGGGCTGTTGTGTCTCATGATTGGTAATGAGACTTACTGCTTGATCTGCAGATTTAGAACACATCAGAATACAAATTTTATGGTGATAAGATCCATTTTTTTAAGTGAGATATTTGACATTTGTTGAGCCAAATTAAACATTGATGAATCAACTATTGAAGGAAAAAAAGTGTATGAATGGTTTATACCTCGAATCTTGGGATTCCACCCTGGATATATCTCTAGATTTGTCTGTCCAAACACTGTATTTGTTGCTGCTAATGTGTCTCCTTGTCTTTTCCCATCAATTATTATCTTAATATTAGTGAATCTTTGATTTTCAGAAAGTCTATCATTAACCTGGTCATCATTATTTCTATCCTCATTTTATTTATTTTTCTATCCTCATTTCAAAAACTGGGGTTTTCATTGATAGTCATTGAATAAACACTTGTTAAAAACTTACCATATTTCAAACCCATTTCAAAGGAGATTCACAATGGAAAATATTGACTAATGAAGAAGGCATAGGGTCCTAAGGTATAGGGAGGCCCCCAGACTCTACTGTGGTAAGGGACTACATCTTTTGAGAAACAATAGGCTTCCAGTAGGGGGTTGGATTTTCTTTTTGTATCCCCCCTTCTCCTTTTCTGCCTATACTTCAAAATTGAAATAATGACCAAAAATGGCAGAAATTAAAACTTAATTCTACAAAAAATAGCACTTAAAAAGAAGCTTCTATAGAACCTTTATTGAAACTAAGTGGCTGAACACAACCCAAATAGTTCTACTTAGAAATTAAGAGACAGATATGCTTCTGTATCTTGGTAACAGATGTCTACAGTTAACAGTTGACGTGACATGAATTGTACTTTCAGTTACTTCAGTGATGGAGTCTCCATCTTTTAAAGATTATTCTACGTTGGCACCTTCACACTAACTTGGCCTTGCTCCTCTAAATGTCCTTGGCTCAGTAATGTTTTACAATAAACTTCTAAGCCAATGCAGGCAGAATCTTGGCTTCTATGGAACCTGCCTCTGCCCACTTCAGGATATGTGTTATAATAAGCAGATGTACTGTTTTTTCTTTATTAATAATTTAACATATTCTTTCATGTTAATGAAACCTCAAAGTTTTAATTCAACTCATTTTGTAGAGTAAACTCCAGTTTGTTTAAACACCTTTTATACCTGGGAAGTTGGCTTGTCTTTAAAAGCAGAAGAAAAAAAGAAAAACGAGCAAGAACTAGGTACAAAGGACTAAAATTACAACATTGAAATTAAGTACCCTAGCTTTTGGATAATATACTCTCTGTAATTTTTTTGAGGGAGGAATAGTCCCTCTTCCAATAACATGTATTATTGAATGATAGTTTTATGTAGTGTATTCCTTGAGATTTTTCCTTAGTCATGTTAGCAGTGAAAAAAATTAAATGTTAAATGACTGACTACTTGTTTAACATTTCATTTTCACTGTTTTATTTCTCTATACCCACTTAATCTCACTTTACCTTTTCTATCAACAAGACAATCCCCTTACTTAATGGAACTCCCAAGTATTAAATTTCTCTTTATGTCAACTAATTTTATGCACAAATGTAAACTCAGAAATACATACCACAGTTAGTTGTCATTTAAATCATGTTTGAATTATCAGACTATTCTTCTGTCTTACTGAATATGCATCAAATGATCCTGGACTTTGCAGTGAGGGTGTCTGGGCATCACAAATGTGCCAAGACCTGAAGGTTCTAAGGTCTGTGCAGTTGGAGAAAGCCGAAGCTGCCCCAAACCAATTATTGACCTCTTCTTACCAGAGAATATAAAGGAGCATGACGAACGCCAAGAGTGGTCTGCTGTCCTAGCTTGTGAACTAAAGTTACCTAGGAAACTTTTAACATTTCCTAATGCTGAGTCCTATCTCCAAAGATTCTGAAAATTGCTCCTAAATTTATTAAGAAATATAATACTTGGAATACTCTCAGATGTATATTAAGTGTATTCACTTTGGGGAAGAATATTAAGGAAAGAATAAATCCTTTATTGTTATGCATTGAAATTAAAAGACAACTTCTATTTAGTGCTATTTTAGGCAATTTGATATTTTAAAGGGAGACTTGAAGATGGGGATAATCTGACTACATTTATAAACTTGGTATCCATGGTTAGTTTTATTTCTACAAAGAGTTAATCAGGGTTACCATTCCTGAAACTAGAAAGTGACTCTACTTCTGTGATTTGTAAGTACTAAGCATTTTTAATTCACTTCTATAGGATGAGAAAGTATAAATTAATAAAGATGAAATACAAGTCCCTGAGTCCACTTGGAGTATCTGTTATACTATATAAAGATGTACAAAAATGTACTAAAAATTTAAGGACAAATAATAAAAAAAACTGTTTTAACACTTGAAACTTGGTCAAAGATTGGTTAACATGGCCTTTCCATGTCATATTGGAGCACTGTTTAACAGTATTATTTAAATTTTCTAGAGAACTATGCATTTGACTTTGAAATTAACTATTTGATCAGAGACGAGACACTGTGAAAGTACATATGAACTTGGAGACTTCTGCCCAGAAGAGTATATATTGCTAAAGACTATGTATTAATGCTCGTTAGGACATTAGCCAATTTGCAAGTATCATGGTAGTCATATTCTAAGATTCTTTTCTCAAAATGCCTGTAAATATCCACTTCTTCAAAATACTCTTTAATCCATCTTTATCAACATACTGGTTCCCTTATTAATCAGTTAAATACATTTTTAACACATGCCCAGTAGATAGACATTATTTATAAACATGTAAAAGTGAAAATGATAGTTCTTAAAAATCAACATATAATATACATAAACATTTGAAAGAATATAATCTATTTAATTCATTTCTTTTTTAGTGCATTACTAAAAGCATGTTAGGTATATGTGCATGGGTATCTTATTTTTCATGCATTTCAAGCTCATTTTCAGCATGAATTTATCATTTTTATACAATACAATAGATTTTTCAGTCGCAAAGATGAGGGAGGAATCTTGCAGTCCTACTTGATAACTGATTTCTTTTATGCACATCTAAGAGAAACATTGCCAGGATCAGACAATAAACAATCAGTCAATTAGTACATCCATGGTTCTGCTTCAGGAGAACTAGAACAGTGGCCCAGATCAAGCAGGGAGTCAGAAGCAGGTGATTCATGACCTGCCTCATTTGGGAGTGGAGGGGAAAGCATTGTTTGACTGGGATCTCTACTATATTGAAAGCAGTATATTGAAATAAGTTTAAAAATATGTCCAGGGTCCTACCTGTTAAATTCATTGGCCTTTTGAACATTTTTCTTGAAGTGTTTCATGAGATGCAAGTACTCTTCCTTTTACAACCTCTACTCCCTGACCTTTCTTACATTTGTCTATCTTTGTTCTCCACCTACCTCTTCGCATGGCAGTAATCCCTATTTTGTGTCTCCATGCTCCCCTTCTGTTCTCTATATTGGTGGGGACCATCACAACGTCATGATCATCATCACCCTAGCTACCCCTAAAGAGCCCATGGTTGCGCTAGACCCTTTAAATATACTAAATTGATGGTTGACATGTCACTGCAAGATACACATATACATGTGAGTCTGAGTGTGTGCGAAACCCATCTTAGATGAGATAACAAGCTTGGAGAGATTAAACCACATGCTCCAGAGCACATTGAGAAGTGACTACTGCCCTATGACTCACAGAGGCTTCACAAAGGGGCCTGCTAAGGCCGTGCTTCTTAAATTTTAACATCCGTACTGGTAACTTTCAGATCTTGTTAAAACACAGATTCTGCTTCACTAAATTCAGGAGGCTGCCTGATATTCTACATTCCCAGCAAGCTTCTTCATGAAATGACTACTGCTGGTCTGTAGACCACACTTTATTTTTATTTATTTATTTATTTTAAAGATTTTATTTATTTATTTGACAGAGACAGATAGTCAGTGAGAGAGGAAACCCAGGCAGGGGGAGTGGGAGAGGAAGAAGCAGGCTCCCAGCGGAGGAGCCTGATGTGGGGCTCGATCCTAGAACGCCAGGATCATGCCCTGAGCCGAAGGCAGACGCTTAACGACTGAGCCACCCAGGAACACCCGTAGAACACACTTTAAAGTAGCAAGGTGCAGGGTAAAGATAGATGAGAAAAATTGCCTACGATTCAAACTTGAAGTATTCAGGAGCACACTGTTGTTAAGAGTTACTTGATCTTGGTTGGCACATTGTCAAAGATTTGAAAAGATCAAGAGTGTCTTGGAAGGTGTGCAATAAAGGGTTAATTCAGCATACCCAGGGAGTCCCAAACCCGGCACATTCTGAAGGTCTTCAGGACTGTCCCTTGACCTATGAGCTCTAGGAACATCCTGCCTGATAAGAGTCTTTGTACACCTGAGACTTTAGACCACACCAGATAGTTTATGCTAACAATGTTTATGCCAACAGTGTGATTTACTAGGAACATCTGTTTCTGTGTGCTGGGGCTTGGCTCCCTGATGTATCAATGCGACTTTTGTTGGGAGGTAGGGAGGCTGGAAATTGAGTAGCTATGGGCGCTCTCTACAAACATGCTGAAGCCCCCATAAAGCCTTAGACACCAAGGTGGAGGTCAGCCTCCTGGTTGTCAACGGTTCACACATGTTGTCACACATCACTGCAAAGAGAGTTAAGTGCCATCATAAGGTTCCACTAAGAGGACAGCTGGAAGGTCACATCTGGTTTCTTCTATTTGCTTTGCTGATTTTAATCTGTATTCTTTCATTGTAATAAACTATAACAGAAAAAACAGCATTTCTGAGCCATGCGGGTTCTTCTAGTGAATCATCAAAACTGAGGGCAGATTTAGAGATCCCCACACAGAATGCACATATTTGAAAAAGGAAAAAAATGGCTGTAACAGACACTGTTGATAACTTGCACTCTATCCCCGGGGTCCACTGGGTATACCTGAAATTCACCTGTATGTAGCTCATTGACAGCTTTCCATCTCATGCCTGCATCTTTCTGATTCTGGGTTTATAAACTTCTACCAGTTTATTAGTGCTGCTCAGTCTCAGGCAGGAGCAAAGAGCATGTTATGGAAAGGGGCTTAATGTCTCTTAGGTAACCTTTAACCAGTGGAAGATGAGAGTAGATAGGGAAATGTTCCAGTCTCCTTCTCCATGACACAATTTTGAAGTATGTTCTAGATGGACCCAGCAAGAGTAAGCACATAACAATGATCATTCACTCACATTGGCTTTTCTCCATTCTTTGTCTCACTTTCTCCACTTTCACTAATGCTTTCTGAGATTAATTTATGAATAAATACCTGCCCCCAAGTCTTTGTCTCAGAGTCAGCTTTAGACGGAACCCAAAACGTGGGCACTGGGTGTCACAGTCAGTTAAGCATCTGACACTTGATTTTTGGCTCAGGTCATGATTTCAGGGTTGTGAGATCGAGCCCCATGTTGGGCTCTGCACTAGGCGTGGAGCCTGCTTGAGTCTTTCTCTCTCTGCCCTGCCCCCCCCCACACACTTGCACTCATGTGGGCTCTCTCTCTCTCATTCTCTCTCTCAAAAAAAGAAGAAACCCAAAACTAATTCAATAGTAATGGTAGTTTTGCAACTGGGCCGAGGGGAATCTGATTCCGAAGAAAGGGTATGTACCTACCTTAATGACGCCAATGGGAGAAGATTGCTTAATTAGGTAAATACCAAAAAGTAACATTGCTGGATTGTGTATAGGAAGCATATGTTTCGTTTTGTAATAAACTGCCAAACCATCTTTTACTTGGGCTGTGCCAATTGGCATTCCCACTAGCAATGAATGAGAGTTCCTGTTGCTCTACATCCTCGCCAGCATTTGGCGGCATCAGTGTTCTGGATTCGGGCCATTCTAATAGGTGTGCACCAGTATCTTGTTTTAATTTGCATTTCCTTCATGATATATTATGTGGAGCATCTTCTCATATGCTCATTTGCATATCTTCTTTGGTGAGGAACCTGTTAAGGTCTTTGGCCCATTTTTAATTCAGGATTTTTTCTTACTGTGAGTTTTAAAAGTTCTCTTATATTTCAGATAAGAGTCTTTTACTAAATGACTCTCACAAATATTTTTTTTTCTCATACTGTGACTAGTCTTCTCATTCTCTTGACATTGTCTTCCACAGAATAGAAATTTTCAATTTTAATGAAGTGCAGCTCATCGGTTCTTTCATGGATTGTGCCTTTGGTGTTGTATCTGTAATTTTTTAAACTGAAAACAACCGTCAAATAATTTTTATATTACTTCACATATGGTTTAAGAACATTACAACGTTATATTTCTATTCTTCTTTCTACAGTTGTTAGTTCTTTGTTCTCTTGTTATCACATATTTTTTCTTCTCTATATTATAAACCTTGTAATACATTATTAGTTTTGCTATAGAGGTCAATTGCCTTTTAACACTATTTGAAAATAAGAAAAATCTCTTTTATATTTATTATTTCCAATATTCCTCATTCCTTTGTAAAAATCTATCCTTTTATCTCCTGTTATTTTCTTCTTATGTATCATTTCTTCTAGTGTATGTGTACTTGTGATGAAATCTGTCACCTTTGTTGAAAAAATGGCTTTATTTGACTTTATTTAAAATTTTTCATTTATTTTTTAATATTTTTATTTGAATAGATTTCAAGATTAACTTGTATGTTTGCTCATTTTGCTTTGAGTACCAAAATGTTGCTCTATCATTTAATGACATGAATGTTTATGATGAGAAGTATTTATTATATTAGTTTCTTTGTCAATAACATGTCTTTTTTTTTCTCATTTTTAAATGTTTTCTCTTTGTAACTAGGTTTCTCTAATTTGGTCACTATATTGATGCTGCTTGGAGGCCACAGTGTTTTTGTTTCTTGTTTTTTGTTTTCTGGTGGCTTACAGTTTTATCACGTGTGACAAAATCTCAACCTCTGCTATTACAAATACTGTTTGACCTCCGCCATTTTCTGAGATTACAGGTATTGTTAATCTGTTTGATACTGTTTTAAGGGCATTGATTTTTTTGGTTTATTTTATATATATATATTTTTTCTTTGTGCTAGATACTGGTGGTGACTACTGCTAGTTGTTCATATTCACTACTATTCTCTTCTATTGTTTAATCAACTACAATATTATCCAGTGTGTTTTTCTTTCCAGATATTATGCATTTTCTCTCTAAGTGTTCCAGTTGAATCTTTTTTTACCTTTCAGTCCCCTGCTCATAATATTTATGCTTTCTTTTAACATTTGTGTATTTTATAGTATATATAATAGCTGACAGATGTAACTTCTATTTCTTTTTTGCTAATTCAGTCATCTCTGTCATTTCTTGGTCTGTTTCTATCAGTTGATTTTTCTTGTCATGGATCATTTTTTCCTGCTTCTTTTCGTTTCTGGTAATTTTTTAGTGTATATTGGTCATTTTGAATTTTGTGCTGTTGAGTGAAGGATTTCATTCTACTTCCTTAAAGAGAGATAGATTTTATTCTTATATGCAATAAAGGCACTTGGGATAAGTTGAATGATTTTTGTGCCTTGCCTGTAAGCTTGGTGGGTTCAGAGCAGCCTTGATTCTGAAGCTAATTTGTTACACTAGTTAGGTGTAATTCTTCTGAGAACTCGACTTGATAATCAGTGTATCTGCCACATGTCTTTCCTTCTGGCCGGAGCAAAGGTGAAATCTTCCCAGGCCAATTGAGCTCCAGGAATTCCTTTGGCTTATTGCTTTTGATGGTTCTTTTCCTCTCTCATGCAGGCACAGATTAGTACTCACCCGAAGACTCCAGGGGATGTCTCTGTAGATCTCCACAGTTCTCTTTCTGAAGGCTCTTCCCTGCGTTAGTCTGTTTGCATATATTCAAGTGCCTTGGCTTCCCTAGACTTTGATCTCTGGCTCTTACGTTCAGCCAATCATGCTACTTCCTTTTGAATTTCACATCACTGTGCAGCAGGCTGCAAACAGCTTTCAGAAAGTAAACTGGCACAATCGAGGGTATAGCTTCTGATTTCCCACCTCTAATACATCACAGTCTTGTGCTGTCTGTTGTTTAATGCATGAAAACAGTTGGCACATATACTTTTTCCTGAATTTCTATACCCTCACAAGACTTCAGTGATATTGGAAGTCTCAGTGACTTGCTTCGACTGCCTACATGCCAACTGTGTCATTTCTTTATTCCTCAAATCTAGTAATTAAATCAAGGTCAGTCTCGGTGTTGACCATTATCTATATTTTTTTCTCTTAAAAGTAGCGTGCTAGTTTTATTTATAGATTCAGGTGTCCCTTCTTTTCTTGAAAATTTTCAATAGGTAATGTTTTCATTGTAAGTGCTTATTCCTGTTCTTTAAAACACCAATTCCTATTCTTCAAAACACCAGATGTTAAGTCTCCATTTTCATGTTTTAATATCTACCAGCATCTTATTAACCATCGCTATGCTTTTGTCATTTTTTTCTTTACTTTTTTTATGAAGATTAATTTTTATGGATGATTATGTTGTACTTTGAGGATTGTGCACACTCTCTCCCTGCTCGAGTCAGTTGATTTTGAGAAAATGTGCTTTCACGCTGAG
The DNA here is from genome assembly GCF_024610735.1 of Ursus americanus. Taxonomy (NCBI): domain Eukaryota; kingdom Metazoa; phylum Chordata; class Mammalia; order Carnivora; family Ursidae; genus Ursus; species Ursus americanus. The sequence continues at coordinate 83,437,153 of NC_142130.1, forward strand.
AATTCATCTTGTCTAATGAGTGATGTGTACATAGAGATTTGCCCTCATCTTGCTTCTCTTGGCCTTTTTTTATTCTGTTGTTTGCTGTGCTACAACCCTGTGGATGGATGGGATGCCATGAAAAATGTAAAGTCTGTGTAAACCACGTAACAGCAGGACAGCCTATTATGACTGAACATTTTCTTTTTCTCTAGCTTTATTGAGATTTAATTGACAAACAAAGTTTATATATGTTTAAAGTGTACAACATGATGTTTGAATATACATATACATTGTGACAGGATTACCACAATTGAGCTACTTAACATACCCAGCATCTCACATGGTTTCTTTTGTGTGTGTGTGGTGAAAATACATAACTACTCTCTTATCACATTTCAAAGATAATAAAAAGTACAAAAGATAACAGATGTTGGTGAGGATGTGGAGATAAGGGAACCCTTGCACACTTGGTGGTGGAATGTAAATCCGTATGGAGCATTATGGAAAACAGCATGAAGGATCTTCCGAAAATTAAAAATAGAGCTACCACATGATCTGATTATCCCACTTCTGAGTAGATATCCAAAGGCAATGAAATCAGCATACTGCAGAGATACCTGCACCCCCAAGTTCATTTCAGCATATTCACAATAACCAAGATACGGAAATAATCGAAGTGTCCAACGAAGGATGTGGTATTTACAAATCATGAGATGTAATGTGAGATTTACATTCAGTGGAACATTATTCAGCTTTAAAACACAGAAAAGTTTCCCATTTACAACAACATTACTGAAGCCGGAGGACATTATGCTAAGCGAAATAAGCCAAACACAAAAAGGCAATGACTATGTGATGCCACCTATATGTGGAATCTAAAAAAGTGAAACACATAAAAACAGAGTCAAGTGATAGTTCTCAGGGGCTGGAGAGAGGGGGTAAATGGGAAACGTCATTCAAAGGGTATAAAGCTTCAGTTACACAAGATAAATAAATTCTGGATATCTAATATGCAGTAGGGTGACTATAATTAATATTACCATATCATATATTTGAAAGTTTGTCATTTTAATTCCATTTTGTGTGGTTTCTTCTATCTATTCACCATGTTTTTGGTTATAGTTTCTGGTGTTATGGTTTCTATGAATTTCTTTCCTGTAATTCCTTAATATTTTTACTTAAAGTTCTTTTTTAAAAGTTTTTATTTAAATTCCAGTTATTAACATACAGCATAATAATAGTTTCAGGTGTACCATATAGTGATTCCACACTTCTATACAACATCCAGTGCTCATCACAACAGGTGCATTCCTTAATCCTCATCACTTATTTTGCCCATCCCTCCCACCAGCCTCCCCTCTGACAACCATCAGTTTGCTCTCTCTAGTTAAGAGTCTGTTTCTTGGTTTGCCTCCCTCTCTCTTTTGTTTTGTTCATTTGTTTTGTTTCTTAAATTTCACATATCAGTGAAATCATATTGTATTTGTCTTTCTCTGACTGACTTATTTCACTGACCATAATACTCTTTAGCTCCACCCATGTCTTTGCAAATGGCAAGATTTCATTTTTAATGGCTCTGTACTATTCCATTATATATATATATATATATAATTATTTTTTTAATCCATTCATCAGTCAATGGACACTTGGGCTATTTCATAATTTGGCTATTGTAGATAAAGCTGCTATAAACATTGGGGTGATTCCATTATATATCTAGATAGATAGATAGATAGATAGATAGATAGATAGATAGATGGATATAGATATAGATACATAATCCATTCATCAGTCAATGGACACTTGGGCTATTTCATAATTTGGCTATTATAGATAACACTGCTATAAACATTGAGGTGATTTATCCCTCTGAATTAGTATTTTTGTATTCTTTGGGTAAATACCTAGTAGGCAATTGATGGATCATAGGGTCGTTCTATTTTTAACTTTTTGAGGGAACTCCTTACCATTTTCCAGAGTGGCTATACCAGTTTCATTCCCATCAATAGTGAAAGAGGGTTCTCCTTCCTCTAAATCCTCACCAACACCTGTTGTTTCTTGTGTCACTGATTTTAACCATTCTGACAGGTATGTGGTGATATCTCATTGTAGTTTGGGTTTGTATTTCCCTGATGATGAATGATGCTCAAACATCTTTTCACGTGTCTGTTGGCCATCTGTACGTCTTCTTTGGAAAAATGTCTGTTCATATCTTCTGCCCATTTTTGGATTATTTGTTTTGGGGGTGTTGAATTTCATAAATTCTTTATACACTTAGAATATTAACCCTTTATCAGATATGTCATTTGCAAATATCCTCTCCATAAGTGGCCTTTTAGTTTTGTTGATCATTTCCTTCACTGTACAGCTTTTTATTTTGCTTTTTATTTTGATGAAGCCCCAACAGTTTATTTTTGCTTTTATTTCCTTTCCTCCAGAGTCACATCTAGAAAGAAGTTGCTAGGGCCAATGTCAAAGAGGTTACTGCTTGTATTCTCCTCTAGGATTTTTATGGTTTCAAGTCTCACATGTAGGTCTTTATGTCCATTTTGAATTTATTTTTGTGTTCAGTGCAAGAAAGTGGTCCAGTTTCATTCTTTTGCATGTGACTGTCCAGTTTTCCCAACACCATTTGTTGAAGAGACTATCTTTTTCCCATTGGATATTCTTTCCTACTTGTAGAATATTAATTGACCAAATGGTCAATGTCAGTTAACTTCGGGGTTTTCTATTCTGTTCAATTAATCTATGTCTATTTTTGTACCAGTACCATACAGTTTTGATCACTACAGCTTTGTAATATAACTTGAAGTCTAGAATTGTGATACCTCCAGCTTTACTTTTCTTTTTCAACATTAATTTTCCTATTCTGGGTCTTATCTGGTTCCATACAAATTTTAGGATTGTTTGTTCTTGCTCTGTGAAAAATGCTGGTGGTATTTTGATACGGATTGAACTAAATGTGCAGATTGTTTTGGGTAATATAGACATTTTAACAATATTTGTTCTTCCAATCTGTGAGAATGGAATGTTTTCCCATTTCTTTGTGTCGCCTTCAATTTTTTTCATCAGCGTTTTATAATTTGCACAGTAGAGGTCTTTCTCCTCTTCGGTTAGGCTTATTCCTAGGTATATTATTTGTTGTCATTGTTGTAGTTTCAAGTAACATGGACTGTTAATTGATCTATGGATAAGAACTACTCAGTGCAGGTCAGTAACCAGGTCAGCCCCTACTCTGTTAGAGTGATGTCCTGTAGAGTCTTCAGGACCTAAGTTAACAGGCTATTTGCATGATTTCATGTCATCTACAGTACTAAGAAAACGAGGCGCTATATCAGTTTAGATGAAATGCACTGCTGGCAGTCAAATCCAGTCCCTTATATCCCATATTTTTTCTACAGCTCTCCTACTTTGTTGATGTAAGCTTTCATGGCATCTTCCTTGGAAGTCCCTTTCAGCTGATTCCAGGCATCCCACTTGGCCTTGCCTTTGAGATCCAACAGCCCAGGCCATTCTGTCTTTAGGTCACCCACAGTTGCTTGTTTGTAGTGGCTGTAGATGAACAATATCGCATCATCTGCTGGTTTGCAAGGATTCCAGAGAGTCCACAGAGGCAGCAAGGAGCAGGGAGCAATAGCCGATGATGTGACTCAGGTATCTTATTGTTTTTGGTGCAACAGTAGATGGGATTGATTCCTTAATTTTCTTTCTGTTTCTTCATTATTGGTGTATAAAAATACAATAGATTTCTGTACATTGATTTTGTATCCTGTAACTTTACTAAATTTGTGTATCAGTTCTAGCATTTTTTTTTGGTGGAGTCTTTTGGGTTTTCTATATAGAGTATCATATCATCATATCATCTGCAAATAGTGAAAATTTTACTTCTTCCTTACCAAATGGAATGCCTTTTATTTCTTTTTATTATCCGATTGCTGTGGCTAGGACTTCCAATACTATGTTAAATAACAGTGGTGAGAGTGGACATTGTTGTGTCTTTCCTAACTCTCAGGAAAATGGGGAAAAGTCTCCCAGTTTTTCCCCTTTGAGGATGATATTAGCTGTGGGTTTTTCATATATGTCTTTAATTATGTTGAGGTATGTTTGTTTCCTCTAATCCTACTTTGTTGAGAGTTTTTTTTTTTAATCATGAATGGTTGTGGTACTTTGTCAATTGTTTTTTTCTGCATCTATTTAAGTGATTTGTATCTTTTCTTTTATTAATATTGTATCACGTTGATTGATTTGCAAATTCTGAACCACGCCTTGCAATGCAGGAATAATTTCCACTTGATTGCGGTGAATGATCTACTTAATGAATTGTTGGATTTAGTTTGCTAATATTCTATTGAGAATTTTTGCATCCATGTTCATCAGGGATATTGGCCTGTAGTTCTCTTTTCTAGTAGAGTCTTTATCTGGTTTTTATATCAGGATAATGCTGGGCTCTTAGAATGAATTTGGAAGTTTTCATTACTTTTCTATTTTTTGGAATAGTTTGAGAAGAATAGGTATTAACTCTTCTTTAAATGTTCTGTAAAATTCACCTGTGAAGCCATCTGGCCCTGGACTTTAGTTTGTTGGGAATTTTTCGATTATTGATTCCATTTCTTTTCTGGTTATCAGTCTATTCAGGTTTTCTGTTTCTTCTTGTTTCAGTTTTGGAAGTTCATATGTTTATAGGAATTTATCCATTTCTTCTAGGTTGTCCAATTTGTTGGCATATAGTTTTTGATAATATGCTCTTATAACTGCATTTCTGTGGTGTTAGTTGTTATTTCTCCTCTCTCATTTGTGATTTTATTTACTTGGGTCCTTTCACTTTTCTTTTTGATAAGTCGGGCTAGATGTGTATCGATTTTATTGATCTTTTTAAAGAACCAGCTCCTGGTTTCACTGAACTGTTCTATTGCTTTTTTGGTTTCTATATCATTTATTTCTGTTCTATTCTTTATTATTTCCTTCCTTCTATTGGCTTTAGGCTTCATTTGTTTTTCTTTTTATAGCTCCATTAAGTGTAAGGTTAGATTGTTTATTTGAGATTTTTCTTACCTCTTGAGAGAAACTTACATTGCTCTATACTTCCCTTTTAAGACTACTTTTGCTACATCCCAAAGGTTTTGGACCATGTGTTTTCATTTTCATTTGTTTCCATGTATTTTTAAATTTCTTCTTTGATTTCCTGGTTGATCCATTGTTTAGTAGCATGTTTTTAGCCTCCACGTATTTATGGTCTTTCCAAATTTTTCCTTGTGGTTGACTTCTAGTTTCATAGCATTGTGGTCAGAAAAGGTGCATGGTATGATTTCAATCTTTTTGTATTTGTTGGGGCCTGTTTTGTGAGCTAAAATGTGATCTGTTCTGGAGAATGTTCCATGTGCATTAGAACAGAATGTGTATTCTGCTGTTTTAGGGTGGAGTGTTCTAAATGCATCTGCTAAGTCCACCTGGTCCAGTGTGTCTTTCAAAACCAGTGTTTCCTTGTTTATTTTCTGTTTAGATGACCTGTCCATTGATGTAAGTGGGGTATGAAAGTCCCCTACTATTATTGTGTTATTATTAATTAGTTCCTTTATGTTTCCTTATATATATATATATATATATATATATATATATATATATATATATATATTCCCATGTTGGGTGAATAAATATTTACAATTGTTATATCTTCTTGTTGGATTGTGCCCTTTGTGATTACATAATACCCTTCTTTGTCTCTTTTTACAGTCTTTGTTTGAAAGTCTAGTTTGCCCAATATAAGTATTATTATTCCAGCTTTCTTTTGACATCCATTTGCATCATAAATGTTTCTCCACCCCCTCACTTTCAATCTGAAGGTGTCTATCAGTCTAAAATGAGACAGCAAATAAATGGGTCTTTTTTTTTAATCCATTCTGGCATGCTATGTCTTTTAATTGGAGTGTGTAATCCACTTACAGTCAAAGTAATTATTGATTGATATGTATTCATTGTCATTTTATTACTTGTTTTGTTATTGTTTCTGGAGATTTTCTCTGATCCTTTCTTGTCCTTGTCACTTTTGGTGTCTCCTTTTAACTCAAAGAGTCCCCTTTAATATTTCTTGTAGTGTTGGTTTAGTGGTCATGAACTCCTTTAGTTTTTGTTTGTCTGGGAAACTCTTTATCTCTCCTTCTATTCTGAATGATACGCATACTGGGTAGAGTATTGTTGGCTGAAGGTTTTTCCCAGTCAATACTTTGAATATATCATGCCACTCCATTCGGGCTTGCCAAGTTTCTGTTGAGAAATCTCCAGCTAGCCTTATGGGTTTTCCCTTGTAAGTCAAGGACTTCTTTTGTTAGAATAGATATAGGTATTACCTAAGGGATACTTCAGGGAAGGGTGGTATGGGTATTGCAGTTTATATCATCTTTTATCTAGGTTTCTGTTATGGAATACTATCTCACTAATTTTTCTACACAGGGCAAATGCCTACTATTAGCATTCACTTTTCCAGAGATATTGTGACTCAGATTTAGTTTCCTGGGGCTATAGGATATTTGCACTATCAACTGTGAGTTAATGCTTTTCCTCTTCCTTTTACTTCTCTTTACCTCAGTGAGTTTCTTTCTTCTTAGAGCCCAGTGTATCTGAAATAAAAATGGTACATCAGCCTGGATTCTCCTTCGACTTCAATTTCCTTCCACTTTATGGTTACACAACACTGAGTTACTCTACAATGGCTTTCCTTCTTTCACCGTTACCAAACCATTCCATAAGATGTTATCATTTTAAGAAAAATTTTTTGAGTTACACTTCCCAGAATAGAGATAATGACATTTGGCAAAATGTTCATTCTGAAGATACATATAATATGAATGTGAAAGCATGGGGTTCCTGGGTGGTTCAGTTGATTAAACATCTGCCTTCAGCTCAGGTCATGATCCCAAGGACCTGGGATCAAGCCCTACATCAGGCTCAGCAGGAAGTCGGCTTTTCCCTCTCCTTCTGCCCCTCCCTCTTCCCACGCTCTCTCTCTCTCTCAAATAAATAAATAAAATCTTAAGAAAAAAAATGAATGTGAAAGCACTCGGATCCTCCTTGTTTTACTTAAGATATCAGAATATTTGGCAAGGTTGCTCCACAGTTTGTGGTTTTGGGGTTATAATTCTTTCTCTGAAGATGTTATCTTTTCTTTTTCTAGTTTTGTTTTTGCCGTCAGTAAGTTTTAATAGAGAAGCAAGAGGTAAAATGCTTTATTCAATGCCTTATAGTGTCCATGTTTCTGAACACTCATTTTGAGATTAAATAATAATTGTAAATGTATGTGATTCATTTTCTACCCTTTTTTCTAGTCATTTGAATACATGAAAACCAAGTATAAATTTTTTTTTTTAAAGATTTTATTTATTTATGTGACAGAGAGACAGCCAGCGTTAGAGGGAAGACAGCAGGGGGAGTGGGAGGGAAGAAGCAGGCTCACAGCGGAGGAGCCCGATGTGGGACTCGATCCCGGTACACTGGGATCACGCCCTGAGCCGAAGGCAGACGCTTTAACGACTGCGCTACCCAGGCGCCCCAAGTATAAATTTTCTGAACAATAAATCAAATCATTTGTTGATGTTCTGATTCCTATAATTCTATCTTCCAGCCTACCTCCACTTCCTATGACAACTACATGAATGTGAAACAAATGATTGACTAAAATTTTAAAAATAAAAATAAGTGGTTTTAAAAAATAAAAATAAATAAAAAATAAAAATAGGCAGTCTAAAAATTTTGTTGGGATAAATAGCTAAAGATTTTAAAAACTGAGTTTTCAATTTGTTTAAAAAGAAAAGGGTTTGAGAAAGCATAAATTTTGCTATTTTCAAGATTAATTTATATCTCCATAGATTTCTTATTTATATGTATAACATTAAAGTAAAACTTATTTCAGGGCTATCATGTTGAAACCATTTACATTTGTGTGTGTGTGCGGCGGGGGGGGGGAATGTGATTCTTTTTTCCTAGAAAAATAGTTAATGAAGAGGAAATAAAAAATGAAATAAGGAAATCTTCATAAATCATAGTATAAATTCATGTCATGAGTGATTCAAATCAAGCACTACACAGGAGAGAGAGAACTGATTCATCCAGCTCAGAAATATTTGAAGAAGGAATTTGAAAAGGTCCTTGCAAAGCACATTTTGTGTGGATTGATGAAGACGTCTGGGCTTGCATGAAAGTTATAAACAAAGGCACAAAAGAATCAAGTTGAACAAAGGAAGAAAAAATGAGCAGAGGTTGACAGGCTACTGAACATGTATCTCACTCATATAATTTTCTTTGAATTATCTAAGCACATGAATAGTTTTTTTCATAGATTATAAACACCTCAAGCAACATGTCTCAAGTAGGGATTACCTATATCTAAGTGTATTTAAGATGCAATTTGAGTATATTTAAACTGCAGATTCCCAGTTCACGTTCTATACCTATTGAATTAGAGTCTCTGGGCCTGGAATCGAGTTGAATATCTGCATCTTTGCACAAAAAATCCAAGTGATTTCTGCCCACTAGGATTTTATTTTTTTATTTTTTTTAAAGATTTTTTATTTATTTATTTGACAGAGATAGACAGCCAGCGAGAGAGGGAACACAAACAGGGGGAGTGGGAGAGGAAGAAGCAGGCTCCAAGCAGAGAAGCCCGATGTGGGACTCGATCCCGGAACGCCGGAATCACGCCCTGAGCTGCAGGCAGACACCTAACGACTGCGCTACCCAGGCATCCCTGCCCACTAGGATTTTAAAACTACTCATATCTTTGTGTCTACATGAGATGAGGAATGTTCACTACACTGATTGTGGAAACTGTTTCACAACATGTGTGAGCCCAGTCATTGTGCTATACACCTGAAATCTGTACAGTGCTCTATGTCATTATGTCTCGATAAATCAGAAAGGGGAAAATTACAAGCACTCATCCAAAGAGTAGGGCACAATCTCTTTAGTAATCTTTATTCAATCTCCTGTGCAATCTTCCTAAGATTCTAAATAAATATTTAAAAGTGGTAATGTTAAGATCTAAGATGTTTCCCAAGTGAAGCTGGTTTTCTTAGAAATGAGAAGTGTACTTGAATCTACATATCAGGAAAATGAAGCCCAAAACTCTCCTTAAATTTCCAAGAAAGGCAATTTTCTTAATCCATACTCCTTTTAATAGTGCATCGGCTTTGGGCGTCTTGTTAATTTTACAGCTAATAAATCTATCAATGAATCTACAAATCCTTGTTAATAAATGACTATAATTTAGCAACATAGAGGTGATGCAGGAGGAGAGGAGTTGTATAAGTCACAAAATGACCCAGGAGTTTACGAACAAGTTGAGAAAACAGAAGAAAATTTGTAAAAGTAGAGATATTTGCATGGTATTAATTTTAAATGTTGCTGCTCTTCAGAGGCTAAGGAGGAACAAGATCTTTTTGTAGTAAAGCCAGGTTTCAATAAGTCACTGGGCTAAGATCTGGATTTAAAAGTTGAATAATTTGATTTACCCATTACAGAAAACACCAAAATAGTCACTATCCCACAATTTGGGGGAGGGGATCAAATATAAAATAGCATTTGTCTCATAATAATCTAGTACTTGTCATTTAGCTTCTTCTAGTGTAACATGGATTTCATAGAATATTATACTTCAATAGCATTTCATCAAAATTTCATTTTCAGTAAATCCAATTTCCTCATTCTTATAAAAGTTCCCCACAGTGCTAAGAAAACAAGAAACTGGCCTCTAGATGATGCCTGTTCTTGTTCACATTTATTTTTAAATTTGACCTTTCTTCAGAGGAAAAGTTCTGTTGTCATATTATGACAATACAAGGGGTATCTTTAATTTGAATTTACTTAACATTCTTTTCTATTAGAATCTCACAATATTGCTAATTTTTAACATCATTTTAAATCTGAGAGCCTGAATACAGGTTTCTACAGTTTTATATTTCACTTTTATATGTTCTGTTATTATTTGGGGGCAGGAAGAGTTAACTTACACTGCAATTTTAGCATAATCTAGAATGCAGGTAAAGTAAAAAAAAAAGTTGATACATGTGCTTATTTCTCCTTTATTTTAGATTGCAGACTTATATAGATTTAAATTAAGGCTTAGGAGTCCCCTTGATTCAGATTTACCTTTTCCTATTTGGTAATTTTGATGTATTAAGAACAGAAAATTAGGTAAAACTAATGACTAATAATAAATATGAAGATAAAGAGACATATTGTTGACAAATGGGGCCAACTTCAAAACTCATGCTCTTGGGACTGTTTCCTCACCTAAAAACTATATTGTAATTGATTGATCGATTTGGTTGTAATTTTCCTTTCAATTATCTCCATTTAGCAATTGCATAGAATTGAAGAGCAAATGCATTACAATTGAAATTATTTCTACTACTACTTCTAATAAGGCAAACGCATTGCACTAAGTCCATCATGTATGCATGCAGTTACTCTAAGGTGTATTCAGGTAAATACCTCATGCGTGAGTCCAAGGAAGGCAGTAGAGAGTGATGTTTCTCTATCTAATTCTCTTTTCTAGTAGATGCTAAAAGAAAACATTCTTATCACTGTGTATATGCCAGACCTAAGTGTTTGGGCATGTGTTTAATACAGGCATTTGCAGAAGTCCCTCTATCTAAGTCAAATAACAATAACTTCATTATTAATTCAAAATTATGTGTTTCACAGCATAGACTATTACTGAGAAGTTCCAGTATTGTATTTTAGACAGTAAGTAGATAGCCAAAATATTGGGGAATTCTAGGCTTGCATCTCAGGCATGGAAATATTTAGCAAATTTTTTTTTAAAGATTTTATTTATTTATTTGACAGAGATAGCCAGCGAGAGAGGGAACACAAGCAGGGGGAGTGGGAGAGGAAGAAGCAGGCTCCCAGCAGAGCATAGAGCCCGATGTGGGGCTCGATCCCAGGACCCTGGGATCAGGCCTTGAGCCAAAGACAGACACTTACCGACTGAGCCACCCAAGGCCCCATATTTAGCAAATTTTTGAGCTAGCCTAAGTATTTGTTCCCATACAATGCGCAATGATTAGGAAGCTTATCTTCTTAACACTGGAGAATCCCCAGGTGGTTCTCAGGACTCGGAAGCAGTCATATGACCGTGTACTCTCACCAACAATTTACAGAATGCAGCTTTACAAAACAGCAACATCAGTAAAGACACTGACCTTCTGAGGTGGGAAAAAATGTTAATTTTGGCATGGAGTGTCTTAGCCCCTGGACAAGTCTTACTGTTTCCTAACCTGTAGTTTGCATACACTCGTGTGATAATTTTGACCATCTACACCCAGGAAACTTTCAAAAGATAGAGTCAGGAAATTACATGTGGAGGAATAATTCAATATGTACATTTTTAAATGACATTTTCTACAGCCTGTCTTCAAAAGTTTAACACTGAAGTAGAATGAGACTGATCCTTTATTATTAAACAAGCTTTACAAATAACAAAGGGAATTATGGCATCTTAGCTGTAATGATTAAGAGAAATGTGAATGCTGATTATTCACTGATTATCCATAGAATGAATCATGCTGTTGTGTAGAACTTTGGCATGACACAGCTTTCCCTAAATTGTCTAAGAAGGAAATTGTTAGAATTTACATAGATCAGCCCATAAAGGTATTGCATAATTTTATACCTTTATAATTTAAGTTAGGATATAAAACAAAATTGAATTAAACCGTGATTGATAATAGTAGAAAATACGCAGCAGTCTAAGTATACTTCGGAGTTTTACATGTTTAAAATTATCCTGGTTGTGTGGTAGATTTTTAAACTAGCTGGTCTTTCTTCATCCTTGAATAAAATTATCTTGTTGCCATAATGTACCAAGGAGCTTACCAAGATGAGCTCAAAGCATTCCAGGGTTTGCTTTCATGAGTCTGATGGACGTTCTTGTAAAACTAGTGTTCTCTTAGTCACATGGCCAGCAGGTGTGTAGTGCTTTGTTTTAGTTCTATTTCAGCTACTGGTGTGTTGCTTATCTCTTTGAAGTTTTCCTTTGAGAACTTTGAAAGAAATTGTGTGACTCTCAGATTTCTTGTAAATCAGATAATCTCGCATTCAGTGAGGATCCACAGACAATTGTGTGTGTGTAGGCTGATTTTCCAGCTCTGAAGTCAGGCTGGCAGGGTTCAAATCTTGCTCCCATTTTCTTCTGATGATTAGTTTGTTTCCTTACACTCTCCTTGCCTTCTTTTGTCATCCGCAAAATGAGTATGATGGTAATAGTAACTATAATTTGTCAAGCGAAGGGTAATTTAATCAACTTACTTATAGCAGAGGTTGGTGCAAAGCAAGTACGCAATAGGCATCATTAGTATTACATTATTTTATTTTGTCTGACGGGTCAGGAAATAGCTATGAAATGCTTAATCTTAAATAAGGAACATTAATAGAAATAGAAATTAAGAAAATATACTTATTGGAGCAACCTATTAAGAATATAAAGTTTCAATCTAATTGTTTCTTAAGTGGATTTGAAGCACATGAACGTATACATATTTTAAAATACATTATTACAGGTGTGCCTGGGTGGGTCAGTCAGGAAAGCATCTGCCTTCAGCTCAGGTCATGTTGCTGGGATCAAGCCTCATGTCAGGCACCAGGCTCAGCAGGAAACCTGCTTCTCCTCTCCATCTGCCCCCCACCCCCTGCTCATTGTTCTCTCTGTCAATAAATAAATAAAAAATATTTTTTAAATTTAAAAAATAAAAAAGAATAAAATACATGATTACATAGTTGAGGAGAAAATACTACCTCTTACAGCAATACCTAGCACATTAGTAAAAACTAGCAATTGAATACATCCTAAAAATTAACACAGATTATAGTTTACTGACCATAAAGAAAAAAGACAAATATAAGAAACAAACAAACAAACAAAATACGTAGTGTCAAGAAAACGCCAAGACTGCTCACCTACTCTTTTAACTATTCTTCAAACTTAGCATTTGTTTCAATTAAATGAGATAAACTGTGTTGAAATGCATAGAACAGTGTCTGGCATCTGGCAGGTATTCCAGAATGCTCATCTCTGTGCTTTGCTCTCAATTGCCTGGGTTGTAGCATTATTAAGACCAGTGACATTTTGGCACCACTAGGCTAATTAGGTGATAGTTTTCTTTTACTCACTATGGAATTTGTACATCCTGAAGTTAGTGCTCACCTGCTGTGTGGGTGGGTTACGTGGGATGTGCTAGAACGTAATGGTTAAAAGAGAGCATTCAGGAGCCAAACCATTTAGATTCATCAGATTGGATCATTTATTGGCTCTGAGAGGTTAGGCCATTTATTTATCTTTCTGAGCTCTCACTTGTGAGAATCAGAAGGGTTAATATATAAAGTATCACTTATAGATTCTCAGCTCAATAATTATAATGTTTGCCATGATTTTATTACTATTATCATTACCATCATTATTAATCACTTCAAGCATCCTTACTGGACAAAGCCAAGTAGAAGGACTGATATCCTACTACTCAAGGAAAAAAAATATATGACAGCTAAAAGGTATTTAACTCTTGACACTTGAGTATTCAAAAGAGTTCGCTTTATCTCTTTGCTCATATTTTCTTTATCATTTAGTCTTTTATTTTTTCCTTTACTCAGGGGTTTGGTGTTGGGTAGTGGTTCTGCTAGGCTGGTCAAGGTTCATACCACAGGCAGTGGATTTTATCCAGATAGTTCCTGGTTTCTTCCTTTTTTAAATAAATCAAATTCATGGCTGGGGTTGATAAGAGGGCTTCTGTCCATTGGCAAACGGCATTGTAGCCACAGGCCTCTTATTAAAGCTTGAGAGAAAATGGTGATTACTAGTGTTTGTGGCCAAATTTTGTGCATGCCTGCCCACTGGGTTTGTTTGGATACCAGGAAATTACGGACTGTATGATTTGAATTAGGGTAAGATATTAAACCTTTGGAGCCATTCTGTAGCAGAAGACTGTGTTGTAAAAGAATATTGGACAGCACCCCTTTGACCAAGTCAGTGAGCTTAGCTTAGTCATGAGAATTCCAAGTGAGTTTCCTGACCTTGAGATGTAGACACAGTGCCAAGGAAATATCATCAGGAGACCAAGGGTAGATACTGATCTTTATTTTAATGAGAGGGTTTTAGTGCTAACGTAGTCATCTAACTCAACCCCATCATTTCCAGGCCTTAAACATTCTAGCTGCCTGTCTCACGAAATGGGAGAAGTTCCCTCAATGTTATCATCAGAAATGTCACGTCATGCCTGTCCTTCCAGTTCAGCTGCTTAGCTCATTTTCTTTCTTTAAAAAAAAAATTGTTTTGTTGTTTTATTTAGTTTTCCAAAACATGTTCTTCAGTTAGTTATGGCTAGTAATAGCCCTTCATTGGGCTGGATGCCCGGGGTTCCGTTTTCGTACGATTTCCACGGCAATGTGCTGATGCTGACTGTACTGCATCAGTATGTACCCCCCACTCCTGGTGGCTTTGTTCTTCCTTTGTTAAACCACTTCCTGCCTTTTGTGGTTGCTTTGTTATCACCTAGCAAAGTAACTAGTGTCACCTGGGAAATTAATTGCAAGGTCAAAGTGCTTTAATGGCTTTAATCCTTAAAAGACATAAAATGTCTTTTCACAACGTTTCATGCGTGAGAGAAAGGACCACACCACCAGTTAACTCCATGGGTAATGAATTGTCTGTAGTAATGGGCAGGGCATCAAGAGAGCTGTGTGTCCTGCCATAGAAGTAAGAGAGCAGATGCTGAGGCAGGGCCCAGTGGTCCTTTTTCAGCCTATGTGGATTTCACATGCTAGAACAGCTATCGCCTGTTTTCTTAGGTAAAGGGTATTGTTTTATACAGCCACAAAGATAACTTTTACCAGGAGACTAAATACAGATCAGCTATTATCTTCTCTTATTAAGAGTGTACTACAAAGAACTTTTGATTAATTTTTTTGAGGCAGTGGGGTATTCATTCATTTATTTATGGTTTCATTAAGCTTGTGTTTTAAGATTTTAATAAGAACTTGATGAACTTCTTCCTTTCTTTTTTTTTTTTTAAAGATTTTATTTATTTATTTGACAGAGATAGAGACAGCCAGCTAAAGAGGGAACACAAGCAGGGGGAGTGGGAGAGGAAGAAGCAGGCTCCTAGCAGAGGAGCCTGATGTGGGGCTCGATCCCATAATGCCAGGATCACGCCCTGAGCCGAAGGCACGCTTAACCGCTGTGTCACCCAGGCGCCCCATGAACTTCTTCCTTTCTATTTAAGCCTTAACTTTCTCTTTAAAAAAAAAATGATTCATTTCTTTATTTTAGGGAGAGAAAAAGAGCACGTGCAAGATTAGGGGGAGGGACAGAGGGAGAGACAGAATCTCAAGCAGACTCCATGCTGAGCATGGAGCCTGATATGGGGCTCGACCTCATGACCTTAAGGTCATGGCCTGAGCCAAAACCAAGAGCCAGACACTCAACCAACTGAGTCACCCCGGTGCCCCTAAACTTTCTCTTTTTAAGTCCTGCATACAAGCCATAATCTCATGTAATGTCTTGCTGGATGGCTATACAGAGGATGGCTTATTCTTGCATGGCTTTGTGCTAGGATTCAGATGTCCAGTGCCCATCCCCAAATTATGTCTCAACCTGGGACAGGGTGGCCTTGGTAACATCCTTATTACTGTCCTTCATATGTGTATTCAAAGCCATGGTTTCTCAGATTGTCAGTGAACCATGCTTGCTACTTGTCAGCAGACATAAGAGAGATTTTCACAAGTCAATGCCAGCCTGACATAGGACCCAGTGGTACAATACATTGTAACAGAATCCCATGGATTGTGGGTTTAGTATCCCTTGCAAAACATCTTTTTTTGACCCACTCACTGTGACTTGGGTAGTTCTCCTATGCCTGAGCAAGAATATGAGTGAGTGGATCCCTTCAGGACAATTATTTCTATGTTTCTCTGTGTGCTTTCTTCATCATGAAAGCTACAAAGAAAGCATCGGAGTAGGTGGGACAATGTGTGTTTGTTAGTTTGGTTCTTTTAATAATAAGGTCACATATCTAGTATATTAATTCCCTAGGATGGCCTTAACAAATCACTACAGACTGTGTGGCTTAAAACAACAGATATTGACTGTCTTACAATGTCAGAGGCCAGAAGTCTGAAATCGGGGTGTTGAAAGACCATGTTAAAGTCTTATTTCCAGATTAAAAGCCAAACAGATAAAAAAAAAAAAAATCTTTTTGATATGAGTTGTCCAACCAAAGGCACAAAAGGTCAGCACACTTTCTCCCATCTTAATTCTTCTCTCTTGATACAAAACAGGGGCCTTCCTAAAGCAAGCAGCTACCCACAGAATGGCTACTGTCGATAATAAGAATACTGAGAGCGAGCTCCCTCAGAACAGGGGTCAGAGGCTGTACAATCCCAACTTCAACTACTTTCATGAAAAATCAAAGAGCAAATATGATCTCCATGCCTAATCTGAGCAAGCAGGACATTCTCTACAGCACCCTTCCTCCATGATTGGGACTCAGACTTCTAATACGTCTTATGCAACTCCTAAGATCAAAAGAAGAGTCTTGGTCCTCTTAGCCCATCTCCGTAGGTTAGGGTGCTTCATATTTTCAATTCACTCTCTGTAACTCCATTTTTTTGCCTTGGGAAGCTGACTTTGTGGGCTGCCTCAAGAGGCAGCCTTCACGCTGGCTTCCGATGGGCTTTAAGCTGCCCATAAGAAGCATTAGCAGCAGAATGGAGGATGGAGAGAGTGAGGGGGTATTTATTCCTCAAGTTCTCTCCCTTGTGGGTTTCAGTAGGCTGAGTGTGTTGCTTTACCAGAAGCCGCAGCTCCTGTCATGCAGCTCACTGGGCATAGTTTCTTTCTCAAACAGTTCTGTTAAATGTTCCTTCCTGTAACTTTTCCAGGCCAAGGGGTAACTTTTCCTTGCCAAAGTTTACTGGGTTGTCCCTATTTGGTTTCACTAAACTCTGTCATAACTTTGCGATTAGTCCCTTTATTAAATACTCATCAATTACCTAATTTAAATATCTCCTTTCTTTCCTTCCTGCACCCGGACTGATAAAGATTGCTAGACCAGAAGAAAGGGCTTTCATTTTATTGATTTATTCCTGCTCAAATGGGAGCTTATTACACATCGAGTCAACCACTTCTTTCTTTTTCCCCTTTATGTTTATTTAGATATAATTTACATTCCTTCAAGTTCACACTTTGAAAGTGTAGAATTCAATATGTTTAGTATATTTGCAAGGTTGTGCGTGCGATCACCACCACTCTCTACCCACAGCACATTTTCACCATCCCCCAAAGAAACTCAGTACTCACATTCACTCCCCATCCACCCTTGCCATAGCTCCTGGAAACACTAATCTACTTTCTGTAGATTTGCCTCTTCTGGACAATTCATGTCACAGGGTAATGGAATATGCAGCATTTTGTGTCTGGCTGCTTTCACTTAGCGTAATGTTTCCAAAGTCTGTTCGTGTTCTGTCATGTATTAATGAGTACTTCATTCCTTTCTATTACCAAATGATGTTCCATTATATGGATATACCACTTTTTACTTATACATTCATCAGATGATGGGCATTTGAGCTATTTTCACTTTTCAGCTATGATGAATAATACTACTATGAACATTAATGTATAAGTATTTGTGTAAACAAATAGAAAAATATTGTCAATTTTCTTGGGTATATACCTAGGAGCAGAATTGCTGGCTCTTATGGTAATGCTACATTTAATTTTATTTAGAACTTCCAAGCTGCTTTTCAAAGCACCTTCATCACCTTACATTCCCATAAGCATTCTTTTTTTAGGAATATGAAATTTCCCAGAAGAATTCTCACTTCATCTAAATTACCATAAGAACACTCATAGCATTTCCTTATAGTTTTTATTTCTATAATTTCAATAGTGATGTTCCTCCTTTCATTTCAGATTTTAGTGATTTGAATCTTGTCTCTTCTTATAATGGCCATATTAGCTAAAGCATAGTCAATTTAGATCATCTTTTCAAAGTATCATCTTTTTGGCTCTGTTGATTTTGTATCTTATTTTTCTATTTTCTGTTTTATTTATTTCCACTCTAATCTTTACTGTTTCCTTCCTTCTGCATCCAATAATCCAACCAGTCTTTGCTAAGGGTCTTTGTATGCAACTGGGGCACACCTCCAACACCCAGCCAGGCAGTTGAAACTCTGAGTTCCTCTTCATGTCCTGCTTTCCCAGAGCCTCCTGGTCAGCTGGTGGTGAGAGCATAGGCCCTTCTCATATCTTCTTGAAAATAGGTGCTCTGCTTAAAATGTATGCCACCATCTCTCTGTATGTGGATTTTTAGATCCTCAGTAACATCCCATAACTTTTGAAAGCCCTTTTGAAGGTATCTGGGTGGTGTCTGCCTTCTGCTCAGGGCACGATCTCAAGGTCCTGGGATCAAGATTCGTACCGGCCTCCTTGCTCAGCGCAGAGCCTGCTTCTTTCTCCCACTCTGCCCCTCCCCCTGCTCATGCTCTCTCTCTCTCAAATAAATAAATAAAATCTTTTTTTTTTTAAAAAAGAGAAAACCCATGTTGACATCTCATTCTATAACTTTCTCTTTTAAGCATTATGGCTACTTATGATTTGTTCTAACCATTATTCCTTGCCTCGGGCTTCCATAACGTTAAAAAATTGCCTCTAAATATTTTCAACAAGTATCCCAGAGAAAAGGCTTTTCACACTGGGTAAGCTCCAAGTTAGGTCACATGAAGATAGAATTATAAGTGGGGTTTCCCACTGAACCACCTACCAGGTCAAATAATGACAGTTCTCTGGGAATGACACTTGTGGTTGCCAGACTGCCAGTAGTCATGATTGAGAGCTCTTTGTTTTAAGTCTACCAGGGTACTATAGAAAGGGACATGAGAATAGAGCAAATTAAAACACCACAAAGCTCACAATTCTTTCCGATATTAAGCCAACACACACACACACACACACACACACACACACACACACACACACGTCTGGAGTCTTGAAAGCACTTGGTTAATTTCTAGAGTTTAAAAAAAAAATGGTTCTGAGTGTTTCTGCCAGTTATTTCATCGCCTGTATGAAGGAAATAATTTTCAGATGCTCTTTCTCTACCACTATCTCTTTCATATCACAGTAGAATTTAGTATCACTAGAAATGAAAATATTTTTATTAGCCCTTGCTGGTAAGGACTAATTATAAGATAAAAATAAGATTTCTTTCACATATATGATTTAAATCCAATTTATAGTTAAGACTTAATCTCCAGCTTAACATCTTAGGAAATGATCTTCAATATTCATAAAGCCATGATATTTTCCTAAGTAACATAATTTAGCTGTAACTAGATACAGTTCTGATCCTTAACTGCTTTTCCTCAATTCATGTCTTTCCCCTAAACTCCCTGATAATTTAAAATTATCTGACTCCTATGATTATCTTCTGTTTGAAGTTTAACACTCCAGCATATAAGTATTTAGATGTAAATCTCCTGTAAATGAGGATGGCGGCCACATGTTAATCTATGAAGCTGAAACAGGATTCCTTTCTCTCTCTCAAACCTACAGGTTCCTGGTGAGCATTTAAGTGATGGCGTTTGCTTTGGCTACATCACGTCGTACTAGTTTCAAGTCTTTTCTAGGGTATGATTTCTGAAATTGCATATTCTAAACCTAGAAGGCAATGCTCATATGCTCCAAAGTGGATTCTGTGCATATTTTTTATTTGATAAGCCCATTTTAGTAATGTATGTTTTCCTTTCAGGCACTGGTCAAGAATTTAAAGCCAAGATTTTCATGAAAAACATATCCATGTTTAATTCCTGGTGCGTTTTTGACAAAAGGAAAGTAGTTTCTGCAGATGAACATCTATGTCATTATTTTTCCATAAGCACCATCAAATGTCCTATTTCATCATTTTTTAAAGATTCCTTTAATTATTTGAGAGAAAGAGAGAGCACAGTGGGGAGGGGCTGAGGGAGAGGGAGAGAGAGAACCTTAAGCAGACTCAGCACTGAGCATGGAGCCTATAGAGGGACTCAATCTCAAAACCCTGAGATCATGACCTGAGTTGAAATCGGGAGTTGGATGCTTAATGGACTGTACCACCCAGGTGCCCCTTTTCTGGCATTTTTAAATTAGGGTTTTCCTAGGGAATTATCTTCTAAGAGCAATATGATACTGACTTCCCCTTTTCCCCTTAACCACGGAGTGCGATAGAATTTTCAAACTTCCTTATAGGAATTAGTGAATGACTAATTATGCTGTAACTATCTCAAAAGAGAAATTGTCTGCCACTATCACCACAACATATGGCATCCCTGCCACCGGCATTACTATGATAACTACTAAGAGAAAAATTGATTCTTTTATGTCAATAATAGCTGCCTAAATGATAATCACTCGTTTGATAAACATTAGACTATCAGCCCCATCTGTTTCACTCAGCACCAGGTTGCCAGACCTAAGCACAATTCCTTATGCATAATGGTGCCCAGTAGCATAGGGTGAAATGACTCCAGTGCTCAAACTCTATTCCATTAACTCAAACATAATTTGCCTCTTGTGCAAGGGATCACACTCTCCTGTTTCCATGTTTTTTCCCCTTTAACAGTAAATATCTGCAAGATTTTGCGATTTTCAAAAAGAGTTAAACACTCAATTTTCCCGCCTGAGACTCTGGTAGTCATACTTTCTTATCATAGTTTTATTGATAATCACATTTAGACTTGGAGAACTTGAGTGGGATTTATCCAAGAGTCACAAGGTGAGAAAATGTGAAAAAGAGGATTCAATCTCAGGGTTTATGACTCCGGAGGCTTTGTGTATTTCAATCTACCCATATGTTTTCAGTAGCATTTTTCAAAATTTGCAATGTGTCTTCCTAATATTTATCTTATATGGTCCCTTGATTTCTGCTCCTTTTCCAGCTTTGGATAAAGATAAGGTTTTGCTGATCTAATGTTGCATAGTAAATCACTCCAAAATTTATAACTTAAAAAAATTGTATATATTTTAACACACATGAACTGAGTTGAGCTGGGTATTTCTTGCTTGAGGTATCTCCTAAGTTGGCACTCAGAGAGTGGCAGAGGGTAGAGTCATTTGAATGTTCCACTGAACTGGACTGTCCAAGAGAGCTTCCTCAATTACATGCCTGACACTTTTGGTAAAATTTCTGAAAGAGCTGATGGAAGAGCTTTCTTTTTCATAGCTTGTTTGAGTTTCCTAAGAGCTTGGAGTGTCAGAGTAGTTGAATTTTTAAATGGCGGCTGGCTTCTCATAGAGTACACATTACAAGAGAGCAAGGAAGAAGCCTGTCACATTCTATTGTCTATGCGGTACCAGGTCTGGTTCATTGTGGGTGAGGACTATACAAACATGTGTGAATACCGAATGGTAAGGTTTATTTAGGACTCTCTCTGGAAGCTAGCCATGATAGGCAGCATAAGATAATGATGAACATATGTATCTAGAGCTGCGTGACCACTTTCCTTACCTGTAAAGTAAGTTTAACTTATTGGATGACCTTGAGAAAGTTACTTAATTTTTCTTGGCCTTAGTTTCTATACCTTTTGAAAATATAACAATTACTTCCTTATAAGGTTGTGTCATATTTGGATGAGATAATCAACAAGAATAAACTGCAAACTGTAAAATGTGACCTCATTTTTTATTAATATTGGCATAGGAGCTTGGCTTCTCCTCTTTGAAAACCAACCCTTTCTTTACTGATAATTTCTCTATCCTCAGAGATGATAAACTTTAGGTCAAATTGCATCATGTGAACCCACAGTCCACCTCCACCACCACTGAACTCCAGGATCACATGTACTCAAGAGACAGTTTAACCAGCCAATTCACTTTCCAAAGCAACCATCTCTGACTAACCATCTCTCCCTCCCCTTCTCTATACCAAATATGCCTCAAATCTGGTAAAACAACAACAACAACAACAACAAAAAAAATAACCAACCTAAGACCTTGCCTGGACAAGGTCGTAGATTCACCACCTTTACCTAAAATCATCTCAAGAATTATTCCATAAGCTTCTTTTTGGGTCCACATCTTTGAAGTAGGTAGATTCCAGTAACCTGAGTAGGAAGTGATACATATTAAACAGCTAACACAATCACAGGAGTTGGTTTTCACCCAATTCTTTAATTATCATTATTGTTCACTCTCCATTAAGGGAAAATGAGGACCTGAAGGGATAGAAAATAGGACAGTATCAGGTACATTTATTAGGAGGAGAAAGGCAGAAAAATGGAGGAGCAATGAAATGCATATGTGGAAACTTATATTTTGAAGATAGTAATATAATAGAATAAAACTCAGTATAAAAAGAACTTTTATACTCTGAACCAATCCTTAAGGCAAAAGTTAACCATTGCTTTTCTTTCACTCATTGCACTAAAAGAGATATCTGAATCATAGCTCCTCCTTTGAAACCAATGCAGATGGGAATGATTCAGTACAGAGAGAAATCCTGGGGAAGAACCCAGAGAGACTAATCTTTAGGAAAATGTTCTCTAATAATAGGATGGAAGTGTTTGGTCTTTGGTAGGAGCACTGACAAACTAACCACTCTCAAAGGAAGGAAGCCAAAGGATGTGATTTCAGATGCAGATATGTTGATAAGATTGATGGTGGAAGCATCAGGAAATTCTCCTTTGATTGATTTAATTTTCTTAGTGAAATGAAAATGCAGGCCATCATCAGAGAGAAAAGGGAAGAAGTGTTGGAGGTTTAAAGAAGGAGAGGAAAGTGTAAAATTCTGATGGATATTGATGTCAAAAGGACCAAAAAAGGGGATTAGTGTGGATGGTGGGGAAAAAAAAAGGGTTTTGCTTTTCTCAACTCTGGAATTACATGCTACACTGGCCTGGAGCTGCTAATAGCCATCTTTCCAAACATGTGGAAAAGTGTGACTGAAAATAAAGCCAGCACTGAGAAAAGCAGCCCATATATAGAATAAGGGATATAAAATTCTCACGATACCTTTCAAGGACATGGAAGCAGCCAGGCTTGAATACAGAACTCCTCCTGAGCTTGTCTAGTGTATGAGTGCACAAATTCTTTCTTTGATTAAGTTTGTTTGAGCTTTTTGTGCTTTGGGGACTAGTTGTGGGTTTGTTTGTTTGTTTTGGTCGTTGTTTTTTGGGTTGGTTTTTTTTGGGGGGGTCTCTTGCAGTTAAAAGAGTACTTAATATATCAGATAATTGAGGAGTACTAGGTCTTAAAAATAAATTCTTAAAATGACAAAAAATGCTGTATAAAAGGATAATCTAGCAGCTCGGTTATTGGAGTGGGTTTTAGAGTCAGAAAACTGCATTTGAATCCTGGCTGTTGTCCCTCTTAATGAGATGTGTAAACTGTGGATTTGCTTAATCTCTCTGAACTTCACATCTTCATCTGTTAATTGAACATAATGATGGTAAGAACTACCAAGTAGTAAGTCCCAAGCATTATACCAATGCTTTATTCACATTATCTTAATCAAGTCTTCCAATTCTCCAGTGAAGTGGGTATTATTATCTTGGTTTTACACGCAAAGAAAGTGAGATTAACAAGGTCAATAATTACCGTAACATCCACAACTAGTAAGGTGGCATTGAACCCATAGTTATGCTGCCTCAACCCTAGAATGCCTTTCACTTGCAAAAAAAAAAAAAAAAAAAAGTCTTAGCTTGGACAATAAACTATATAGTCACTGTTGCAAGTTGGATTTCTCAAGAAACAGGCTCTGAGGTCAGAGATAAGCTTGCAGGAAGTTTATTGGGGAATTGTCTCTGGATCTCTACTAGACAGAAAAGGAAAGGAAGCAAGATCAGGCAGAGAGAAGAAGAACAAGAGCCTCAGGCAATCCCACATGGAACTCCGAAGCTGGAAAGGCCCTTTGGAGTTTTTATATCTGGAGCAAGGGGGTCTAAGCTGTCATAGCACCGCACCATCCCACTCAGTGCATAGGGTCCAGTCCCCAGAAGGGGAGTGATTTTGGGCAAGAGAGTACTCTTTACCTGAAGACAATTTCTTGAGAGACCTGACAGCTGAGAGCTTTTCTGCTGGCAGCATTCCCAATAGCGGGGGGAATAAGTCCTTCAGGAGAAAGGCCAGACTTCATAACAGGATCCATCACAGCTGTAAACGTTCCTTACACATGAAGCACTGCTTCCAAGCTTTTCTGAGGATTAATGAAAGTATACCTACCCTGTCATTAAGAGCACATGGTATATATTTATGTATATGTATATATACATACTTATGTACATATATATGTGTATATATACATATTTGTATTATTCAATAAATGGCAGCAACAATTATTTTATTAAAAATATTATAGTACATTTCTGGGCACCTGGGTAGTTCAGTCAGTTGAACGTCTGCCTTCAGTTCAGGTCATGATCCCAGAGTCCTGGGATTGAGCCCCACATTGGGCTCTCTGCTCAGTGGGGAACCTGCTTCTCCCTCTCCTGCTGCCTGCTTGTGTTTGCTCTCTCTCTCTTTCTCTGTCAAATAAATAAATAAAATATTTTTAAAAAATAAAAAAATAAAAATTATATAGTACATTTTATAATGCACTATCTGTGGCATATAATATATTACAATAAAATGAATAGTATTATTATAAATTTATCACTTTAAAACAAGAAGTCTGAAATAAATAAGAGTTTGTGTGAGTGGGCAAGATGTATGGCTATCAAATTCACTATTGAAATCTATTATTGTCATACTCCAAAGCTTTTGAGACCATCAACCTCTTTAAACACAAAGAGGGGAAAATGTTTTTCCCTTACCTTATTGTTGTCTTGTTTAAGAACAAAACCCAAAATTGGGGTAGACAAGAAGAAGGTCTATCTGGGAACCCCATTAAACAACTTGGCTGACCATGTCTGTGTTCTTGCTGTGCTATTTGTTAACTCTACTCCTAAAAATCTGTGGGGATAACCAGAGACTTTAACTAAGCATATTAGTAGTAAAAGTTAAAGTCCCTCTCTAATTACTCTGACCTGATTTCAAATAAGAACAGCCCATCCCTCCAGGGGCTAGGGCCATTGGAGTATATACACCCAGAACCACATACTTGGGATTTCCAACCAAAAAACTTTAAAACTTTTCCTTAGCATCTTAACATCCTTCCGTAAGGGGCATCTTAGGCACTGCGTTTGCTAACGACCTTCATGTAGTAGCATCTTCTGGCAACAGGTCAAACGTTGGCTGCCCCTCCCTTGCTCCAAGTGTGCCTGGCTACTTCTGTTGTCTCTTGAACTTATGCTAAACAAGACCATCAGATTAGTTTTTAGAACATAGGTAACTCTTACAAGTTTGGAAGACCTAATTGAAGTCAATTTATATACTGCATGAGTAAGTTTGAAAGAAATGTAATGTTCAATTAGCAAATAATTTATTGATTTTTTAAAAAAAATTTAATTCATTTATTTGAGAGAGAGAGAGAGAGAGAACCTGCATGTGTGAGTGGGGGAAGGGAGAGAGGGGAAGGGAGAGGGACAAGTAGACTCTGCACCAAACCCAGAGCCCTTTGTGGGGCTCAATCTCATGACCCTGAGATCATGACCTGAGCTGAACTCAAGAGTTAGATGCTCAACTGACTGAAACTCCCAGGCACTTCTGGCAAATAATTTAACTATTACTTAAGTTTTCATCACTTGAACTCACATGCATTTTGTCTCAATTTTAATCCCTGATTTACAAATTTTTCAGTGGTTGCTTTGGATAATAGGTATGTTTTGGAATGTACATGTGAGTTTTCCAAAGGAAAGTAAAATGAAAGGTGATATTTTTTTCTTGGAGTAGAATTCATACAAGTCATGTATATAAATAAAATTGATATAAATTTCCATATTAGCTCTGATTGATGGGGAAAAGATAAGATATTTTCAAACCTACCTTAAAAATACACATACAGTGGATTTTACTCTCAGGATACCTTTTCATGATTTCCGTGCCTGGGAGAAAACATGGCGTTATTAATCCTTGTGAACCCTTGACCCTGGTTCCTATAAAGACAGTAAGAACAAGTCTCGGTTATTAAAGAAATCTCGACATAGACACATTCTTTCTTTTATAGTGAGAAATAAAAAGGATTTCCTTTACTCTAGGGGGAGGCTATTAAAGCTTAATATTACAATGTTCTCTAAGGGGGGAGAGAAGTTCGTTTTTACACTCCAAGGGAAGTGTACGGTTCACTCAAAATTACACAAAAAGTGTAGTTTTTTCACATAAATGCACAATATGGAGGCTATTTGTGATGTTATAAAGAGTAATAAAAAGTAAAAGCAAAACACGTCTGCTAAGAATACAGACTAAGTACTCTTCCTATAAAAGAAAAAATGAGAAAAATTCTTATTAGACTAGCTTCCAAAAATTTATTATTTTAATTATTGTATGAAGGTGTCATTTAATGTTATAAAGAGTAGAATTTAGTCAGGTAACAAACCATTCAAGCATAATACATCCAAATAACTTATTTTACTACAAATGATGACAGGAACTGACATACAGATAACATTTACTATCAATCTTTACTTGAGGAAGTTTAATATTGGGATGTTGTAAAAAGTGATGGGTAAATGTTATTTAAGAATGTGTCTTTGCTTCTTCCTGTGGTTTTACATCCAAAGATATAAAAAATCATAAATGCTGAATTTATTTTGTTACTGTAACACAACTATGTGTCATGACATGATTGTTTTGCTATTAATACCAATCAATCAATCCATATCTTTTTCATACTCCAAAGCCAACTCAATATCACAAAATATTTGTTTGCCAGACTACACTTTGTTTTTCAGACACAGCCTTCAGAATTTGCTGATTTATTGTTTGATTATAGTTTTCCAAGAGAAGAAAGAAAGAAAGAAAGAAAGAAAGAAAGAAAGAAAGAAAGAAAGAAAGAAAGAAAAGAAGAAGGAAGGAAGGAAGGAAGGAAGGAAGGAAGGAAGGAAGGAAGGAAAGAAAGAAAGGAAAAAAGAAAGGAAAGAAAAGAAAAAAGGAAGAAAAGGAAGGAGGAAGGAGGGAAGAGAGGAAGGAGAAAGAGAAGGGAGGAGAGATAGAGGGGGAGACGTGGAGGGAGGGAGGAAAGAAGAAAAAGAGATGACCTAAATCACTAACCAATAAAAATCCTGGTATTGTATGTGAGTTTGCCAGCTATAACTGGGAATCTAATTTTTAAAATTATTTTTGTAACTGGGAACTTAAAAAATATAGTATCTCTCAAATTCAGTCCAAAACTACTGACTAACACTGTTCTAGAACTAGACAAGGTGGCAGACAATTCTTGGGAGAAACTGCCTTCTTGTACCTATAAACATGATATTTAAAAATAAACAAGTAAATAAAAATCTGCAAGTGAAATTTTATTATTCTTTGGAAGCGAACTTCATCGTGACGTAACAGCCATCCCTGGCTTCCTCTTTCAGCAGGGTTAGTTCTGTATTACGCAGGAGAATGAATGCCATGAAGAAATACATTGGTGGACAACAAAGTGGGAACTGAATTGAAGGGATACTTTAGAGTGATTGGTTAAGACAATCTCGAACTCCTTAGCATACTTCTCTTTTTTCAAATTCATATACCTTCTTAACATTCAAAAGCAAAAAAAAAAAAAAATCTTTTGGATTCGACATTAGATTTAATTATTCTGCTTTGCTGTGGAGGGTCATATTTTAGTTTCTGTCAGACCAAAATTGATGAAGCGAAATTCTAAAACTCACATGAAAAAAATGATCCAATGTTCCTATATAAAAATAAACCTTTTTCTTTTCTTTTTTTTTTAGTGACAAAGAGAAATACTCATTTTCTGAAAGCAGAGAGTCATGAAACAAGCAGAACAGAATGCAACTTTGTATTAAACCATTTTGTAAGTATCATATGGTCAACAATGCTTTTAGGTGTGTGTGGGGGGGGTTGGGTTTTTTGTTTGTTTGTTTGTTTGTTTGTTTTTTGGTCATTTTAGACAAGTGTGCTTTAGCTCTATTTTGCTGACCTTGCATCTAATGCTTCTTTCACCTACCTCACCAAATGAAAATAGAAAAATTGTTTAGCTAGGGATGGCTGGGTGACTCAGTCGGTTAAACTTGGGTCATGATCCCAAGGTCCCGGGATCGAGTCCTGCATCTCTTCTCCTTCTCCCTCTGCCTTTCCCCCTGCTCGTGCTCTCTGGCTCTCTCTCTCTTTCTGTCGAATAAATAAATAAAATTTTAAAAGAAAAAATCATTTAGCTACTGAAAGGTACATAGAGAAAAGGAAATAACTACTCATTATTAACCTTGAACCTTGACATTGCTAAGTCACCAGTTATTGGAGATTTGGTTCTGTAATATATCTAAAATGCTTACTTTTTTTTTTCCCAGAGAAGAAAACCTTTTGAAACTGAGATATGGTACACTGGCACTAAACTAGGATTACATTTGTTGTTTCTGTAATAGCATTTTACATTTGACATTCCAATCACTATTTTTTTTCTGCTTGGAGGTGGTTTACTTAATCATTTTAGGCGATTAGCTTTCATAAGAAATGAAGGCCTGCCAGCATTTATGTAGTTTCCCCAAGTTCATTTTGGCCTCAGGCTTGTATTTATTCTTATTGAACTCCCTAGCTGGGATACCAGGTGAATACCTGGGAGAAAGAGAAAATTAATTCAAAAAGCAATAAAAATAAAATAACTAATAAAAACACAAAAGTATGCAGCATACTGGGAATCTTGTTCCATGAAAAAGCCAAGTCGTTCCTCTCCACATGGATGAGTTTTAGCATTTCCAACAATTAAATGAGTGTCATTTTTATTAGAATTTCTGTCCTCTGAATTAGGACAAAAGTCTTTTCTCCAAGAAATATTTGGCTCTATACATCGGTTTTGGCATACACTGTAATACAAACACAAGAACAAAATGCTTTACCCCATCATTACAAAGTTTCAGCCTTATTTCTTCCCATATAGACACCAGTATTAAAATGGTGAGGGCTCGTATACTCTGTGGTCTCTTTAGTCTTAGAGAAGTTTAAATAAATTACATAAAATTCTGTGAAAGGATCATTGGTAATTATACAAACAATCTAACAAGAAGTCAGCAAGCCACAATAGTGGTTCTCTATTTCTTTTTTCCTTTAAAATCTATATAAACAAATTTATAATATCCTTTTGGAGTCTAAGTAAGGGTTCCACCCCATTACAGGCCAGAATCCTTTTACTGTGAAGAGGTCAAAAGCATTTCTCTCCACTGTGGCAAATGTAAATTTAATTACCTAATGCTAAGGAAGATTTGCTGGCAAAGATCATCGATATGCTGGTAAAAACCACAACAGAAAAGACTCTTCTCTCCATAGTGGGATTGGAATAGCTACATCTCCATTACTTTTATCTTTTTTTTTTTTTAAAGATTTTATTTATTTATTTGACAGAGAGAGAGAGACAGCCAGCGAGAGAGGGAACACAAGCAGGGGGAGTGGGAGAGGAAGAAGCAGGCTCCCAGCAGAGCAGGGAGCCTGATGCAGGGCTCGATCCCACAAACGCCTGAGCCGAAGGCAGACGCTTAACGACTGAGCCACCCAGGTGCCCCATACCTTTATCTTTATATGTAACCTGTAT
The DNA here is from genome assembly GCF_024610735.1 of Ursus americanus. Classification (NCBI taxonomy): domain Eukaryota; kingdom Metazoa; phylum Chordata; class Mammalia; order Carnivora; family Ursidae; genus Ursus; species Ursus americanus. The sequence goes on from NC_142130.1 coordinate 83,466,774, forward strand.
CTATCCAGGTGCAAGTGCTTGAAACTGAGGAATGGCGAGCGGCCCACAGTCTCAGATTATAGGTTGCATTTGGCCAAAAGAAAGACTTAGAATGGCAGATCTTATTTTTCTCTTGATACTCTTTCCATAGGCTTGCATATTGTCTGAAAGGTTTGCATATCTCTCCTTTCATGATATTGATATTTAGGGAGTTTACATATCCCCAGTTCTACCACATAGACGCAAACTCTTCACATTTTCTATGTTTTTTTTTTTTTTAATTCACTAGTATTTACCTTCATGTTTCCAAATAACCTTTAAGAAAGGTTTAACTCAATGGTTACTCAAACTTTTCACATTTCCAAGAAATGCCCGTATTGAGCACTGCCCATTGAGCAGCTCTTGAAAACTAAGCCCTGGGCCACTGTGAGTAGGGGAAATAGGGACACTCGTATTTGTTATCCTTTGCCTCCTAGACTCATATACTCTGTCTTATTGGTTAAATGACCATGGGGCCAAGTTACATTCTGCACCTCCAAGGACAGTACCCAACCCATGAATATTATCTTCAAGTTTGAGCTTAGCTTCATTTTTAAAAGTCTATCGCAACATTTTCCCGGGCCACCCTTTTTTGAGAGTTGTGATGTTTAGTATGGAATGGCTTGAGTCCATTTTTATACCATTCACCATGAACTTGTTTTCATTGCCCGACGTTTTATAATACAGAATCCCCTGTCAGTATGACTTTAACCCTCCGGTTAGTGGTACTATCTTGGGCACTTAGGTGAATGAGGAAAGCAAACTTTTACATGGGTCCTGCTGAGGACCCCTGCTGACAGTTGTCGTGGAATGAGTCTAAAGTAATCAACTTGTAACTAAGTGGTTGGTCGTCCTCAGGAAAGAAGGTTCCAGCATAGCCTCTGGTGATGGCAGGAACAATCACCTGCAGCAGCAGTAGCCGTATCAGCTTCGTGATGGGGAACCCCTATCAGTGGGCTTGCCGGCAGCCGCCGTGGCTACCTCCATCACGAGCCCATTGTGCATGCGTGGTGTTGGCCAAGGAGAGCTGCTGGCTGACATGTGCTGAACAAGTCATCCTATCCACCCAGTTATTTAGGGTGTACTCTCAGTCTACTCCCAACTTCTGATGGGCATTGATGTGAGATAATAATTCACACACTTTAGACCCAATCCAATGTGTTTATCTACATGATTTTTTCCCCCAAATCAGGGAAATCAATTTAGTGAAGACCCATGTCTGTTCTACTCTTGATTCTCATTCAAGTACTTCGACTCTACCATGGCTCTTTCAGCTCAGAGCACTGTGATTCTTCCCTTGAGCTAGGAGAAGAGTATTTCGGACAGAGGTAACAACAAGATTAGACTCTGAGATTATATATAGCTTTCCTGGTTGTTTGAGTAACAGGAAGGCTAGTGTGGCTGAATGGAGTAACTAAGGGGTTGAGCAGTAGAAGGAGAAGCCAGAGAGGAAATGGGGCATAGTAACTCACTACTCCTGGCACTCACTTCCTCTCGTTCCAAAATCCATCACAGAATTATGCTGACCATATAAGGCTAACTAGAACTGACCTAAGTTGTCACATGACATGCAGTGTTTCTATTCTTGCATCTAAATCGGGGGTCTGCAAACTACAGCTCAATGGCAAAATCTGGCTCATCCTCCTGTTTTTGTAAATAAAGTGTTATTGGAACACAGCCAAGACCATTCATGGACAAATTGTCTATTGTGATAGGGACAGTGTGGCCCACAAAGCCTAAAATGTTTGCTCTCTGACCCTTTATAGAAAAAGTTCCCTGACCCGTTGCCTACATTACAGACAGTATGCGATCCTCTCATTAGTAAAGACATAAAAGGCAGTACGATTTTGTAAATTTGCCCTTGGCCTCAGTCTTATGCCTTATGTCTGAGGTCCTGTTTTCGTAAAGGGTGGAGCATGCCAGCCTCTCCTTTTTCTTCTTAATTGCCAACTGATGCTTGTGAAGGGACTTGCTTTCTCTCTGTGGCCTTTTGTTCCTGGCAAATACTTTCTCCCTTCCCGAGTACTCTACTCTCTGCCTCAGAGTTTTCTGAGTACTTATGTGGAATGCAAACTTCTGTTAAATTTTGGCTTGCTCTGCTTTGATTTTCAAAAGGCCCGTGTCTGGCCCTTCAGTGCTTTCTGCTCTACGGGGTGTAGGCTGATTTTGATCTCCGGGTGTTTTCCATCCGGGCTTGTCTTACTACAGGTAATCAGGCAACAACCCAAGGTACAACACAGACAGTAAGTCTGCTTTGTTTAAAGACATTATTCTGTTCCTATAAAAAAGACCTCATTAGAGCGTAACTTGGTTTTGGTTTATTCTTGACAAGTTAATCTAATCGAGAGCTCTGCATGCAGATGTGCTTTCTGGTTACTGTCTTGGCTCTTCATGCAGTTTTGTTTTGTTTTTTAACAACTTTCCATTTGTACTGGCCGACCTCGAGGTATGATCAGTAGAAACCACAGTTTCTTTGTGACTTGCAAAGGCCTTGGAAAATTTAGTGACAGTTATAATGGGCTCATTCATACACAACATGCGAAGGAAAAGGAAGCTGAGCAGTCGTCCACAGCTGCAAAAGGAACACAGAGAGTCTCTGCCGTTGTTTGTAATCTGTGACCTGACAGTTCAGTCCCAATCGTCATCAGCATCAGGGTCCTCAACAAAGCCACAAGTTTACTCGGTTTCAGGAAAAGAAAGCTGATAGCAACTGAATCCTTTGAAACCCTAGTTTCTGATCATATTGATCTGGCTTTACAACCTGTATCATGGGGTGCCTGGGTGGCACAGCGCTTAAGCGTCTGCCTTCAGCTCAGGGCGTGATCCCGGCGTTATGGGATCGAGCCCCACATCAGGCTCCTCTGCTATGAGCCTGCTTCTTCCTCTCCCACTCCCCCTGCTTGTGTTCCCTCTCTCGCTGGCTGTCTCTATCTCTGTCGAATAAATAAATAAAATCTTAAAAAAAAATAAAAATAAATAAAACCTGTATCATAATATTATCAATTTTATATAGATAGTAGTATTAGTCTGAAACAGTCTTCACAAGTAATGGAATGAGGGCCCGAGGACTGTATTTGTGAGAAACAATGTCCCTTGGTAACTTTATCGTATACAGTTATTGGCTTCAAATCTGAACAATTTCCATAAATGCCCCATTTTGTTTCTTGAAGATACAACAAAACCTTTGCTTTACAAACATAGTCATCAGATTACCCCACAGTCCTCAAATTAAACATACACCATGTAACTGTACTGCATAAGCTGTGTGTACACACATTTTCACTGAAATCACCAAATAGAAAAACATATTTATTACATTAATGGTTTTTATTAGTTTCTTTACAGCCAAGTATCAAGATGTTTCTATAACCCAACATAATAGCTAAGGGAGAATAGTGCTACTCAGAAGTTTCTGCAGTTGCCTCAATAAAGTAGATGTGATGAGAAGAAAGAAACTTAAATTGCTAATTCAAACTTAAAAAAAAAAAGTCTCAAAACCCCAAACCCTTTCATGCAGACCATGCATTTGTTAGTAGGCTGTTTTTCAGTCTGGGGAAATGATTAATGTTTTCTCCTCGGGTGGAGGATTTCCATTACAACTACATAGGAACTCTGGGGAAGCCTCTTTTCAATGCCAATATTGTTTATTTTTGGAAATCCTTATACATTCTTTGCTATTTATGGAGGGAGAGATTTAAGTGAGTAGGGAATGGTTAACTCTTGCAAATGAGAAGTAGTTTTGTTAATAGTGTACCTTTGCTTTGTGAGGCTTGTAAAAGTTTGTAAAGCAAAGTGTGAAATGAATGTTACTATTTTTCCATCTACAGATACGTGCACTTGTATGATGTTACGTTAAATTAGCTAATGTTTATGTAGAATCAGTTATATGCCAGGCACTTTACACGCATCTTTATTTTTTCCACTTAGTTGATGTCTTATTCTTAAAAAATAAAACCTAATGTCCCTATTTGACCAATAAATAAATCATGGTTGAGGTTCTTAAGGGAACTACTCAAGTCAAAAGAGTAGTAGAATCAGACATAACTGAGTCAGACTACAAAGCCTATGCCCTTCTCCCAGACTAGGGTAGGTATTAAGTATTCTGTCCCAATTGCTTAAATGTGGGCATGAAGTCCAAAGTATATAATAATTTTAGTTTTTGTTCTCACATATTTGAAACCCAGTTAGTGCATTTCCATAACTGAGAGCATAATGGTAAAAGAGAAACTTGGAATTTTCAGTTTCCTTTGTATTGCTGACCTAATATCATTTTACAAACAATCTGAATTTACCAGCATGTTGTATACTCAGTAATTATGTTTTGGTACAGTGCCTTTTACCTGCAATCTACATTTTATGAAGGACATTTTTGTAAAACGAAGGAGGTTTTAATGAGTAAGCTACACAGAAATTTTCACCTCACACTTAACAATGAATATTACTGTTCTTATAATTTGCACTTCTCAGTCATAAGACATCCCTTTGTGGTTGTCATAATTGGTCTAATGAATTTCTAAAAATAAGTGAAAGTCTAATTTGATCCGGTGCCCATGAACAATCCACTCATTCACTTCTAAATCACTGACCTGATTTGTAGACGAATCATGCCAAAATGAAGTCATGCTTTTCTATTAAGTGTGTTGCCTCAGTGAAAGCTTTTGAATGGCCTGTTCTTAGGGTTTGAAGTGGGGATTTCCAGTGACAAAGAAACACAATTTGATCTCATAACCCTGGACACCACAGACTTATTTTAAATGATAGAAATCTAAGACTGGAAGAAAATCTGAGTCAACATCCAGGCAGTGTTGTTTGCCCAAAGAGAAAATTATTGCTCACCTTCATTTGAGCAGTTTGGGAACATGACAGGATACTCAACAGGGGGCAGAGGTAAGCATTCAAAGAACTTCTCTAGCTGGGCAAAGATCAATACATCTGAAAGTCTAACACTCCTCATCACAGAATTATTCATCCAAATGTTCCAGGGCAAATATTCCTTTATGTTGAAACTTTCTACATTGGAAAGTGTTAAAGACCTTTAAGGAAGGGCAATTTTAATTGTATTAAGACGCTAATCTCTAGCTGGGAGTGTGTGCGAAAGATGTATGGAGGGACTTGTAATGCATGTTCAAATGATGAGGTTATAAAGAGAGAATACTCCCACACCGTCTGTATTTTTCATGGCTCCCTGAATGGCAGGTGAAAGTAAAAAATGTCTTTAATTTCCATATTTCATCTTTAGCAATCAACATACTGGTGTCATAATTGGGCATCAACTATCATATTGATTATGAATACTAATTGTACTGGTATAAAAGATGAAGAGCCATTGAATGTTTCCACTTAGGATAAACTTTTCTTACACCAGTCAGAATTTTGTCAACAATTTCCAAAATCAGACTCTGAAATCTGACACTCTCTCTATATATATACACACTCGCCCCTCAAAGCCCACAAGAAGGGATGATGTTAAGATTAAAAGATAAAGCATAATAAATATAAAAAGTTAAAAGATTTTTTTCTTGACAGGTTGGAAATAGAAAAATCCCACGTTTTTTTCTTTGTATTAATTAAAACATATCTCTAATGACAGGAAGAGTTATAAGAGAATACTATGAGCAATTATGCATAAAAAATTAGACAACCTAGATGAAATGGACAAATTCCTAGCAACACATAAATTACCTAATCTTACTCAAGAAGAAATAGAACATCTCAACAGACCTATCATCAATAATCAATAACCTTCCAATACAGAAAAGTCCAAAATAAGATGGTATCACCAGTGAATTATAGCAAACATCCAAAAATTAATTAACACCAATTCTCCTCAAATTCTACCAAAAAATAGAGAAGGGGATACTTTCTATATATGAGGTCAGTGTTATCCTGATATCAAAGCTATATAGAGACATTGTACCAAAAGTAAATTAAAGACCAGTATTTCTTCAGAATGTAGGTAACAAAAAGAAAATTAATAAGGCAATCTCATTTACAATATTATTTAAAAGAACAAAATATCTAAGTATAAATTTACCAAGGAAGTGAAAGAATTGTACAATTAAAACTATAAGGCATTGCTCAAATAAGTTAAAGAAGACCTAAGTAAATAGAAAGATTGAAAGATTTAATATTGTTAGTATTCTAGTACGAGCTGAAGGAAATAAAACTGAGAGTCCAGTGATAACAATGGAATAAAACTGATAGTCCAAAAATAAATTCATACATATCTGGACAATTAATTTTCAACAAGGGTCACAAGTATAGTCAATGAGGAAAGAGTAGTCTCTTCATCAAATGGTGCTGGGACAACTGGATTTTCCCAGGAAAAGAATGAAGTTGGGCTCTTGACTCATCCATATCAACTATCGATTCAAAATGAATCAATGGGGGCACCTGGGTGGCACAGTCGTTAAGCATCTGCCTTCGGCTCAGGGCGTGATCCCAGCGTTCTGGAATCGAGCCCAGCATCAGGCTCCCCCACTGGGAGCCTGCTTCTTCCTCTCCCACTTCCCCTGCTTGTGTTCCCTTTCTCGCTGGCTGTCTCTCTCTGTCAAATAAATAAATAAAATATTAAAAAAAAAAAAAAAGAATCAATGACCCTAAATATAAAATCAAAATCACAAAACTCGTAGAAGAAAACATAGAAGTAAGTTTCCTTGATTTTGAATTTGGCATTGGATTGTGTGGTATGATGCCAAACACATGAGCAACAAAAGAAAAGATAAGCCAATTGAACTTGATCAAAATTAAAAATTTGTTTGTATCAAAGGACATTATCAAGAAAGTGAAAAAATGACTTAGAGGATAGGAGAAAATATATGCAAATCATATATCTAATAAGGGTTAATATTCAGAATATATAAAGAATACCTACCACACAGCAAAAAAAAAAAAAAAAAGACAAACCAATTTAAAGATTGGCAAAAGACTTGAATAGACATTTCTCCGAAGATATATAAATAACTAATTAAGCACACAAAAAGATGTTTAACATCGTTAGTCATTGGGGAAATGCAAATCAAAACCCCAATGAGATACCAATTCACACCTACAAGAATAGCTATAACTAGAATAAAAAGAAAAATTACAAGTGTTAGTGAGAATGTGTAGAAATTTGAACCTCCAGATATTGCCAATGGGAATGTAAAATGGGGCAACTGATGGAGAAAATAGTTTAGCAGTTCCTCAAAAAATTAAACATAGACTTACCATGTGACCCAGGTGTTCCTCTCCTGGTATATACATAAAATAATTGCAAGCAGAGGTTCAACAGATACTTTTATGACACTGTTCATATTCACAACAGTAAAAAGATGGAAGAAACCCAAATGTCTGCCAAGAGATGAATGTATAAACAAAATGTGATATATACATAAAGTGAAATATTATTTGGCAGCAAAAAGAAATGAAGTTCTCATGTATGGTACAACATGGACAGATCTTAAAAACAATTTTATTTATGATAACATTAAAAAGGAAAATGTGCTTTAGGAAGAAGTCTCATAAAAGAAGAAAAGGCTTATACTCTAGAAACTAAAAAAAAAGAAATCATTGAAAGAAATTTAAGATGGTCAATAAGATATCCCAGATTTATGTATTAGAAGATTATTATTAAAATAGCAAAACTCCAAATTAATCTACAGATGCAGTACATTCCCTATCAAGATCCAAGCTTCTCTTTTCAGAAATTGACAAGGGTATACTCAGATTCATGGGGAATGTGAGGGACCCCGAATAGCCAAAGTGATCCTGACAAAGAACAAAGTTGATAAGCCCACGCTTCCTGATTTTAAACTTACTACAAAGGCATGTTAAATAAGACATTTTGAATTAGCATATGGATAGATATGTAAATAAATGTAATGTAATTTAAAATCCAGAAATAAATTCATGTATTTATATTCAGTTGTCTTTTGATAAGGTTACCAAAGAAAGGGAAAGCAGTTTTTTCAACAAATAATGTTGGGATAAGTGGAGAACCACATGCACAGTAATGAAGCTGAACAGCAGCTTCCCATCATACCCAAAAGTTAACTCAAAATGAACCATGGACCTATATGTGAAAATGAAAACTATGAAACTTTCAGATGAAAATATAGGTTCTAAATCTCTGTAGCCTATGTAAGCCAATGACTTTTTGATGTAATACAAAAGCACAACAAGAAAAGAAAAACAATAGATGAATTAGACTTCATGACTATTAAAGTTTTGTGTTTCAAAGGATAACATCAAGGAAGTGAAAAGACAACCCACAAAATGGGAGAACATACTTGCATACTGTATATCTGATAAGTGTCTTTTATTTATCTTATAAACAACTTTTAACATTCAACAATGAAAGGTAAATAATCTCGTTGAAAACTGGTCAGTTTTAAACATTATGCTATATGAAAGAAAAATTTTTGGATTCATCAGTATAAACATAAAAGTTAGAAGTAATGACTACTTGTATTAATCAGGGTTCTCCAAAGAAATGGAAACACTATATATCTGAGTGGAAAATGTGAGGGGATGGAGAGTAAAGAGAGAGATTTATTGGAATTGGTTCATGTGATTATGAAGACTGAGGAGTCCCAGTATCTGCCATCTTCTATCTAGAGACCTAGGAAAGCCAATGGTGTAATTCCTGTCCAAGTTCAAGGCCAAGGGAAGCCAATGGCTTAAATTCCAGTACAAGGTCAGGAAAAGACCAACATCTCAGCTCAGGCGGTCAGCAGGAAGATAAAGAATATTTCTTCTACCTCTGCCTTTTGTTTTATTCAAGTCCTCAACAGATTGGATGATGCCTACCTTCATTGGAGAGGGCAACTTATCTTACTGAGTCTCCCATTTCAAGTGCTCATCTCATTCAGAAACTCCCTCACAGCCATACCCCAAAATAATATCTAATCTGGGCATCCCATGGCTCAGTAACATTCACACATAAAATAAACCATCACACTACTGAAATCTGATGAATTCACACATTGTAAAGAATACCATCATCATGTTAAAATAATTCAGCCTAAAATTCTGAAAAACTCTAAGACACTAATAAGATTTTGGAATATTTCAATGAAGCTTAAAATAGTGTATCTCATTTTGTAGTTGCATATTGCTATTTTTTTTTAAATGCCATGGGTTGGAAATTCTATGCCTTGTGTTTTAGTTTGCTAGGGATGCCAGAACAAAGGATCACAAACTGAGAGCTCAAGCAAGAGAAATTTATTGTCTCACAATTTCTGAAACTAGAAATCTGAGATTGATGCATTGGCAGGATTGATTCCTTTTGAGGGGTGTGAGGAAAGGGCTTGTCCCAGGTCTCTCTCCTCGTCTTTTAGATTGTGGTCTTCATGTTCACATGGCATTCTCCCTCTACTGTGCCTGTGTACAAGTTGTCCCCTTTCTATAACACATCAATCATACTAGATTAGGGCCTACCCTAAATGACCTTATTTTAAATTAACTAACTAAAGTTAATTAACTTATTTTAAATAAACTATTTCCAAAGAAGGTCACCTTCTGACTTACTAGGTGTTTGGACTTCAATATGATTTCGAGGTAGGGCACACAATTCAAATCATGACTTGTTGTTAACGTAATTTGTCAGTGTTTTTCCTCTCTAAAGGGTTCCCTCCACTTTCAGATCAAGCAGCAGATTTTTCTCTATTACTTTATGTAATTACTTGTGTACTTCTAAGTGCTTTTTTTCCCCTGTTGAATCCCTTTAAAAGTGTTTTCATATTGTATAAACATACAATTTTCACATAGCACTCTCCTCCCTATTTTCTTCCTTTATACTAACATTGGGAAAAACTAGAAGGGTGATTCATTCAGAAGAAAGTCAGCGTCCCAAATCTAAGAGGTAGTGTGGTATAACAGTTGGCAGCATGTACCCTCTGCAGTCATGTACCTTGAGTCTGAATGCCAGTAACAACACTGCCTGGATGTGGGACTCCAGGTAAGATGCTTATCTCCTCTGTGTTCTATTTCTGTCATCTACGAAGAAAGAAAGATACGACTAACTGTAAGATAAACTGGTTTGGAGGAACAAGTCAGTTGTTATATGAAAAGTGTTTAGAAAATGTCTGGCTTATACAGTGCACTCAATAAAAGTTAGCAATTATTTTAAGAAAGCACCTATTACTCCATTCACATTTCCTATAAAATTAATTGAGCCTTATTAAAATTCAAATACATATACATAAACACATTTCAAGGAAGCCTGGGAAAGACTATGTTTAAAATTTTGGATCCTTAACAAGGAAAACCTAAAGAAAGTATTTTAAGCTTGATATATCTTAGCCTAAATTGGACCTTAAAGTAATTCATGTGGTACAATCTAAAAGCAAATAGCCCAATCTTTGGAAAATTTGCTGATGTTATTGGGTTGTGTCTTTTGGGAATCACAGGGCCAGACTAAGGACTGGAGTACAAGCTAAAGTCAATGATGACTCAAGGGTCAATCATCCCAAAAGATGTCAATGCGGCGTTAACAAGGGGGGGAACTATAACTTGCTCCTCTCTGAGGATAGCGTCCCTTCTCTGAAGAGTGAAGATGCCTCAAATGCAGCCAGCGGTGGTGAGCAAGCTTGCACTGGGCTTGGGAAGCCGGTCATAAGCCAAAAAGCAGGCCTGGGAAAATGCCTAAGGATCATTCTATACCTGGAGAGCCTTCCTTCCTTCATCACTGGTGTGCAGGTTACAGATACTCACCCGGTGTTTCCATGAGCTATCAGAGCACTGACCACACTCTCTAGATTCCTAACTAAATATTTTTATGGGTGTGTTCCTAATTTTCCACTCTGCTCTAGGAATGTCATCTCCTGAGAATAGGGGCCATGAGTGTCCTGTTCATCATTTTATCCCCTGAACCCAGCACTACGCTTAGGATATTATAGCTACAAAAAGTTTCTGCTTATTGACTCATCATTGGATCTAGGAAAATCATAAAACAACTGTTATTCCTACAGAAAACATGAATTAATTGATCGGTCATCAAAAAATGGCCAAGGACATATGAGTTAACATTTTAAAATATCCATAATCCATTTGGAACTATAACTAAGTCATCACTTTAAAGGGGATTCTATCCTTTACAAACATATTTCTTTGATGTGTTTTGATCACATAACGCTTCTAACATATTAGAGAATTTGATTTATAAAAATTGTTTAATTTTTTGATTTTATAAAAATATTGATAGGATGTAGTTACATATGATACAATAGAAAGTATGTTTTTACACATTTATCCACAATTTTGATAACAAATTCAACACAATAAGTGTGCTGGTACCAAGAGTTTTAAAAATGAATATATTTTATGAAAAGGTAATGCTTGCCCTTAGCAATTAAAAGACCATAAAAGCTGACAAGTTAAAAATAAAATTCTCTTATTTTTCTCCCTCAGCTAACTTAGCAGTCAACCATGTCACTAGCTTTGTGTATGCAGGTTTGCGTATGTGTCATTTATGGATTTTTCCATAGAAATCCTGTACATGTAAAAGAATTTTTTTATACACATGTTTGCATGTAGCATACGGATTTCTGAAACTGTACCTTACCCTCTACTTTCTATCAAGCGAACAATGTATATTAGCAAAACTTACATATTTACATAATATTAGAGTATTATGCTATTTCATTATTTTATATTGCACAAAAATTATAATTCTCATTGAACGGGTGTGACAAACTTTTTTAACACAACTGACTTTGATAGATGTTTATGTTTCCAAACAAGGTAGTAATGCTTTTAATTTTTTAAAAATCACATTTCCATTATTAGTAATAGAAAAAGTATGGTAAGAGTATCTTAATAGCCTTCTCTAAATCTTCATCCCAAATGGGGATCAATAAAACATCCTGCTACCTACTGTAATAAAATTCATTGAAATAACTAAAATTTTGTATTTTGTGGTTTTATTTACTTTGAGGTTTCTGTAATAATTTGATCTCTGCTCCTTGCATAAATAAGTTAGATTTTCCAAATACTATCATTCCATTTTACCTATTTTCACTAAAATACTTAAACACTCTGAAGGAAGTATCTGGGAATTTTATTTGCTAAATTATTTCTTATGTTTATGTTCTGTTTTCTTACCTTCTTCATTTTTCAATCTCTGATTCTCTTAATTAAACTCTTTTATTCCTCATAATTATACTCTCCTTTTTCATTAAAACATCTTATTTTTAAATTTTGATAAAAAAAGTTATGCCTAAAGTCGATCTCATTGAAATTCGGAAGACTTGGGGGCGCCTGGGTGGCTCAGTCCTTAAGCATCTGCCTTCGGCTCAGGGCGTGATCCTGGCATTCTGGGATCGAGCCCCACATCAGGCTCCTCCGCTGGGAGCCTGCTTCTTCCTCTCCCACTCCCCCTGCTTGTGTTCCCTCTCTCGCTGGCTGCCTCTCTGTCAAATAAATAAATAAAATCTTTAAAAAAAAAAGAAAAAGAAAATCAGAAGACTTAAACAGTAAAACAAATAAAAATAAGCATACTGTTCACCCTTTACAGTTCAGATTGGAGGGAAAAGGTCAGAGGAAATGGAAAACATGAAAACAACACACTTTCAGGCTGAATTTTGTATAATGATTCTGTCAAGTTTCTTGTGCCATTTATAAGTGGAAAGTGTGTTTTAGTCCCACACAATGCTGAATAGAAGCTGCAAAAAAAGTACAGATGTGCCCAGGAACAAACACATGCTTGTTAGGTTTCATTCACTTGTATCTATTCTTTAGTGCTCTTTGTCTTCTGATAGTCTCAAACTCAGGCTAACATTTTATAACACCCCTTACTGGTTTACAATGGACTGGCTGAGTTAATTCTAATGTGTTAACAGTAATTTACATGAAATGTCTTTGGATAAACAATATAAAGTATTTACGGCGTATGAAAGTCTAATTAGCTAGGTTAACTTTGCTTTATTAAAATGTGGCATTTAACTCAATATACGCAATCAGTTATACTGGATGACTATATGTATATTCATAGCATTGGCTGATTTTTTTTTAAGACATCTGAACGTTTATTAAGCTTTTACTATATGGTTCAAAGTTACACACTCTTCGATCACAGCACTCTTTTTTTCTGTTATCAAAGAAGAAAGATCAGTCTAACTTAAAATGGAGAATTGCCTTTTAAATCATTGCTTTTAAGTCATGGCCTTTTGGCTAAGACTATGTGTGAAGAAGAATTGTTTTGTTTATATGCTCAAATGCTAACTTCAGGGGCGCCTGGGTGGCTCAGTGGGTTACGCAGCCAACTCTTGATTTCGGCTCAGATCATGATTTTGGGATTGCGAGATAGAGCCGTGGATCTTAAGTGGGCAGCCTACTTAAGATTGTCTCTCTCCCTTTCCTTCTGCCCCTCCCCTGCTCATGCGTTTCATGCTCTCTTGCTCTCTCTCTAAAAAAAAAAGCTAACTTTAAGTTACACCTTGAATTAAAATTAAGAACAAAAAAACTGTAAAATTGTAAAATTTTCTGCCAATACTTTAACATCTTTGGTAGTGCAAGTCATAAAACATATATCACAAACGTGCCTATTAATGGATGTTAAAGAGCATCTTGTTGTATCTGTTAAGGAGTTTACTGACACAAAAGGAAGGGTTTTTAATGAGATACACAACATGATTCTGCCAAAGAAAATAGTTTTATTAGGACCAAAAATTTCTCAAGGCTGTCAGAGATATAGAGCTGCCTCTAAGCCTATGTAAAGATCCCCCTGTGACTCTTTAGCAATCACTTCCAAATAAATCAGGGAAGTAGAGTCATCTGTCCCATTCCGATAAGGGCTATTCTGCCTTAACCACCACATAGCCATATTTTATGAACAAATATGGCTATTATTTAAAATTGCAAATGATTGGAAAGTAGTTAAATAGCCAATGATTTGAAAAGTAATGTCTAAATTCAGCTACATTTAAATATTTAAATATTGCAATATGTTGTAGCCATTAAATGTATGTACTAAAAAATATTCCCTGTCCCAGAAAGTATTTGAAATTATGGTGTATCAATAAGTCAAAAAAACAAAAACAAAAATAAAAAGTCCATACACCACACATGACTGCTGAAAGAGTCTAGAAAGCCAATGGAAAAATTAAACTATATTCGTTAATCCTAATACAAAAATACTGAGTGATTTTAGTTTTTACTTCCAATTTTTTTTTTTTTACAAAATTGTCCTGAATTAATGTTTATCCCTTTTCTATAGAATTTCATTTTAAAAGGTATGCCTCATGGATAGAACACACTATCTAGAAACATTGACCAGGCTGAAGGAAAAAAACTATGCCAGAGTTTCGTTTCTTAGGAAGACAGCTCAGAATAGGTAACCTTGGGCAAGAGATATATAAAGCCTGAGGCTTGATCTGAAACTGAACTTTTTGTCACATGCTTTACCATTTCACTAGTCACTCACCTAATACTGTTATAAGGAAGATATAAGAATGATTGAACTTTCCTCTCTCCATTTGCACCCACCACTGTTTCTAAGAAATAAAGCTACAGTGTAGCAACTGACTAAAGAGAAGGCCGTGGCAAGGTTTTCTAGAAAAGCATTTGATTCTGGTCTGTGTATATACAGAAATGCCAGCCTGAGTTTCTCCACGATTCCCTTGATATAAACATGCATCCTGGGATTGGGAAGTCTCTTAAGGGGTAGTTAAGTCATGAAGACAGAGGTATACTTTGAAAGCTTTAAATTTCTAAATGCACAGAGTAAGCTTTTTTTTTTTTTTTTTTTTTTTTGGAGAGAGAGAGAGAGAGAGAGGCACGTGAGTGGAGTGAGGGTTGGGAGTTAGTAGGGGAGGGGCAGAGGGAGAAAGAGAGAGAATCTCCTGGCAGACTCTCTACTGAGTGCAAAGTCCAACTCAGGGCTCCATCTCCTGAACCTGAGATCATGACCTGAGCTGAAGACAAGAGTCAGATGCTCCACAGAGTCAGCCACCCGAGTACCCCCAGAGTAAGCTTTTTAAAGAATTACTCTCATTCACGTGACAATTGAGATAACACAACAAAGGAGCTAAACATTCATTAAAACAACTAGAAAACAAGTCTTCTTCCTTCCATATTTTCTGATGAGAAGTACACTACGAGCTTATCCTTGTTTCTCTCTACCTAAGGTTAATTTATTTCCCTCTGTCATCTTTGAGGATTTTCTCTTGTATTCTGGTTCTCTGTAGTTTTAATCCCATGTGCCTAGAGTTATGTGGGCATTTAGGATTTTGTTGTTTTGTATTGTGTTTATCCTGCTTGGTATTCTGAGTTAATTTGAAATGTTGATGGTGTCTGTCATTACTTTTGTAAAGTTCTTAGTCACTACTACTTCAAATATCTCTTCACCCATTTTCTCTCTTTCTTCTTCTGGCATTCCAATTGTGAATGTGATAAATTTTTTGATATTGTTCCACAGTTCTTTTGCATTCTGTTCTATCTTTTCTACTTTTTTTTTCTCTTTGCATTTCCATTTGGGAAGTTCGTATTCAACTATCTTCAAACTCCCTGAATTTTTTCCCTTCAGCCATGTTGACTCTCCCAATAAGCCCACTAAAGCCATTCTTCATTTGGGTATAGTGCTTTTAATTTACATTTCCTTTTTTTTTAATTCTTTTTTATATTTTCCATCTCTCTGCTTCCATTCTTCATATTTTCTTGCATGCTGCCAACTTTTTCCATTAGAATCCTTAACATACTGATCATAGCTTTTTAAAAGTTGATTGACTGATAATTCCAAGATCTGTGTCTTATCTCTGCCTGGTTCTTAAGATTCTTTTGTTTCTTCAGACTCTCAGTTTTATATCTCTTGTCTTTTACATACTTCGTAATTTTTTGTTGAAAGCAAGACATGTTGTATTGGATAATAAAAAAATGAGATAAGTAGGGTTTTAGCATTAAGGCTTATGCTAATCTGGTTTAGTATTGGACCGACTGTATTAAGTGTTTGCTGTAGCTGTAGGTGCCAGATGCATCAAATTGCTCTAGTGTTCTTGTTTTTAATTCCAAATTGACTTGGAACTTCACTGAGTACTCCTCCTCGGAAGTCTGTGTCTTCCAGATCTTTCTCCTATACTCTATTTCTATTACACTGAAGACTTATTGGTGTGGTAAGGTGTGGCAGAGGGAGAATAATCTTCCAAATAAACCTCGGTCTTTTAGTGGACCTGTGTCTTGGGACAGTGACCTTCACAAATTTCTGCCAGTTTTTTTTTTTTCTCCTGTTCCCATATTTTCTTCCCTGGTTTGGTGTTCCCAATACATTTCTTTAAAGTTATGAATCCTGTTAACACTCCCCCCCACCCCTCACCCCCCATCCTTGGTTGAAGCAGGAAGGCTTGAGGAGTTTGGCTCGTGAGGAATTCTGCCTCCCCATTCTTGATAATGTTCTAGCAGAGCACTCACCTCTGGAGCGTACCTTTTTGTTGTTTCTAAAGAACCTGAGTCTCTGTCACAATAGACTCTGCCCCTACCTTTGCCAGAGCCATGGAACTTTTCTCAAATCTTTGTGGTAAGACTTGGATAGAGCCCTTGGAGATAAATCCATTAAAGCTAAAGAAGGGGCTCCCCAAAGAGTGAGGTCCCCTGAGAGTTTCCCCTGATACTACCAAATTCAATCCCCAGCATTTTGCCAGTATTACCACTTAAAGTTCCTATCAGTTTCCGGTTCCATCAGCTATTTTTTTTTTTTTTTCAGATAAGTATATACTGGTTGTATCTCTCTGGATTTTGGGGTGGTGGTTTGCCTTGTGAACTCCGTTTTCTGATGGGCCCAAAATAAACTGTTACATCTCAGTTCTTCCAGCTTTTCCTGTTGTGAGGTTAGAGTGATGTCTTATAGCTCTTTACATACCAGAGCAGAAAGCAGAAGTCTTCTGCAGATTTATTTTTAATCATCTAATAATTTTTTCTGCAGTCACTATGTATCCATTCTGAAAATTCCATTTAGCTTTTCATCAAGCTGCTAAATAACTAAAGAATTATTTGCTATGGAATAGATATGAAAGTAATTATTCTCAAGTGCTCCTGATACATTCATCTTCTTAATTGTTTTCCCTTTAGCCCAGAATAATGAGGAAGAGAAATCAATTTCTATTCCTGTAGCAGTTTTCATTATTTGGACATTGCTATGTGCTGACTCACCACCATCCAACCTCACTCCAGTATGAAACACCAGGATGATGTATCTCTTTCCCCACCCCACCTCAAATCTCGGTGCTTTTCTTCTTTTTTCCAGCATATTTCTGAGTGAAAAGATCTACTTCAGCTTTTGTCCCTTAATTGGTTATACTGACCCACAACAAAGAAATTATCTCCTAGTACATTTCCTGCCCATAACGTCAAACCCAATACAGCAGATCTCTTTATTATCCCTCACTAAGCTCTCTTGTTTCCCTCTGCTAAGCATTTTAACAAGATGACACTTCCTTGGGGTTGCATCAGCCCCTGATAAATATGCATTCCCAACAAAATCCATGTTTTAGAGAATTCTTTCTTTGACACTCAGTTATGTCTCTTGATATTGATTGCAGTTTTTTTCAATCTCCTTAATATTATTATCATTTGTTAGTTTATATGTCACTAAACTGCGACCTAAAGAGAGGATAGTTTTCTCCTCTTGCAAATGTATTACATTAAAAACTATAAACTAGATTCTCAGCTTGCCATTTCATATTTGATGTAGGACCCATTTAATGGCACCTCTCTTCCCTGCTTAAAACTAGAACCATTTGAGAAATTAAAAAAAGGGTTAAGGCATATCAGGGGGACTGGATGTTACCTTCATTACTGATCAAGCCTATATTGAAGAATGTTGTGTATATCTCTAGGCAACTGCTTTCTGAAGTGAACCTTGGCATTGAACAAACATTAGTACTCAGCAGGCCTTTTAAGCTCTGTGGCATGAAGAAGAAAAAGAAAGACTGCCATCTCCTCAGGAGCCCAACTCAAAGAAAGGAGGAGGAACAGGCTGGTAACTTCATTTCTCATAAACTCACCCAGCAGGTAAGTTATTCTACCTCTTCTAAAACACAGTGAGCCAAGGAGTTCTTTCCACTTAAAAGGAAAAAACAAAGCAAGAGTGTCCCCATAACACATCAGTGGAATTAATTTAAACACCTATATATTGATATACTGACTTCATCAATAGAAAATTTAAAAATAATAAATTTTATTATAATCAAAACAACAAAAAATAACAAATGTGATTTCCATTCTTACCATCCTGTAGGTATAAATAACATCATTAATAGAAAGAAAGCACTGATTCATGACCCAACCTACATAACACAGGACAAGAAGCTTCTGAAGAGCCCAACTCCTAAGTATTCTGGGAGTCCTCCAGCTGTGAATTAACACGTGCTCATAAATAAATCCATTCTGACTGTGGGCTTCTGCTATCCACCAGTCATTGCAGCTTCCCCCCCAACCCCAAGTATCTATGGTCTGCAGGCCTCTGCTGCTGTCCCATTAAGACAGCAGGGTCTCCACTGAGGATTGGCTTTTGCTCCATTTCCTTCCAGATGCTACAGATTTTCTAAGGACCACCATCTGTTGGGTATCACCATCAGTTTGCATCAATGTTCCACAGTGTTAGCCAGGACAGAGTAAGGCCAGGCTAGGTCCTGCTGCAGTAACAAACATCTTCAAAGTTCCAGGTGTTTAATATTATGCCATCTATTTCTCATCCACATCACAGACTGATACAGGACTTGGGATTCCAACTCCCCTCCCTCCCATGATGTGGCTTACCTCCAAAATAAAATGATATCCATTAAAGGGAAAGAGGGTATGGGTGGTCATGTATGGGGTTTAATGACTACTTATGGAGTCACATGAAGCCAGTGGTGTGTTGGAGCCAATGCAAACTGGTTTTCAAGGGTAAATTTTGTATATCTTTTCCCAACTCCAAGTTTACTGATATCACATTGATAGCTCACTATAGGCCATGAAGTACTTACACCAGAAAAGCTGACAAATACTACAAGCAATATCTTTTTTTTTTTTACCCTTTTTAAATGTTCCCATGTTGCAGGTTTACCAACTGCTACCACACACATCATTTCCACTCTCCTATTGGCCAGAACCCAATCACATGGCCTCACTTTAATTACAAAAGAGAGTGAGAAACGTAGTGTTTCTACATGTCCAGGTTAAAGAATGGCTATTAGTGAACACCTGACCAGCATTTGCCATAGTGCCTAAACTGTTAGGTCGTTTGTGTTGCAATGAGGGAGCAATGTATTCCTGTTGGTATGTTTCACTGTCCTAGGATATATAGTTTTCTATGGAGTCTGTTCATGCCACAATGTCTTACAGACTTTGTAAATGAAACAGCCCTTTAAATTTCTTCCTATACCCCTGATTCATTGAGAGTTCAGTAAAGAAAACAAAAACCATTTGTACATTTTAAGCAAGAAAGAATTCAGTAAAAGTAATTAGGTGCTTACTAATTCATTGGCTAAAAGAGTCTGTAACTCATTGGGGACAGCCCATAACAGATAGATCTCATGAGCAAGCCACCATAACTGATCCAGAGAGAATTAAACTAGAGCTGCTATCACTGCCATAATAACTTTTATTAGACACTTGTAATGTAGAGTCAATCACAGAAATTTGCATATCTCTTCAAACAGTAGTCATAGTGGGAAATGGTCTCCCCGTCACTTCCGTATTCAAATGAGATGCCAGTGGATCTTTTAGCAAACTGAAAGTGCATCAAACAATGTAGCTATCAGATGATCTGGGAGATGTAGTTTTAAGCTGTCTAGCTTCCTAGATACACTAAGGAATATAGAAGGAGGTAAGAATGAAAGTAAGCACCATTGTACAATATTCAGCATAAGTATTCTTTCATCCAGTTTTAGGCACCAGTCAGAAAAGAGGTTGTCCCTTCCTTATAGCCAATCAACACAAAAATAGATTCTCAAGGACCGCCTACTTAGATTAACTATTTAAGTAGGCTGTAGGCTCAATGGCTGCTGTATGGATTTCATTATTTATTCATCAATGTCAAATTCATTTTTAATTTATAAATACATGATATTTAAAGTCTACCTTACTCCAATATCTAATTGGTGGTGGCATTCCAAAATACATACAATGAAAGTGAAACAAAGGGGGGAAAAAACCAACAGGATTGAAGAAAATATACATAGAAAACAAAATGGTATCAAGGAGGAAAGTTTGCTTTTACATATATGGCTCATAAATTCATAAATTATTATTAATGTTGGGATGCAAATTTCACTCTTAGTTCCATAGTAACTAACATGAAAATGGAAAATGATCATCTAGAGATGGTACATTGTCTATGAAGGTCCATCCAGGTCTACAACATGATTTGCAGAGCCCAGTGCAAAATGAAGATACAGATCCCTTTGTTCAAAAATCATTTAGAATTGGAAGACAGCAATAGTAAATCATTAAAACCAGGAGCAAAGCCCAGCTAAGGTGGAGCCCTGCCCTAGTGCACAGGTCACAGGTCCATGAAGCCAGCTAGCCCTGGAGCTTATCATTTCCCCCACAGGAACAAAGTTCTTCCTAATGTTTATAGCTAAAAAAGAAACTCTCACAGCAGTTTCCATACAGACACTTAACTAATACAGCGACTAATAATAATAAAAGCAACCCAATCTTTCCTAAGAATTTGCCATATTCCAGACACAGACAGTTCTAGAAAGCATTCCCCAATTTCTCAGTGGAAATCAAAGTAAGTCAAGGCCAGTACCTTAAAGCACAGAGCAGAGATACCAGTTCGAGAACAAAATCATATGGTATATCTGACTTTCTAGTTTCAAAAGCAAGGATCAAAACCTCAGCTACAGAAATGGAACTTCTGCCAGATTTCCAATGGTCACTCCTTTATACACAATTTCCAGGGGTCAGAAACCATAGCCCATGTGCCAAGATCTGACTCTGTTCTTGTTTTTGTACGGCCCACAGGCTGAGAATAGTCTTTACATTTCTCAGTGATCACCTTTTAAGTGGTATTGTAAAAACTTACATAATATCCTCACTGTGCCTCTTGGCCTGCAAAATCTACTATCTGATTCTTCACGAGAAAGTTTGCTGAGGCCCCTGACTTATTCCATTGGACTATAATTAATGATGTGTTCGTTTTCACTCTATACACATATTGCCATTTTTATACTTGTTCGTTTTATGAAAACTAACATTTAAAACTTCCCCAAGTCCAAACCACTCAAATGTTTTATTATTACTGTTATTATTAGTTATTGTTATTATTACAATTATTATTATTTAAACTGTCAAAATATGCTATGTTTCTAGATCATTCCCAGACATTTTCTTATTTCATTTTATGGCTTATTAAATTTTAAGGCTATTCAATAAACGTCCTTATATTATTATACACTCAGATTGCATCTTTTAGGTATAGGAAAGTCCTGGAATTTAAATCAGGAAATATTAGTTCATGAAGCGAATTCAACTTTAACATATTAGGTCTTGGGGTAAATCACCTCAAATCACTTGATTCTCCATTTTTTCATCAGGAAATTAGGAATTGTGGCATAATTTAAAGACACCCTAAGCTTTGACTTAAGAGCTATGTATCTGAATAGTTGCTTCTTTTTTTTTTTTTAAAGATTTTATTTATTTATTTGACAGAGGGAGAGGGAGAGAGTGCACAGCAGGGGGAATGACAGAGGGAGAGGTAGAAGCAGGCTTCCGGCTGAGCAGGGAGCCTGATGTGGAGCTCGATGCAGGGGTTCGATGCGGGGCTGGACGAGGAGCTCCCAGGACCCTAATTCATGACCTGAGCTGAAAGCAGATGCTTAACTGACTGAGCCACACAGGTGCCCCTGAATAGCTGCTTCTTCCTGAGACTCAGATCTTCCTACAGGCTTATCAAGTTGTTCTAGTACATTCCATCAAGGCAAGTAAAGCAGATTTTATTTTATTTGGTAGGCTCTCAATTGTTATATTATGGATCAAAAACAGTAATAGATGTGAAAAAGTCTTTTTTTTTAAAGATTTTATTTATTTGTTTGAATGAGAAAGAGGGAGCACAAGAATGAGGGGCGGGGAGGGGCAGAGGGAGAGGGAGAAGCCTACTCCAGGCTGAGCAGGGACCCAGCCCTTGGGCTCCATCCCAGGACATGGGGATCAGGACCTGAGCCAAAGGCAGATACTTAACCCACTGAGCCATGCAGGCGCCCTGTGAAAGAGTCTTTCTATATGATAGAAACTACACCTCCATCTAATGTTAAATAATGCCTTAAAGACATTTAAATAATAATCAAGTTCATGGTAGATGACATCTCTCAACTAGCACAGTCTTGTATTTATTTACTGTTTACAGGAGCCACAAAGCCATCATAGTTTCATGCTTTGCTAGGAATTAAAATGTTAGGTGTTTTGCTTTGTTTTTCCTATAAACATTTCACTGCATAAATCATATGCAGTTAAAAGAATACATGAATCAGATGCAAACATTATTGAGAGCGTCATAGGTTTCTGTTACAAACTCAAAACATGCCTTTAAGCTTAATTATTTGAAATAATAAAAATTCAAGCTCTCTGAGTTGTATACTGGTTGATCTTTGTTCTCTAAAATTATATTTAGTGAACAGTTATACTTGGATACAAGAATGTGCTTGTAGTTTCAAAAGGACACTGAGAATTTTTCTTTACTATTTCTATTTGTGCCTGCGGGCAACTTTTTCTTATGGGTACACATGCTGGGGACAATAACCAGGATAAAATTGAAAAAATTAAAATTGTCCATATTTTCTATAGCTTCTCCTTTCAAATATGCCTGCTAATATGGTTCATAAAATGTGTGTGCTTTGAAACTCTTTGCATTATTTGCATAATTATTCACATAATTCACTTAAAGTTACTAATAATTATTTTACATTAACTTCAGTTACTAAATAAATTATACTTTGGTAATGGACAATAATTATAACACCTATAAAAACATAATTAAGGAAAATATGTTCATCAACACATAATCATTTATTCACAAATATTAATTAAATAAATAATTAAATAAAATTCACTTGACAGAGATTACTGAGTATTCTCAAAGTGGTAAGCAATGAGGTCTGTCTGGAAAGGCGGCAAAAACCATGACATAATCAAACGCTTCATGGAGCTTCCATTCTATATTAGGTGTGGTATAAAAATGAGAAATTTCTAGGCAACAATGAGGCCCTACATCCTCGTTTTGAAATTTAAACTCCCAAGTCCTTTAAAAGGTGAAAGAGTTTGACCAATGCAAGAACTATTCAGGAGCTATGTTATGATTAGAACTTTAAAATTTAGCAAAATGCTTTGGGAACAATGGTCAGTTTAATACCTTGCAGGGAGTTAGTTAATGGGGATCCTTTAAAAACAAAAGCCAGAAAAAAATAAAAGTAAAAACATACGCCAGCTCATATTACTTTTTTTAAGATTTTATTTATTTGTTGTTCAGAGAGAGAGACAGAGCACAAACAGGGGGAGTGGCAGGCAGAGGGAGAAGCAGGCTCTCCACTGAGCAAGGAGCCGAAAGCAGAACTTGATCCCAGGGCCAAAGGCAGCCACTTAACCAACTGAGCCACCCGGCATCCCAGGTCATGTTGTTATATTGAAAATCCTGCAACAGCGCACTATTTCTCTCAGGTGAAAGCCAAAGTGCTTGAGAGAGTCCTGTATAAACTGCCTTCCCCTTTCCTTTTATTTCTTGAATTTCAACCCTTACTACTTTTCCTTTTCTTCTTCTAATCTGACCACATTGTCCTTGCTTCATTCAAACACACCAGTCACACTCCTATCTCAGGCCCTTTGCATTGAATGTTTCCTCGTTTGGAAAACTCTGCGGAGATATCTGCAGAACCAGCTCCTGCACAGCTTTCAAGAATTTTCTCAGCTGTCACCTCAGTGAAACCAATCCTGAAAACTATCTGTAACAGCATCCTGTCTTCTCCACCTCACAACTCCTTACCCTGCTTCTCTTGTACTCCTACTTTTTCCATACTGACTCTAACCACCTAAGCTGTTTTATAATTATTATTTTGTTATTTCTATTTTCTATACTCTTTCTTCCCAGCTGGAATATAAACTCCCCAAGGACAATGTTTGCTGTTTGCTCTGCTCAGTGATGTATCCCCAGCACCTGGAGGGGTCTGCTATGTAGTAAATACTCAGTTAATATCTGTGGAATAAGTGTCATGCTTATTATATAATGGAGATGATGTGCTAATAGAGAAGAGAACTAGGAGATATTGAATTTGGCTCCACTCTCCCGCAGCTCACCCATAGAAGATTGTCCCATAAAACCTGCCCTATGGCACATCCTTACACACAGGTATGCATACACACATCCAACAATGAAAGCGTTTATGGATATACGAGTAATTCTGAAGATTTACAGGGACATGAAAGAGATGACTTTACGCTAAAGCACTTCCTATAAATCCCCTTAAAATAGTTGTCTTCCCCAGGTGTTCATTTCTTGCGACAGCTGCCACACCCATGCTTCCTCTCAGACCTTTTCAACCATCTTCTCAAACCTCTCCTCACTCTGTTTTACGGGGGTCATTCCACCCCTTTCAACATTCTATGACTAAGCACCTAACTTTTCCCCAATTGTAGATCTCTCTGTCATCAAATTCAGCAAAACAAAAAATCTTGCTAGGAATTCTCACTCCTTAGTTCTGACCATTGGGGTTTGCAGTATAGAAAAGGGTATTATCTTGTTGTTTAATGTGAATACATCTTTTTCTCCACAGAGTCTTCAGTAATGAAAGGGTATTGCTTAGGCTTCTTGAAAGCAAGGAAACTTATGAAATAAGCAGTTTTCAGTCCATATTAAGGGAACTTGACCAATATTTTTATCTGTTCACCAAAAGACAAGAGAGTTAAACCAGGACAATACTGGAAGAGCAAGTCAAATTGAATCTAACAGAATGATAGAAATAGATGGATTATATCCAGAGCCCCAAGAAAAAAGTAATAAAGGGAGATTTAAACCAAAAACAAAGTAAGGAAAGGAAACCAAAAAGAACAATCCAGAAAGATTCAGGTGAAATGAATTAGAAATAAAATTCACAGACATGGTATTAGCCAATAGGGAGAGAAATAATTAAGTGTAAAAATAAGAATCCGTTAAGCAGAACCCCATAGAAGTAAGTCAAAGAGGCAAACTTAACCATCTGTCTGCCTATTGTGGACAAAAAAAAAAATGTACAATATTATGTTTTATCCTAGCAGAGGTGGATTGTTACTTCTGGCAGACATTCAAACCTGTGGATTCTCTATGCTTACCTTCATTGTGGGTTCAGGTGTATAGGTCATCAGAAGGGTACCTCATGCCCACAGCTAACCTGGCTAATTTCCTGCATTCCTGGGGACTTGACTCAGAACTGCAAGAAGCAACAGAGAATAACTTTGAGATTACACTGGAAGAATTGTCAACATGCAAGGAGGCCATTTCTTATCTACCTTAAAGTTCAGTGCATCACATTTTGATACTCATAATTGACTTGCACTATACATACATGCATAAATGGAGTTTGCACTTGTTAATAGCAAATTACTATCATACTACTTCCTGTGTACGTAAAGTAGATTCTCTGTATTACTCAGACCAATGGGATTAAAATTGTGGATCACAAAGGAGCTAGGTGACAAGTTCTCCAACCTGTCACTCCTAATTCATCTTCTTTTACCTTTTACATATACAAAGATCATAATGAGATTTCAGTGAGATAGAAGTTTTCATTATTTTCACCATTTTTATTATGCTGCGTTAGCATCTCCAAAGAAATAATTGAAATATAATAGAAAGTAGATTCATATTTGTGATAATTTCCCTATTACTATTTCCTTGCTTTCATTGAATGAGAAGACATTCTTTCTTTCCTTGAGGAACCAAAAATATTAGGCCATTAGCTATTCTTTTTTTCTTTCCTCCTTGCTTCTCTTTCCTTCTTCCTCTTGCCATCAAATGTTTCCAAATGATATAAATAAATATTAATAAATCATTTTCTAGTATCAAGAAATGTAAAGTTGAAAAGATATGTCATTGTTCATTTGTATTTTATAAAAATTTTATTTACTTATATGAGAGAGAGAGAAAAAACATGAGCACAGGGAGGGGCAGAGGGAGAGGGAGAAGCAGACTCCTTGCTGAATGCAGAGCCCAATGAGGGGTTCCAAACCTGCCTTGACCCAGAGCTCATCGCGAGGTTCATTTCAGCGCTTGACCTAAGGCTGGATCCCAGGACCCTAAGATCACAACCTGAGCTCAAGTCAGGTGCTTAACCAACTGAACCACCCAGGCACCCCTATATGTCATTCATTGTCCATTCATCCATTCATCCATTCTTTATGGAGCTTGTATTCCAGTAGAGATGGAAACTTTTATACAATGAATTGCATGAAATCATGTCTAGTTATAAGCTGAAACATGACCCCTACAAAGTAAAGGAAAGGGACAGTGTCCTAAGAAAGCAAATAGCTAAGAAAGAGTAGAGATGTGCTGCTCTTGGGGAAGATTTCTTAAAAAAACCCGTTGATTCATATGGGAGCATTGGATATTGGGAAATTAGTAAGGTAAAAACCTGGGTTTTGCCAAAGAAGAAAGGTTCAGTGGCACTGCTTGGGTTGAGTGTTCCTGGCAATACTGTGACATAATCTTGTCCTTTCTAACTGCCTGCTACCCATTGCACTAAAATGTATAAACATGTGTGGGGCTTTTGGTACCTTCACAGATTGTTGCCCCCAAATATAGAAATCCCTCTGCTTCTCCTCTTTACCAAGTCTGTAATAATAAATCTAGAAACCCAGTGAGTTTAGAGCAGAAATAGTGAGAGGGATCTGGGACTGGAAAAGAAGGCAGGTGAGATGATGCAAGAGCTTGTTTACCATGTAAAGAATTTTGAGTTTTATTCTAAGAACATTCAACAGCCATTCTAAAAATATTTATTGTCTGCCTATTATAGGCCTTGTTTTGGGCATTTGTAGATATATACCAGTAGAGACAATAAAGAGATAAATAAAGGATACTATGTGTTTGAAGATGGAAAATACTATGCAAATATAGATGAGATCAGAGTTGGGAGAAATTGCAGTGGGGACAGTGGTGAGCAATGACATGCTCTACTTTGCCTTAAGGGTCTATTTCTTGTTGCAAGATAGAAAATGAACTAGATGGGAGGCTTTCACAATAGTCCAAGCCAGACACTATGGCTTGGCCTATTAGTGGTGGTAGAGGTAACGAGAAGTGAATAGGTTTGAGAGACATACGAAAGGTAAAATTGGCAAGACTCCATGATGAATTTGATATAAGGATGACATAAGAGAGGAGTATCAAGCGTGTTTACTTCAGTGCAGATTCAATCAATGACAGTTCCATTTTTGAGATAGGAATACTGGGGAAGACTAGAGTGGTTATTTTTTTTCCAGCTGGTAGTAATCAGGAAGACTTCAAATGAATTCCTCAGTAATTCACCAGAGCTTATGACATGACATGACCTGAATCATATATGTGTGTGTGTATGTGTATATATATATATGTGTGTGTGTGTGTGTGTGTGTGTATGTGTATATATATATATACACATACACACACATATATATATATACCTCCTTCATCTTTCTTTACATTCATTTGCCTTTAGTAAGTAATTTTGTACTTAAAAAATGGTTTTGATTAAGCTATAGTTAGTAATAAATTAACATCATAGAAAAAAATGGGAGGACTGATGTTACCTGACTTCAAGACTTACTATAAAGCTACAGTAATCAAGACGGTGTGGTATTGGCAAAACAATAGACAACTAGGTTAATAGAACAGACTAAAGAGTCCAGAAGTCGATCCCCATAAATAAATAAATAAATAAAACTGATCTTTGACAAAGGAGCAAAGGAAACACAATGAAGCAAAGATAATGTCTTCAACAAACGGAGCTGGAACAACTGGATATCCATATGCAAAAAAAAAAAAAATCTAGAAACAGATCTTACAACCTTTACAAAAATTAGCTCAGATCATAGACCTATGTGCAAAAAGCAAAACCATAAAATTCATAGGTTAAATAGGGAGAAACCTAGGCGACCTTGGGTACAATATGTCTTTTTAGATACAACACCAAGGACATGACTCATGAAAGAAATAATTGATAAGCTGGACTTCATTAAAATTAAAAACTTCTGTTTTGCAGAAGATGATGAAAAAAAAAGAATAGAAGACAAGCTACTCATCCCAAGACTGAGAGGAAATATTTGCAAAACACACGTCTGATAAAGGACTGTTTTCCAAAATATACAAAGAACTCTTAAAATTCAAACATAAGAAAACAAGTGATCCACTTTTAAAAATGATCAAAGACCTTAATAGAACCCTCACCAAAGAAGATCTCTAGATGGCAAAAAAGCACATGAAAAGATGTTCCCCAATATTTCATCATGGAAATTCAAATTAAAACAACAGTTAGATACCAGTAGAAGGGCCACAATCTGGAACATTCACAACACTAAATGCTAAAGCAGATGTGGAGTAGCAGGAACTCTCGTATGTTCCTTGTGAGAATGCAAAATGGCACAGCTGCTTAGAAAGACCATTTGGAGTATGCAATCCAGGAATCACACTGCTTGGTCTTTACCCAAAGGAGTTGAAAACCTGTCCACACAAAAACCTGCCAACAATGTTTAGAGCAATTTTATTCATAATTGCCAAAACTTGAGAGCAATCAAAATGTCCTTTAGTAGGTGAATGGATAAACTGCAGTACATCTAGACAATGGTATTTATTGAGCACTAAAAAGAAATAAGGTATCAAGCCATGAAAAGACAATGAGGAACCTTAAAAGCATATTACTAAGTAAAAGAAGCCAATCTGAAAAGGCTGCATACTCTGTGATTCCAACTATATGACATTCTGGAAAAGAGAAACTGATGGACATAATAAAAAGATCAGTGAATGCCAGGGCTCAGAAGGTGTGGGGGTGGAGAGATGAACAGGCAGAGCCCAGAGGATTTTTAAGACAGTGAAAATACACTGTATGATATTATAATGATGGATATATGGCCTATACATTTGTCCAAATTCATAGAATGCACGACACCAAGAGTGAAATTTTCAGATAAACAAACTATGGACTGTGGGTGATTAAGATGCAGATTTACCCTTAGTAAAATAAATTCCATTCTGGTGACTGAGGTTTATGATGGGGGAGGCTATGCATATGTTGTGGCTGGAAATATATAGGAAATCTCTTTACTTCCCTGTCAGTTTTCTTGTAAACTTAAAACTGCTCCAAAAAAATTGAAGTCTTAAAAGAAGTTAAGGCAATAGAAACCAGTTTACTTAAATCCAACTAGGTAGCATAAATCAAAGAAGTATACGGTTGAAGTCATCATATTTGTGAGACTTGTTATTGTAGTAGATGCAAGAAATGCCTGATAATTAGCTTTTTTAAAAAATTATAATGCAAGAGCCTGACATTATGCTTTTGATGGCTAAGGCATCCACTGCCAGGACAGCCATCTCGGCAAACACACTGCTAGTTACACAGCTAGATCATGAGCCAGGCTACCCCACCCATGAAGTTCCCCCTTTTTTAGAGAGAGTTCTGGTTGACTTAGATAACTAACTGACTGACCTCTTGCTTTTTTCCTTTCTCACTCTTATGTTTTAAATTCACCAATCGTGAACCCACAGAATCTGAGACATCCCCCCCAGATACCAATAAGGCAAAACCTTAGTCCCATCCCTTCTTCTCTGTCTCCCTCTTTCTCTCTGTCTCTCTCTCCCCGTGATCCTGCTGTGTGGCCCTGGGTGTGCAGTGTACTCTCCAGGAGTTGTGAGCAATAAACCTTGTCTTTCCAAAGTCCCCTGACCTTTGTTACTGAGGTGCGCCTTGTAGTCATAATAGGAACCCCAGAGTGGGTCCAGCTACAACACTGGCCCTGATCAAAGAAATGTCTGTGAGGGCTCGCTATGATACAGGCACAAGTGAGTGCCCACAGGCATTTCTAGCTGATAGCATCACGATCGATAGGCTAAAAACAACATAAAACAGTTATTTATTCATCAAACTTTATTGTGCATCTGCAATAAGTACATCACCCTACCCCCTATTGGTGAATTACAGTAAGAAAAACCAAGCTTGTTTAGGGGTCTTGGTATTTACCTATCCTTGAATTCTGAGAATTGCCAAAAGGGCCAGAGAGTGTCTCACGTGTTATTTTTTGATGCTGCTTGTCACAGCTTCCTCTTGGTCCTAGCTGCTACACATGCAGACCTCCTGGCAATTGTCCACTGTCACTGGGGTTCCCTTACATTGATGCTGTCAGGGTATCAGTCATAACCTGTCTTCCATAAAAAAGGAAAAAAAAACTTTTGCCCTGAACACAGCAAGACGTATTTTATTTGTACTGCTACAGTGAAGGGGAGAGACTTTTGTGTATACTAGACTCAATTCCACTCAAACAAAAGGCAGGAGGCTCTTGAAATGTGGAGGTGTGCTAAAGGAAAAGTACTGAAGGATGCTGGGAGGGAGAGACTGGTCAATATGATTAGGCCATCTGTGTTTGTGAATTCACACCTATATAAAGGAGGAAAAACAAACTTCTCAAATACTTACGACAGGAGGTAGTTTTGCAAATTGGAGCAAGGTGCCCATCCAAGTTAGGCTCAGCCTCCCACAGGAGCTAAGAGATAGGGAAACTATCTCTCTAGATGTTTGCATCTCAGAGAGATGGTTCCCAGGTCTTCTAGGACACGTTGTTTGGTAGTAAATGATTTGCATCTGAAAGGAGCAGAGAAAGAACCTAGAATTGCAAGTTTTCAAAAGTAAATGCTCTAAGAAAAAGGTGGTAGGGGTATATAGTCGAATATTTAGTGGAACAAGTGGTAAATTTGGAGGGCAGTGTTGAGCATTCTCAAGCAGTTCATTTTAAGAGGACTGGGGTCATGCTTGGAACATGATCTTGGACTAAAGAAGACAGGCTAACATTTGAGCAAGTCTTAGTAAGAGGGTTGGACAGAGTTATTTGTGCCAAGAGTTTTTTACCTTCTCACCCACTTCCTATAACTTAAAGTTGATTGTACCCGTCCACCATGCTGGCAACTCTTATCCAGCTTAACTCTTGTTGCTGTGAAGAATCTTGAATCTCAGACATTCTTTGGGGAATCTTCTTTCTACTCATACAGCCCGTAATGCCTGATGCACTCTCTGGCTATAGATTGTAATTCACAGGGATCATATGGGTTTCAAGGGGCATGTCATTAAAAGAGAATTCAGATACAGACTCTCACTATGTATAGCTTGAAAGTACTGTTCCTTCCTACGTGTACAACTTCTCGTATGTCTATTTCCAGACTCTTCCTCATTTTTCTTAGGGAATTGCTTATTCTTTTCCCCCTCCATCTTGTCTTCCATTGGACTCTCTCTCATTTCCATCTGACAGATCGATGTATATCAAAAGGAACCTCAATTTTGAATAGGGTTCATACTTTTCATGGGCTACAAGTTTCCATTTTTGAAAAAAAAAAAAGATCAATGGATGAATCAATTGATGTTTTAGCGAAGAGTTTTTCTGATCATCATAATTCATCTGAACCTCAGCTTTAACTCAAGTATTTACTTCTGTGCTTGTAGAATTCATATTCTAGCGTAAAAATGGACAATAATTTTTTTAAATATGATTTTTGTGAGTGAATTTTCAGGCATTTCTATTTGACCTTTTAATTAGTTTGAGAGCCAAAAAGCGTAAAATTGTTAGACAGTAGTGATAGTAGGATCTGCTGGAAGAGATCTTGCTGCCTTCTCAAGGATCTTTCAACTATCCTTTTGGTCTTGATGTTGAATTAGCTCATATATGAAATAGGGCTCTTTGTGAACTGGTTTGATTGATCAAGTGATACATGATGCCAGGAATAAGACCAATTAAAATGTCCACGTTTACGTTTGAATTGTGACATCAACTCTTATTTAGGTGAACCTTCTTTAAAAAGCTAATGTTATAATATTTTTTATTTAGGTCTTTTATTAGCAATGAAAATGTTGATTGATGACTGAGCCCATATTCTGAAATAAGAAATGTACCCTTTTACTGTCTAATTAAACTAAGTGTTAGAATACATAAACAAGCTTCAATAGTGCAGTCTGGTTTTGGTATTAAATCCTATACATTTCTCACAATGAAATAGTTCTTCCTATTGTCTGGTGCTAAAACAAACTCTTATTGTGGTTTTATTGTAAAAAAGTTACTCAGTGTGTATTGCTAAGAAGAATAAACTGCTCAGGTTAGCTTTTTTATCTCTATGACTTATATATGCATTTGATGTTTTTCAGTGTATCCTTTTAATAAAGTCTTCAAGTGATGTCATTTGCTTATAAATCCAACATGAGAAACCTAAAAGTTAACTCTCAGCATTTCCTTTGCTTTCTTCATTTTGTGGTTGATTCTGACCTACATAAATTCCCTGAAATGAGTCAGGTTCCTTCCAAATAGTTTAGCATTTCAAGCACTTCATATAGGCTGCACAATACTTGTTCTTTGCTCATTTCTACTGCCAATGTGCTTTGTTATAAAAATGAACCACATTTTTTGGGGGCCAGTAATAATATATTTGCTATAAAGGTTATATTGCAAATTTCACCAGGTTCCACCAAGAAAGTGATATATTTTTATCATCATTATTACTGTTTCTCTAAAGAAATATATGGAAGAAAATTGTGTAGAGAGGGAAAGTTTTTAAATACTAATTGTATATGCAGATAGTTACAAGTGATATCCAGCAAAAGCTTGGAATAATTTTTCAGCTTCATTTACCCATTTAGTGTGTATACCAAGGTCAATCACAATGAAAAAAATAAATAAATAAAAACCTCCCCAAAACACAACCACAGCTTCATTTTTCTTGTCCTCTCTGTAGTGGAGGCTCCAAGTTGACACAGATGGTAATAATAAGGAGGCAAGTCCTGAAAGCTGCCAACTGCGTCATCCTGAACTCTTTCAACACACCTCATCTGAAACGATAACTATAATTCCTGTCCTACATTCTACTCTGCTGCAGTGCAGCACATCTTTTAAAAGTATTAAGGAGACCATTCAGAGAGCATTATTGGAAAATAAGAGAGGGCAAATATTCTGGTCAACCAAATAATGAGTTTTAATATTTCCCAGCAGTTCCCTAAAATCCCAGCTGAATTCAAAGACTTTAAGAGGTAATGGGGAGACAGAGCTTGATGGCAGTGGGGGAGGGGCTGGAGGAGGGACGTAATATGTTCCTCATCGGTGTTATCTCCTGACAATTTGTCTGACATATTTCAATATACATAAACCCATGCTAGCATTCATAAAATCCCCCAATAGTAGAGGCAAAAATCCTTTAGAGAAACATCCATGTAAAACTCTGTGTAGATTAGGCAGCTAGAGAATACAGAGTATACCAGTACCTGCCTAATTGACCAAGTAAAATTCTATCCTGCTTTATCTCCCCTATAACATGGTAAAAGATAGTAAGTGGTAGTAGCACTTTTAATTGAAAGCAATCAATAAACATTTTCTAACTTTTTGCTCAATAAAATAAGTAGGTTTTGTCAAATGCTGTATTTATGTGCATAATTCTTTTTTTGCTACGTACTGTAGTAGTGTTCATTTTTGTGCCCTGGAACTGAGTCATATTTATGCACCTCCAATGTTAAAATAAAAGCCTACAGCCTGTCACAAGAAATGTATGGAAAAAATGTATGTAATTTGTTCTAAATTTAAAATATCAGGTGCACCTGGGTGGCTCAGTCAGTTAAGCATCTGCATTTGGCCCAGGTCATGATCCCAGGGCCTGGGATTGAGTCCCATGTCGGGCTCCCTGTTCAGTGGGGAGTCTGCTTCTCCCACTCCCTCTGCCGCTCCCCCTGCTTGTGTTCTCTCTCTCTCTGTTAAATAAATAAATAAAATCTTTAAAAAAAAATCAGAAAATACAAAACAAAATGGCATTTATTATTTATTCTTCAGTCCTATAGTAAACAGAATCCAGCTGAGAAAGTTCTAGAAAGTTAACAATGTAGGTTGAGGCACCTAGAGATTAGCAGCAGTGGGAAACTGTTACCACTCCTTAGCTGTCAGGGCAAAAGAAGGTAATAGCACTACTGGAGCTGAGGAGAGAAGAAGCCCTACCACAGGGGATTCCTTAATGGGAGCTGCAGTCATGCCGGGTAGTAAACATTAACAGAAAAGCTGCCAAACATTGTAAGGATGGGAATCAAACATCCCAACCTCCCCCCTTACCTTGTTATTCCCCTACTAGTGCTTCCCATTGGCTGAACTCAGCAATCTGAAGCCACATAGTAAGATATCAAGGTAACACAGCCCAAGGTCTCAGCCTCTCTGTGCAGAAAGAGCATGAAAAGACAAAGAGTAGATTGGGTCAGAGGGCAAAAGAAGAAACTCAACATATCCATATTCCTGCAACAAAGAACTGAGCACAAAGAATTAACATCTAGTGGGGTGCCTGGGTGGCTCAGTGGGTTAGGCATTTGCCTTCGGCTAGGGTCATGGTCCTGGGGTCCTGGGGTGGAGCCCCACATCATGCTCCTTGCTCAGCAGATCCTGCTTTTCCCTCTCCTCTTTCTCCTGCTTGTGCACTCATGCTTTTGCTCTCTCTGTCAAAAAATAGATGAAATCTTAAAAAAAAAAAAAAAGAATTAGCATCTAGTGATATTTGGTTACAGTTTTTCTTTAAAAAAGTATCACTCTACTATCTTGAATGTAGAATGCACATTGATTTTTAAAAATTCAAAAAAAATGTATAATCACAAAAAAGACACATGACTCCAAATATTTAAGTTAACCTCATTTAAGATATTTTTCTCTATATATACAGATACATAGAAAAATGGAAAAATAGATTGACAGAACCCTTATTCTTAAAAAAATGGGACCATACCTGAAAAACATTGCAGTAAGATTACTAAACTTTATTTTAATTTTTAAGAATAAAAACATTGAACATTAAACATAAATATATTATTGGAGCTTAAATAAATGTTTTCTTACCACAGTGCTATTTTATATATTTTTGTATTTAAAAATGACCTGAAGTTCAGAAAATATTTTACTCATAAGATTAAAATATATATAGTTTTAACCACAGCATTCCATTTAAGAAATCTATTAATGCCCTGCTATAAATGAGGAAACTGTTAACATGTCACATAGTTCAATCCCTCCTCTGTGTACATCCAACATTTATAAGCTACTTTATTATATTTACAATACTCATGCTTATTTCTTACGTTATTATGTTCTTCAAGGATATTTAGATCCATTTTTCAGGGGAATCGAGATTTTTATCAGTGGTAATATACAAGGCTTTCTGTACTTGAATTCTGTATTCCAGTTGAATCTTATATTCCATAAATTCTTTGATTCTTTCATATTTTCAAATGTCTCTATGTTCTATTTACACTTGAGAGATATCTTAGCTGGCTATAAAATGATTGGGTCACACTCCTTTTCCTTTTGAACTTTTAGACATTACTCCATTGTCTTTAGGCACAATATATACTGCAGAGAAAGTATAGGACTTATCTGATTTTTCTTCCTTGTTTGTATTTTCTTTCTCTCCTCTAGCTGTCTGATGAGTGACTTTTTTACCTTGAAGTTTAATACCTTGAGTAGGTTATATTTTAATGTCAAATATGCTGAATTAACATTTCCTGGTACACTATTCACAGACCAACTTTTCTCCACATCTTTTTTGTTTCACGTAAAGTAAGAGGTGTCCCAAAGAAATCACTCTGCCTGCAGAAGGAGACCTCGTGTCCCTCAAACATCACCTGATGTTCAAGGAAGTACATGAAGCTGTGTCAAGAAGGTTAAAAGGCCGAAATCAACAAAGGGCTTGTAAGAAACAAACAATATTACAAACAAATAAAAATACGTTTGGGTTATGTTCCAGGCCAAAAGGTGATGAGTCACTGTGGTTGCTTGGTTTGGATAATGAACTATTACCTGGCACAGGAACAAAAGCAAATGAGGCTTAAGAAGCAGTAGTGACTCAGTAAAGGGCAGTTTCAGAATAAGTATAAGCCATCGAAGATTAAACTTGCTTTCTTTTTTTAGGGTCTTTAGTTCAGGAAAAATGTTTTGGAACTTTGGTAAATTACAGTGTCTCGTATTTTGAGTTTCAGGATGCAGAGTTCAGATTGAATTATAATACAATTGGGTGAGTTAGTACCCAGTTTAGTGGTCACATCAAAATATTAACTATTAATGATCTGAAAGAGGATTTCTTGTAGGACATGGAAGTTAAACTATAACATCCTGTTGGAAAGGACCAGATCTGTCTTGTTCAGGCATATCCCCTGTGATTGGTGATGTGCTTAACTCATAATCATCATATGAAAAGTATTTGTTCAATGGGTGTGTACACAAATTATATAGAAGGATATTCCAAAAGATTCAGCCTTGTACTGCTCAGGATTTCATGTCACTGACTTTTATGTAGACCTCACGTCCATGTTTATCAAGTGTATGGATGACCCCAAATCATCCCATAAGGGAACGCATATCAGTTGGATGACTGAGTTGGGATGGAACGATGTTTTTGCAGACTGAAGTAATACAGTGATCCCAACAAAAGAAAATTATATAGAGGCATCTGGATCTCCAAAACCAATTTCAAAGTTACCAGAGAGGTATAATATAAATGACTAGTAAGATAGATGAAAAAACCTCAGAAGATATACTTTATTGCAATTTTCATATTATATGAACAATGCGGTCTGACTTTTGGGGGAAAAACTAATAGAAACTAATGGAAACTGATGGTTTACTCATCTCTCTTCCTATGATGTTGGAAACATTAATTCTAGGTGCAGCATCTCAAAAGAGGTACAGGCCTTCTGAATCATGTTCAGAAGAAAGAAATCAGGGTGGTTAAAAGAAATACGATGCCAGTTGACAAAGTATAGGTCGAAGAACTGAGGATTTTGTATTAAGTAAAACTCTTCTGGGTAAAACCAAATACCTCCATGTGAAAATGTGAAAAGGTGCCATGTATAAAAGACATTATATATGTCCTCTATAACCTCAAGGAATCCTGCTGGTCTATAAGACAAAAGGACTGAAGTTATTATCAGAAATTTAGAAGTTAGACACTCTAAATATAAGAAGCATGATATGGACTGCCTTAGATGGTAGTAAATATCTCATCACCAGTAGTATTCAAAAAAGGCAGAATAACCCTTGGAAGATGATTTTAATACAGTTTTCCAAAAATTGAATAAATAATAGAATCAATTATTTTAAAACCCTTTCAACACTAAGATTTTCCTTTCTTTTCTTTTTTTTTTTAAGAATGTGGAAAAATAACCCAATCTGTTTAGGTTTGAATCCTATTTTCACTACTTATTAGTTGTGTGATAGTGAGCTGATTATTTAAGCTGTTGGTGCTTTAGTTTATTCATCTCTAAAATGGCGAGAAAAAGTTATTGAGAGAATCACATGAATTAATATGTGGAAGATACAGTGACTGGCACAGAGTAAACATGCACACTCTAAAAAATAATTACTCATATTTTGAGGAAATCATGGAAAAATTCAACTCTTTGTCATTGCTGTTCTGTGTTCCCACAGAAAGCTACATTAACAGTGAAAGTACGAAAGGACAAAGATGGGAAAGCCGGCTTACCTGGCATTGACAACAGCAGCATTACTTTTTATATAGTATCTAGTAGACATTGACCCACGGTAAGTTGCAAGAAATGTTTGTGATAAATGAATACATACATTAATTAATATTGAGCTTCTATATAAGACAATTTCAAGGAGATCTTTCAGGGCTTAACATACTTTTTAAAAAAAAAAACCAGCAATCTTAGTTAATGGTTTCTTCATCAGAAATATCAAGAGATCCACTGACAATCATTAGTAAGAAAGATACATTTATTATTAATAAGTAAGATATAGTAACACATTTAATATTTATATAAGTAATGTTTCAATATTTCTGTAACTGTGTCAAAGAAACAAGTACTTTCAAAACATAAGTAGTATAAATTTTCACATTTAATACTAAGATCTATAACTTAATTAGGGTTACTATATACTCATCGTTATCTCTAAAATTATCAAATTCACATTCCTGAGAGAGAAAATTTCAATGTCATCTTGTGGATGAGATTTTCGATGTCATTTTGTGAGCTTTGATCACAAAACTAGTGATTGAACTTACATTTTATTATTAGTGATGATCAGAATAAACCCTTGCCTTTTATTGAGGGCTGAAATAATGTCAGGCACTATAATATAGTAAGACAGTTACATTATTTGCTTTACTTCAGCCTTTCTACAGAGTTGTGAAAAAGTATTGGCTTGACCATTATAGTTATCGTTCCCAACGATGAAGACATTGAGGTCTAGCAAAGCAGTGAAATAATCTGTAAGTTTACTCTTAAATCTTTATGGAATCTCCTTGATCTATTCCATCTGCATATCTGCATGATTAGAAACATCATGCTCTTTTTTCATCATGTCATGTCTTATCCATATCTTACCAACAAATCCAGAAATTAGCCAATAGGAGAAGCATGTTTCAAATTAGCATATTTCAAACCACTCCTCTATACATGGATCTCCTTAAAGATTTTATTTAGCCTCCTAATTAAACTTTCTACTTAATAATGACTTAAATAATTTTGTTTTTATTCAAGTTCCTATCATTTGTGCCAGTACATATTCATTTTATATACGTGGTCTCCGTATAAACAGTACAGTAGAGAAAAACATTTGATCTTACTTATTTTGAATATTCTGGAAGCAAACACATAGCCTGAAAAACTTTACAAGAATTACATAATGTTGAAGTACTCAAAAGTTTAATTGCCAATGTTGCCACATTGCTAAAATGCTTACTCTAGTTTTATTAGTTGACATCTGCCTTCATAATATTACATTATGTAAATATTTTACTTTGGAATCACCACATTGGGAAGTAAAAAGAATTTCTAATAATGATGAATTCATGTAAATTTGCAAATTCAGAAATTTGTTTGAAGGACTTTTTTATTAAAATGTGTTTAATTTCCTATTTTTAACCTGTTGGTTATATGCAAACTATCAAAATAAAAAAAATAGGAAGTTTCTGGGTGTTCAGATGGTCAGTTAGGACAATGAGACAAACTGCAAGTAACAGTTAAGCCTTATTCACTTACCGGATTGTGTGGGCAAGAGAAAAAGAAAAAAGAAAGTGGCAGCTCCCTAATATCTCATGTTTCCCCACAGAATAGCACCAGGTAACAGTCAGATTACAGGCAGCACAGGCTGGGGAATCGTCTCATTGTTGAGGATCCCTGAATAAAAGCCTGACATTTTATGGCCTCTGAGGGACCAAGGTAGTGAGGGGGGAAGGGCTAGAAGTAAAAAAATTAGAAAGTCAGAGTGGAGAAAAATGGCTTAATCAAGGTCCTTTAAAAATGAATCCTCCAGGGGCGCCTGGGTGGCACAGCGGTTGGGCGTCTGCCTTCGGCTCAGGGCGTGATCCCTGCGTTGTGGGATCGAGCCCCACATCAGGCTCCTCCACTGTGAGCCTGCTTCTTCTCTCCTACTCCCCTTGCTTGTGTTCCCTCTCTCGCTGACTGTCTCTCTCTTTCAAATAAATAAATAAAATCTTTAAAAAAAAAAAAAATGAATCCTCCAAAAGAAGGTACCCATGCTAGGATACGGACATACTTATAAGCAGGGCTGGCTTGGTAGTGAGGGAGACCAAGTCCTTTACTGGAACTCCTTTCCGAGATGGCAGTGCACGAGGTGTGCATGAATCTGGTGTGGTAAAGGCAGGTTTCACCCTTGAGGGGTATTGGGCAAGGTCACTGTATCTTCCTATGCTTGGGCCTGAAAGATCACACACAGGATTTTAACCTGGAGCCAGACTCCTTAGAGGATTTGGATATTTTCGTAAATATCCAATAAAGAACAATATCCAATAAAAGAACAATAAACAGATGTGTTTTACCTCTGTGGAATTGGCAAAGCTATTTATGCAATATGGCTACGTTTTGTGTAAATTCTAGAAAATAAATCATGTTGCCAGTTTTGGGTACCATTGGTCTAAATGCAGCCTTATTTTATTGAGTCTTTAAAAGGAAGGACAATAGGGTATAATACAAACTCCCTTCATCTGTATTTTTTTCTAAAAAAAAAAAATAATATCATAGGTCAACTTTATTAGGTGGAAATTTTAAATTTTTGTTTACAAAACATTTACAGTTATTTTGCATGAAAACTCATGGTTTAACTGCAAAGAAATTAAATTTTAAAGGTTAAAAGTCTTGAATTCAATAGCAAATGAAATCTGGTTGAAGAAAGTGCCTCACCCATCAAAGGAGATGGCTGAGTACCCCTGTGTCTTACTGATGACAACTGGCAAAGTAAAGAGTGTTGCTGAATATATGGTGGTTCTCTAGTTAGTGTCCTTGGAGTTTGGGGTTCTCTAGATCCTTCTTTATTCTTCCTCTGAATTTTGAACCTCTGGCCATCTTTTGTTCTTCAAAATTTCAGTCTTTTAGACTGGATGTCAAAGGTGAAGGATATCTTTCTCTCTTTCTCTCTCTTTTTTGCATTTCACTTTTATTTTTCTCAAAATAAGAACATAGTTAAGAGTCAAATAGTTCTACAAGGATTGTTTTTTTTTTTTCTAAAAAAAAAAAACAAACAAAAAGTAGCAATATCCCAAACCAACTTCATCTTTTTCTTCTACTTTCAATTATTTTCAAATAATTATATTCAATGAATTATTTTGATATTTATCTCCATGAATCAAACAACATAAACTTAGCATTATCTGTTTACTTCCACTTTCTAAAGAATTTATCACTTTCTCAGCTCTCTGCTCAGCTCTCATACTGGATTTCCCATCACCATTATTCTAGTAATTACTTTAATGTAAGTTTCACTAGGATAGATCTTTTTCTCTTCTTTTTACTGATGTATTTAAAGCATCCACAACAGTAACTGGTACAGAGAAGTTGTTTAGTAAATTAATAATTTTGAATTGTTGAGTAAATCCTGTAAAATTTTATTTTTTTACATTGTTCTTGTATTGGGTCATCATTTTCATTGAGCCTATGTCTTCCCCCTTTTTTTTTTCTATTCCCTTTTTTGGCAGAGCACAATCCTATGGACCTTTGCAATAAAGAGTAATATGGAAGGGTTTTTGTTTGTTTGTTTTATTTTGTTTCTTTTTGTCTTAGGAATTATATATAGATACCTTTTATTCCAAATTTAAATTGGAAAGATTATTTATCCAGGTAGAGAATTCTAAGTTAGAAATAATTTTCCCTCAGAAAGTTGGAGTTATTGACCTACTGTCTTTTAAGGTCTTCATTCTCTTCCACTTTCGGTGAGAATTTGGCAGAATGTAGAACTCTAGATTGAAAGTAAATATTCATCAGTGATTAGAAAGCATTGCTTCATTGTATTCTGTTCTAACATTTCTATTGAAATGCCAGTTGCATCAATTAACCTTCTGTGTGGTTTCTTTTTTTTTCTTTCTCTGGAAAAGCTATTAG
This sequence comes from Ursus americanus, assembly GCF_024610735.1. Classification (NCBI taxonomy): domain Eukaryota; kingdom Metazoa; phylum Chordata; class Mammalia; order Carnivora; family Ursidae; genus Ursus; species Ursus americanus. The sequence goes on from NC_142130.1 coordinate 83,508,305, forward strand.
GCTCTTCTATTTTCCTCAATGTTCTGAAGGCTCAAAATCTGGCTTTGTTTGCATCTATTTTCAACAATTGTTACTGGGATCCTCACAGACCTTTTAATCCAGATGCTTTTCCTTATTTTTCAATTCTTGGAGTTTTTCTTTCGTTGTTTGATGGTTTTCTCTCATTGCTTTCTTTCATCTCTCTGAAAATCCAATTATCTGGTTAGTAGATCTTCTACTTTGACTGATTTAACATTCTAATTCTTCCCCTTTGATATTCAAACCCTTCAAGGTTATACTCTACATTATGTGAGATTTCCTCAGTTTTATCTTCTAATCTTTCTATTGAATATTTCATTTCTACCATGCAATTTCTGAGAACTCGTTTGTTCTCTCATGTTTTTATCATCCTCTTCTTGTTTTATGGATGCATTATGTCCCCCTATCTTGCCGAAGTTATTAAAGATGGCTAAAGTGTGATATCCTTTGAGAAACCTTGCACAACTCCCTCAGACAGATAATTTACTTTGTTTGCTGTGTTCCCAAAGATATGTGATTATACCTCTCTTTCAGGTTTATGTTCTATAGTAGTTTTTCCATTATTTAACATTATCATCTACAGTTTCCCAAGCTGGAAACCTTGGTGACATTTACATAATATTTATATTAGTGTCCTTCACTAAAATCTAATAAGTTCTAAGTTGCAAGTTATCTTGAAAAATTTTTCTTTGTAATAAGGCATAAAAAAATCAGTATATAATACATGTTTGCTGGGACCTTGCTAATAATTCTATCCTTAGAATTCAGCAAAGCACATGTCTTGCCGTACATGCTCAAGATATACCATACAAATGAACTGATGACACTTGAAAGGGTTATTTTTCTTATAAAATATCTCAGTGGTGCTAAGTCTTCAAAGATGTGTTTTGTAAATGGGGAGTAATTCCCCTGCCTCTTTGGTAACATTTCTTTTATACCTACTCTGTGCTATGGAGATAGATGCAAAAAAAAGTGTAAACAATTCTTATGCATTTAACCATCAAATCACATAATTCATCATAAGTACATGCAAATCTGAGTTAAAGGAATAAACAATTTCATGAGAACTGAGAGTCTGTTATTCACTTATAAATAGACTTATTAACTCTCATAAACTCTGTTTATTGTTGGAGATTGTTTTTCTCCATAGACCCTGAGTTTAGAGTAGCTGATTAGTGAATACAGCCAAAAGTTAAAATGTAATACAATAAAAGAAATACAATGAAAAAATTCCTTCATCACATTTTAAACCACATACTGTACAAATTACTTCTTTCCTAAATCCTGTTTGGTACCCATCATTCTTGACAAATAACTTTTACACAGATTATGTAACTCATTGCTAAAAAAATTAATGTTTGTATTTGTGATGCATTAATACATCAGTGATGTTCCATTATAATGATAACCTCAAACCACAAGTATTTTCCCCAGTAATCTTACATCTTCACCAAACCTGTCTACATCCTCTCTTAGAAACTCAGCATCGTTCAACAGTCTATATTAAGGAAAATAATGGTTCCCAAACTCAGCATCCCCAAAGATATCCAGACCTAGCCACTAGATGGGAAGATTCAGGAAGATCCTGAATTATTGAGTGCACTTCATATAATTACATCGTAGGGAAGAAAAAAATAATTTCCCGCTACCCTTCTAAATTCTCAGCTGGGAGCCTGGTAAGGAGAAGACAGATTAAGAGAAAAACAAATAGAAGTTTATTAACATGTATACATCTAGATCCTTCAGAAAGAATACAGCCTACCAACACCTTGACTTTAGTACCATGAAAACTGTATTGTACTGTGATAATTTGTATCATTCAAGTCATTAAGTTAATTATAATCTGTTACAGCAGCAACAGAAAACCAATACAACACCATAATAACTTATCTTTCTGAGCTCATTTCAAACTTGCTAAGCTTCCTAATATTTTTATCAGTGAGAAATTTTATGTTATATTGTAAGAAGAACGTGTGAAACTTAAAAAAATCACAAATCTTTGGTGTTCCACTTAATTTGGGTCACTTTGTCCAAGTATTACATTGAATACTGATAAAAGACACAACAAACAATTATATATCTATACTTTAACTCAGATATTTGGGGAAAAGGTGGTAAGACAATGGAACCTTGTATACATTTGAGATACTTTTTATGTTTTCCTTAAAAAAACAGGGAAAAAAAAGAAGTATCAACCTTAAATAAATCAAAAATGATACAAATTTGTTATATTCCATTTCTTGAATAATATATAAAAAATAAAAAATAATAATTTAAGCAAAGACAGTTTTCTTTAAAACCACTGTTTTATTGCCACTGTGCCTACCTGTTTCCTTCTCTCTCTCTGAAAATAAATAAATAAAATCTTAAAAAAAAAAACACTGTTTTAAATATTGGATTTAAATAAAAATTTCTCTTCATCTTCTCTTTCTCTTTTATTTTCCTTCCTCATGTATCCTGAACACAGAAGCTACAAACTAGATAGTTTCAAATATTTACTGAGGAACCAAAAATTCTCTGGGACAGAAACTCTGTTCCAAACACTAAAAAACAAAAAAAGACTAAGAGACCACCAAGCAATTTGAACATCTTATAAAATCACCCAATTCTCAAAATATCTATTTGTATCTGTTGGGCCCATTACTTTTCAAAAGTCTGATAAACTGAGGGTTGTTGGGTGGGAGGTGGATGGGGGATGGGTTAGATGGGTGATGGGTGTTAAGGAGGGCACCTGTCTTGATGAGCACCAGCTGTTGTATTGAAGTGATGTATCGCTAAATTCTACACCCTAAGCTAATATTACACTGTATGTTAAGTAACTGGAATTTATATGAAAACTTGAGGGGAAAAAAAAAAGAAGAGCTCTGATATTTGAACTCATGTTAGTATTTACAAAGGCGCAGTTTTGCCTTTCCCCATTATAGTGGGAAATAGAAGACACAATTCTGTTCACTCACATCTTTTCAGCAACCCATGAGGATGTGTGGACTTCATACTCACCTTTAAATTTAACATTACTGTATAAATATCAACTGCATTTTTAAAAAATCATATGTTTTATCTATTGAGTATTCAGTTTGGAAATCATGGTGCACATAATGACAAGTATGATTTATGATGTGATATATGGAGCTTATAGAATCAGGGAGATATTTATTTATATTACAGAGTATGTATTTGCTTTTGGCCATTCTTATTTTAGTCCAAACTTTCACAATAATCCCAGCCCAAAATGCTTACTTTATGCTCTGTCCAGTCCTCTCTCTTCTACTTTGTAACAAGCATCTGGTGTTAAAGGAAGAACAACTGACAGTTTTAGGACTTTGAATTAGTAGATTTTTATCACCACTCTAAAAAAAAGAATAACAACAACAACAAAAGAAACATCACAAAAATATTAGATTCTAGAAAAAAAATCTTGATGTTTCAAATACACGAAGGAAGCAGACATATTACAAACCTGAAAGGAGGTTGTTTTCCTAGCACATCCTACTAAGTGACTGACCCCTTACTGGCAAAGGAAGGTACTGATGAAATGCAACAATCAAAATCCCAGAGCAAGCAACGTGTTGTACGTAAGCCAAGTGTGCATGTGTGCACGCGTGCACGTGCTTGCAAGTATGTTTCAGTGAGCCCACTTGTGTTTGGACTTTTGAGAATAGCTTGACCAGACTTTGTGTTATTAAAACCTCATTTTCAAAATGGACTTTCACGAACGGGGAACCCTAACACCCTCTCTGGCTGGGACTTCCCTTGCTAGCGTCATGGATGCTGAGCCAGGCATCCAGAGGGCCACAGCCCTTTTATTTCCAGGAAATAGCAGCAGGTCAGCACATTGCTTGTGTATGGTCGGTCTGTTTTCTCAGGTCTGGCTCTCCTCTGATCTGGGGTGAGCTCAAACTCATTTGGAATAAAATGAAACCAGTTCTCTGCTTCCTACCTTTAATCAGTAATGTCCCTGACTGTTTTAATTAGAAGAAAAGAACAGTTCTGTGTCAACTCCAGGCAAAGGACGCACAGTCCTGCTGTGGCGGAGGGAGTTGGAGCTCAGGATGGAAAGCAAGGCAATATGAAATAGCGTTTGGACCTATTTTCTTAGGAAAAAGGAGTAAGGTTTGCTTCACTTCAGTTTAAGTTACAACACACCCTTTCCTCTTTATTTTTTGTTACAGCTTCTCCATCCTCCAGTAATTTTTCCAACTCTGCCTCCGCTCCCAGTGGTACTGTAAGTCCCTGACATTTTTCCCCAGGAGAATCTTGATTATAATCCTTCACTCGACTTGCTGAGCTAAGCAAGTGACTTTGTCAAAAACTCTATAAAAATTGTAGGGGAAATATTTTGATAACTGCTATTCCTTAACTGGAATCAAGATCTCTACAACTTGTGAGCCGTCTTCGATGAAGCCAGCACTTTCAATTTCCCTCGTCAATCCTATGCGCTGGGACTACTGTGAATTAGAGGTAGCAACTATTATTTTTATTAAGATGGTATGTTCCTGAAACAATTTACTCAAAATATAAGTTTTTATAAGCTAGGTCGAGGGTTTCAAAACAGTGAATGCACTATTTCTGAAGTTGGTATGTTTATGCAACAAATACATGTAGTTTTATCATACATATGTAGAGGTGCATTTTTGTTCATATCATTTCCTAATTTTGTTTAGTGTCTCTTCTTCACTTTCTTATGAATTATACATAAACAAGAAATTAAGCCTCTTTTTCATGTACAATGATCCTATTTTCCTGAACAGAAACCCTGATGGAAAAGTATTAAAATTCAGATTCCAAAATTAGCCAGTGGTAGAGGAGAGAGAGGATGGAAAGTTAACACACCCATTTATTATACGCTGTGCAAAATGAAACAGGGACAGAGGCTTCATGATGCCTGCACTTCAGTTTTGGTGATTCTCTCTACTGTGCTTACAGAGTTAGTCTAAACTAGTATCTCCTCTTCCAGGGAATAACACTTACACATCTTATCACATCTTAGAGTCAGTGTGAGACTGCCAGTCAAGGAAGCCAACTAGCTGGGTTCTAGTCACCACTCTGTCCCTAGCCTCCTATAGAAACAACTCTGGAGCTTAATTTTTTTCTCATTATATTGTAAAAATGTGGAGATGATTTCTAAAGAAAAGTTATACATTCAGTTTCTCAATGTAACCAACAGATAGTAAAATCTCTCTCCCTTTGTTGCAAGATTTTTTAAAATTTGTAATAGGGACACCTGGGTGGCTCTGTCAGTTAAGCAGCCAATTCTTGATTTCAGCTCAGGTCATGATCTCATGGTCATGAGATCGAGCCCCACTTCAGGGAATCCATGCTCAGCAGGGAGTCTGCTTGAGATTCTCTCTCCCTCTGCCGCTCCCCCCATCACGTGCTCTCTCTCCCTCCTTCTCTCTTTCCGCAAAAATAGATCTTTTTTTTAAATTCCCTGTTTTCTCTCTTCTCTCAAGAATTTTATCCTTGTCCACTTGCTTACCCGAACAAATTCCTCTTCTTGAAAAAGAAAGGGAGAAAGCATTCCACTTTTTTGTTACAGCAAGGTTATACAGCAAGGTAATATGTGGGAGGATTTTGTACTAATTATACCACTTTTGGTAGTGTGCTGGCTGGCTGAGCTTGGTTGCTGGTGGCACTTTTATGGCAACTTTATAGAAAATATTTCAATCTAAAACAAGTTCAGCTGAAAAATGAGGAAAGAGAGAAAATGCTGAGACCAGTAAAAAAACAAAAGCTTAGACAGCTAAACATTTAATAAAGGTAACTGCACTAGGGAAAAAGACCTCTGTGGCCAGAGAGAAAATAAATCCACCCCCTAAAACCGTACACTAGTGCAAAAATACCTCTTAATTAATATGAATTATTAAGTATGCTTTTTAAAAAATTGGGCTCCTTGTCTTCTACTAAGTTGTAACTTTGACTCATTAATATAATATCTCACTGAATTTCATGGCACGTGTCTATAGTCTCTGAATATCTGAAACATGTTGATACTAGGGGTAGTGATAGAGATGACAAAAATCTGCTATAAATTTTTTAAATATTTGTGTATTTATTTTAGGAGAGAGGGCACACAAACAGGGGAAGGGGTGAAAGGAGAGGGAAAGAGAATTTCAAGCAGACTCCCCACTGAGCACAGAGCCCCAGCCCACTGTGGGGCTCAATCTCACCACCCTGAGATCATAACCTGAGCCAAAATCAAGAGTCAGGCATTTAACCAACTGAGCCACCCAGGCACCCCCAAACAGGAAAATTTTTACTTTTCTTTTGTAAAATGAAGTTTATATGAATATGTTTCAGTACCACAGTTAAAAAAATTGTTGTTATTTCTTAAAGACCACCGTAAAGGTATCTTTATAGGTTATCCATAGATGCCCAGGGAAGGCAACAGCACACTTGAGCTCTTGCTGCCCCTACTGGATGAGTGTTGTAAGCACACCATTCATTGGTTTGAATCCATGTACTAGTTAGATTTCCCCAATCCTATTCTTTCAACATTTCCTAGAAAAGATGAGGCTCTTTTTTGCCACTTATCTGTCCTGGAAGTCCCCTCTGCTGGCAGGATGAGGAAGACATTAGGGGGGAAGCCTGTCTAGAAGTGAGACCCATGCACTCTCTAGACCATATAGAATAGGAAGTTACCCTCTACTGCAAAAGGAAAAGAACAGATTGTAAGCAGGAACAACTTGATCTCCACCTGTTATTTTGGACATATTGGACTCTCATGAAGTAGAGAAAACTGTATCACAACGTTTTTCCAAGCAAGGAAGTCCTTACGGCTGGCAAAGGAAACATAATTAGGCCAAAACAGAAGCTAAATAAAGGACCTTCTTAGATAAGTCAATCTGGATTTCTTTGTTTTGCTTAGTGGGGTATGCAAGTTCATAGTAGGAACTCAGTAGAGGAGTATCAGAGTAGCCCACAGAGCACTTCATTTTCTTCATACTTCATCAATACAGCACTCAGACTCTCCTCCAGATAAATATGGAGCCAATGGCTTGAAAAAAAAAAAATTGGTTAGGTAAGCACCAAACTCTCCATCAGCTCTGGCCACAGTAGACCTTCATGTGATGTTGCTCCTAGCGCTTCAGCTATTCTTTAAATTTACTGACAACCCTTGGCAAAGTCAAGTAATCAAACTTCAGACCTTTCCCAAGCTTATTTTCATCTCATACTGCTCACTATTTATAAATGTAAAGGGATCGGTGCTTCAAATAGAGAGTAAATATTAAAACCATTGCAGTGAGCTACCTTACTTTTTGTATCCTAGTGTTTGATACATGGAAATATCACCTAATACGATCAACTTAAAAAAAAAAAAAGATTTTATTTATTTAATTATTTAAGAGGTAGAGAGAGTGAGTAGGAGGTAGAGGGAGAGAGAACCTGAAGCAGAAGCCACAATGAGTGCAGAGCCTGACGTGGGGCTCAATCCCACAACCAGGAGATCATGACCTGAGATGAAATCAAGAGTCTCGATGCTTAATGGACAGAGCCACCCAGGTGCCCCTGATTAATGAGCTTTCAAAAAGGAGTGAAGGTAATGGGATTGTGAGTGTGTATGTGGGTGGGAAAGGGACATATGTGTGTGAATAACATTGATTTTGTTGTCTAACTCAACAAAAGAATAACTAATAGCTATTTTGCTAATTTCACACAAAGATAGTGTGGAAGCATAAGCTAATCAATATTTCTGTTCCCATATCTGCTCTGCAGCATGGTGATTAGATTCAGTGTTTTCAAATCATTCTCCAACAAACCCATCTCTTATTGGTCTTCTTCTCATATGTTCTAGTGATTAGTGAGAGGAGTGTTGAAGTCTCTCACTGTAATAGTGCATCTGTGTATTTGTCCTTTCAATGGTATCAGTTTGGGCTCTCTCTTTTTTGAAGTTCTATTGCTAGATACATACATAATTAAATTTTTTATATCCTCTAGTGAATTGACCCTTCCATTGTTATGTAATATCTTTCTTTGCTCCTGGTAAATTTCTCTGCTTTGAAGTTTACTTCAATATTCATGTAGTCACTTCCACTTTCTTTTGATTAGTATTTCTGTGATGTGCTTTTTTCCATCCTCATATTTTTAACTTATTTATATCATTATATGAAGTGACTTTTCTATAAGGAGAGTATATATATTCAGATTATTTTTTAATCTGCTTCTGAAAATCTATGCATTTTCATTCCTTTTTTAGACAATTTACACTTAATATAATTACTGATATTTGAAATTATGCCCATCACTTTATTATTTGTTTAGTTTCTCTTCCCTTTGCTTTTTATTCTTTTGTTTCCTTTTTTTTTCCCCTTGTCTTCTTTTGGGTTCATTGAACATTTTTCGGTTTAACAGAGTTTGGGTTTTGCTACTGTTATTTCTTCTAAATTTATTAGTCTTCACAAACTTTTAGCAGGACTGCTGCCTTGTGCTCAGAGTGGCAGAGCACTCTGCCAGACAGTTTTTTCTGTGTTTTGTCTTTTTGTAAGTCTTGATCATCCATCCTCAACTTTCATCCTCTCCGTATATCTGCATTACAGAGAGGAGCTTACTCTGTGCTATTGTCCTTTGGTGGTAGACTCCTTTGCCAGTTGCTAGATTCTGGGCTACTAGTGGTGGGTGGCAAGGGTTCTCTGTTGTCCAGGTTCACCTTCATTTTAGGCATATGTTGTCTGCCAAGCCTCATGGGGAAGAAGATTGGGGCACATTCTTATCATTCTTTTCCTCCATGTCAGCCAATGTATGCCTTTGATTTGTGTTGTTCTTTACTGGGTATTCCCTAATCCTACCTCACTGGAAGCAAACCTCTAACTGGATATAGATTTAGAATTCTGAGACCAAGATGGTTTTTGTCCCTCCACTCCACTCCAGATTTTTTTTTCCCTTTCCCCAGTGACAAAGGGTTTTTGTTGTGCTTTTAAGGTGATGGATGAGCTATTGTCCCTCCTCTAGGAGTTTTAGGTTTTTGTTTCAAAGGAGAAAAGTGTCTGGGGCTTTATATGTCCACCCACATATCCCACCCCCCAGTAGCTAAATATTATTTTATGAGAGGTTGTACCCATGAGAAGAGCTCTTTCTGATCACTAGCCTGCTTCCAGATGTTCTCTTGGGTTTCTGAGGGAGATTCATGAGGAGGGGAAAAAGGAAAAGAAACAAAAGCTTATGAGAGTGTATGAGCCCCAGTTCTTCCAGCCTTACACGGATGATAGTTCACACTTCGCTTTTAATAATTTGTGAAAATTGTAGCTAATTTTATTTTCTTATTTGCTTTTATAACAGCTGCTAAACAACCTCTTCTCCCAATGCTTTGACCGAAGAGAGCAGTTCTTACGCCCTATCTTATGTTGTAGGGACATGTTTCTCTTTGGAAGTTGAATAATTTAGTTGGATTGCAACTTCAACTTTGGGATGGACTCAAGAAAAGTTATGATTTTGAAGTTTATTTGACTTTATCTAATTGTTAGAATAGGATCAATGTTCCTTCCAATTTTCTACATCCCAGCCAGAAGCAGAAATCTTCCTTTGGTCTGGCTCCAGCTGCATGGTCTAAAGTAGCTAGAATGAACTAGGACAATGAAGTAGCACTTACTAGCTTTCTGCTGATAATGTCTTAATTTAAAGTACTGAAATAATGTAGGAAAGGTCAGACATCAGGGAGAATCCAATTTCTAATATGCACATTTAGTAAAATCAGATAATTCGCTGCCCACTCAAAGTATAGGAAAATAGTTGTTTAATGTCAAACGCTGAAAAAGAAATGGCAGAGAATAGATGCAATCCTAAATACATCTGTTTATCAGTTGAAAGCTTTGGTAAAATAGAGATTTGATCAGAAGGAGACAAAGCTAAAGCACTTTCACCACTCCACACACATCTTCTTATCTGTTTTCATTGTGAGACTTATTATATTTACAATTTTCTCAATATTTTATGGAATTCCTTTAAACTCATAGCAATGTCTCCCTGAAATTTTTCAATGAGCTTGCATTGAAATGTAATAGACAATAAACTAGAATCCAAATGACTATAATCTTAGAATATAAAGAGAGGGGACACTGACCAACACAATTTTCTTTTAGGGATTGTCAATCATCAACCCATCGCAACTGATGTTAATACAAGCTTAGCTCAATTTTCCATATATTATAGGTACAATATAAATAATATTATCGAGTTGTAAATCTTCACGTAGAGGGTTGTTTATGTTCATTGGACTGTGTTTAGGCAAGAAAAATTAATGCCCCGAGAGTCTTTTTAAATAATTTTAACAATGTAGACAGAAATAAAATAGTATTAGCCATTAATGCTTAGTTCAACAGAAAATTAAATTAAATTAACAAGAACATTCTATTCCCAGAGAAATCCAGACAATAGTGATTTAATAATAACAAACATACCTTAGAAATATTTATAAGAATTTCTTCTGAGAAGGTCACTGTATTTTTATCAATGCAACCTACGTCAGTCCTCCAAGATTCCTATGAGATTTTATCATTAATTCTTGACAACTAAAGGCTATAAATAGTTAACTTTCATTACAGGGTACTTTGGTAGAAAATTAGACATATTTCCTGTTTGTTCATAGACATTTACATTTGGATTAATTTATAAGTTCATGTAATAAACAATTGAAGTCATTTTTATAACTTTTTAAGAAGTCCCAATAACACACAATGCATTCATTCTGCCATTTCTAGAGATTAGTGTTTAAAGACAAAAAAAAATCACTAAAAGAACCATTGTACGAGAAACTCTTGTGAATAATGATGCACACTTTTCAAGGACTAGATCTTCTCTTAATCTTTAATAAACTTTATCTTAGAAAAGTACATCACATATCCAGTCCTCGTCTCCTTATCTTTCTTCTTTCAAGTGAATCCTTAATTTTAGTCTCAGATATCATATGCTTTTATGAACAAACACTTGATTCTTTGTCCAGGAGACCATCCTGCTCTTTTTCAATCCATTCTAAATTCTCTACAAAATACTAAACTGGTATCTTTGCCTGTTTTTGTTTTGTTTTTAAACAGAACAGAACACAAGATCTTTTGGACAGCTACGGTGCTTATACAGATAAGTAATACTCAGATGAAAAGTAATCTCTTAATGTTTTACCAAAACTTTTTTTTTTTATTGGAAACTGCATACTGTTAAACCATACTGATAACTGCTTTAATTTCCTACCTTTCTCTCCACAAAGGACAGAGTGATGAGTTTTCATTGACAAAAACAAAAAACAAAAACACATTTCTTTCTGTACATTCTATCCCTACAGCCTACTCATTAAGTTAGTTTGCATATATTTTGTGCTTTCTCATGTATCGCTCACTGGTTCATTGCCATACTATTTTGCCTGAAGCAAGAGTCTCCTCTCCCACACGTTGAACTAGGGAATAATGATGGAGAAAAGGAATTTTAAATGCTCAATGCAAAAAAAAAAAAAAAAAAAATACTGTGTTTCCAATGCTCTATTCTGTAATAGATCATACAGAGAACCTTAGGACGAGAAAAATTTCTAGTTCAGAGAAAGAATAAGACAAAATTTTCACTCTGCTGAAACATTTCTAGTGACAGGTGCCTCATTACCAATTTTATTTATAGGCAGATTTAAATATTTTAGTCAATATCTGACTCCCTATAATTGCTCAGTGTAAGTTCTATGGACCTACATTGACAAATTCTAATTTCTTTTTTCCTCATCACAATCTTGAGGACAATGCTTTTGATTTACACTAAATATGTTGCTCTTCTCTGCCCATATCCCTTCTTTGAGCTTTCCTTGCTTACTTCACTCCTCATGGCTTTGGTGAGACTATCTTGGTGGCATTTGGTAGAGGTGACCAGGACCATATTGTGTCCCTAGCATAGCCACATAGCCATGGTCTTCTTAGTTAAGTGAGTCAAGATCTCCCTTTTCTGCTTAAAATGACCCGAGTGGTATTTCTGTTCATTCATTAACCGTGAATGATTTGTGAATATACTTTGTCTCTGGCACATTTTTGCTTGCTTTGCTTTTCCCTCTATAATGATTCTTTCTCTGTATTCAGTGTTAAGCCTATTCTGGACTCTTTACCATAGGAATTTTCTTTTGTTCAAAGTAATGCATTTTTCCCATGTTTTTCTTAAAATGAACTTCCCAGAAATGAGCAGAAATGTGCTACATGACCACTGCAGAATAGTGTGTACCGACACTCTCTCTCCTTGTTCTGAATGCTATCTTTCTATTAACAAAGCCTGACTTGGCATTGTGTCGCTGGCACTCATCACCTCATTTGCTTGCATTGAATGTGGGATTAAGTGAATGCCTGGAGCGTCCTAGCCAACTATCACAGGAAGAACGAGAGTGAAGTTAAGGTATTAAACCCCTTCCATGCCTTCCTGTGAGCTTGCTGCCAGCACAGGGCACTACTCCCCTCAAAGCAACTGGTTTGTTTGTTTGTTTTTAAGATTTTCTTTAGCTATTTAGCAGAGAAAGGAATCGAAGAAGAAAGAAAGAAAGAAAGAAAGAAAGAAAGAAAGAAAGAAAGAAAGAAAGGGAAAAAAGAAGAGAAAGAAAAAAAGGAAAGAAAGACTATTATTTGACAGAGAGAGAGAAAAAAAAAAAGATAACACAAGCAGGGGAGCGGGAGAAGGAGAAACAGGCTCCCAGTTGAACAGGGAGTCTGATGAGGGGCTCAATCCCAGGACCCTGAGATGGTGACCTGAGCAGAAGGCAGACACTTAATTGACTGAGCCACCCAGGCGCCCCTCAAAGCCATTTATTTTCTACAGCCCTTCTCCCTCCAGGTTCTGGTAACCTGTCCCTGCCTTTGAGTCTAGGCATGGTAACAGCTTCACTGATGATAGCCTCACTTCCTTGGAGGTTCTCCTGTACTTGGTCTACCACACATCTTGGCTTAATATTCTTGTCAATAAGCTTTCTTAAAATGTTCATCTTTCGAGTCTGTCATTTGTTTCCGATCTCAAGGGTGCTGAATAAACTAAGAACAAATATGGGTCCTTTAGCTAACCAGACATCTCTTTGGGTGACATTGATCCTTCCCTTCAAAGACAAAAAGCAAAGTAATATATTGAATCTTAAGCCAAATACTTTACTAAAGAGTCTTACAGATACCTTCTGATTCAGTCGAGAGAATCTGGACTTTTATTCCATTTTAGTACATTAAGATTGTATCTTGGATCTATGAATCTTAATATCCTCATCTGTAATGTATCACTCTAAAGATGGTTGTAACAAGCGAATGGATTACATATGTATTAATTTATTTATTTATTTTTAAAGATTTTATTTATTCATTTGACAGAGATAGAGACAGCCAGAGAGAGAGGGAACACAAGCAGGGGGAGTGGGAGAGGAAGAAGCAGGTTCCCAGCAGAGGAGCCTGATGTGGGGCTCCATCCCAGAACACCGGGATCACGCCCTGAGCTGAGGGCAGACGCTCAACGACTGAGCCACCCAGGCGCCCTGGATTACATATTTAAAGAGCCTTACAGCAGTGCCTGGGTGGCTCAGTCAGTTAAGTACCTGCCTTTGGCTCAGATCATGATCCCAGGGTTCTGAGATCAAGCCCCAGGGGGGCTTCCTGCTCAGTGGGGAGTCTGCTTCTCTCTCTCCCTCTGCCCCTCCACCCTGCTTGTGCTCTCTCTCTCTCTCATTCTCTCTCAAATAAATAAAGTCTTTAAAAAAAAAAAAAAAACCTTACAGAGAATTTGGAGCTTGGAAGATAGCCCATCATTTATGCCTCTTTGACTTCCATATATTCTAAAACAGATCCTCTTTGACTTCCATATATTCTAAATCAGACACATCATATGCTGGGCATAAAAACAAGAAGACTAACTGCATTTATTTGTTAGTTTGGAGATGACACGGTAGTGCCTCTGGTTTAAGTACCACCTAGAGTTTAATACATTAAGTCTTGCACAGTTAGAAAATTTCCTGGACTGGAGTTGTGGAGTCCTGGATTCTACTCTCTTATTTAGCATTAGTAATGTGACTGCCTTTCCTTATTTGTAAAAATAAATAACTAGAATAGACCATTTTGATGGTACTTTCTAGAGATACCATTCTGACACAGAATATGTGAGTCATGTATGTGGTTTGTATACATTTGGGGATAGAGTTCACTCATCTTTTAGTTTAAATATCAGGAGTTTAAGTAGTTAGAACATACTTATACTCTAATAACTATCAAAGATGAAACGGTTATACAAATTATTTCTTCTGTGACTTCCTTTTCCTGAGGATTCACTATCTTAGCCAATGTACCTCAATTTTTGTCACCATCATATTGATTTTGTTACTTACTATAAGAAATCCCAGGAAACGAGTCTTTATCCTATAGCAGAAGCTATGAGCATAGACTAATATTCACATCTTTATCAAATTGGAAACTAGAGTAAGTGCTATAAAGGGATTGGCAGACTTTAATAAAATACCATTAGTAAAATACTATTTAGAAAATATTTATTTTATGTTAGTACCATTTATTTAATATTTATTAATAGTATCTTATTAATATCAATATGATAAAATAGTATTATGTAATATGATGGTATTATTTCATAATAATGTGTTAAAATGCTCTTTAACAAAATAATATTTTACTACTGTAATCATAAAATAGTATTTAACATATATTAAATATAGTAGTTGATAACATATTACAAAGATAGATTTTAACATTATAAATAAAAGGTGACTTTTGATAGAAATGAAATATTTCCTTAGTTGTATTTCCTCAACAGGGTATAATTACATTAATAAGTATATGCTCTCTCCTCAATACCTAGTAATACCAAGACAAATGTAGTTGAAGATGAAAAGGAGGAAATAACTTAGTATGCATATTAATAGTAATGACTATGAGTGTTTGTTCGTAATAAATGCAATCCCACCACCCCATCATTCAGTTATTCATATCAGGCACTGAATGTTTGTATTTTAATGGGAAGGAAGAACTGTCTAAGACATTTAGAGAAGGCTGAGTGGTATGACCCAAAGACACACATGTGTGCAATCACACATCTTAAAAACCACTTCTGCATTTGAAAACGAAATGTTTTAGACTGTTTTGTTTAGAAGGTTCTTGTCTTCTTTTGGGGGGATATATTTGTGTGTGTGTGTGTGTGTGTGTGTGTGTGTGTGTGTGTAGGTGCACACACGTGCTCATGCATGCACATGATGGGAAGCTTCTAAAACATGCTACAGAACAGTAAAAACAATAATGGTACAGAAGAGTCCCATTTGCTAGATTCCTTGATTAACAAGCATAAAACATGAGTATGGTATGTTGAAAAATCACTCCTAATTCCACCATTCAAAGAATTTTATTTTTATATTTACCTTCTGAAGTATTTTAATTAATATGGATAGCATTTTTACAGAGTTGGGAACTACAGAGTCAGGTGGTGTAAATGTTAAGTCTCTAACCATGTATCGCTAAGTTCTATATGGTTTAATTTTAGAAGATTACATCCATTTACCAAACAGTAGGATCGGTGGTGTTGCTCATATGTGCTCACTAACATTATTGAATCACTCTCTAGCTGCAAACGCCTTTACTAACACAAAATCAAAATCCTTGGGGGATAAGCAGACAACTTGAAGGCAGATACCCTGTTCTGTTTAGAAACACCATTCATTTATACAGAATGCTTGCCCGGTTAACATTCACGCAAACCTCACCATTTAAACTTAGTCCTTCATACGACGTGAAACCAACATTGAGAGGTGACATTGATTAGCCTTAAAGGGGCCCCTAATATGGCAGGAAGAGGAGATAATGCCTAATACAGATTTTTTTTAACATCCTGGAGTTGCGTAACCCATGTTTAGAGACAGATGAGAGAGAGGTGATTGGAGATGTTTGTACATTTTGAGTGAGTCAATCCTAGCTGGGAGCCCATTTGTCTCAGAATTACTTTTAACAGAGAAAGAAGAGAATCTTGCCTCTAGGACATATTTTTTTTCCAGTTTATTGAAAATTTCATGCAAAAGTAGTCATCCACAGATGGTTTCTCTGTAGCTTGTCTGAATTGAACAAATCGTCCTAGAACTGCTCTTAGCAGTGGATAAATGCCCACTTCACAAATCCCCGATTGTCAGGCTTCAGGGAGTGGAGAGTGGTGGAATGCAGATGAGAGAGTCTAAACTTTTCCTCAACCCTTGGAGGAACATTCAAGTACATCCGCCTCGCTGGAAGGCAAGTTCTCTACTTTACAGGAGATCAACCCAAAAGGATTCAAAAAACCCTCCACGGGTACATTTAAGACCACATTTTACTGACACATTAAAAAAAAATTTATGCTTTGGACCTTTAACCATGCTTTTAAAAATTCTCTATTTTCAGTCCTTATAGTACTTTGAGACCAATGTGAGATCATTAGGTCAATGACTATCCTGGCTCACAATGAACTCCTTTCTGGTTTGTGGTTTTGTGTTTGTTTGTTTGTTTGTGTTTGTTTTGTTTTGTTTTTATCTCTATCATTATTTATTGTCTCCTGTTGTTTTGTTTTTGCCTTTATTGTTGTAAGCATGCTTTGAACTCTAACACAATTATAATTACATTGAGGTCAGGGCTGGATATTTTATTTTAGTCTATTTCCTTTAGTGCCCGAATATCGTAGGCTCCATCGTATGTCCTGAGTCCTTGCTAACAATTCTCAAAATGTAAAACATAGCAATTGTTTAGCTTCTTAGGACAATAATTTAACGTGAACATGTTGAATGTTTGTGGTCTGGTCAGGGAGTGATATTTCCTCCCCTTAATTCCCATATGTAGACTACCTAAACTGGAAATAGTTTTCATTGGAGAAAAAAGGAAGCAAAACCACATTGAATCTTATTGCTAGTGACCATGGGCTTTAATTTTAGTAATTTCATGCAGGGCAAACTAAATTTAACAAATAAACTCAAAGTAAACATTATATCTTTAAAAATACATATTTTGAAACTTCTAAAATAAATATACTTCCTGGAGAGAGTAAATTAGGTGAATCATTGGGGAGAAAACAGCTCAAATTTTTAAGAATAGGAGAAAATTTGCAGTCTTTAGAGTATTTATCAAGACCTCTGTAAAATGCCTGTATAAGTAGGATAGTCCTAGCTGATGTCTGATGTATAAGAAATTACAATAAACTTTATCTACCCCCTTTCCATACTCATCATATCACCAATGGGATAATAAATTTTATGGCCAACACATGAATTGATGTCTTCGTCAAGGTCCTTGTTCTCAAAGTATGGAAAGCCACACTCACCAACTCAATAAAAAGGAGCATTCCAAGACTAAGCAGTCATATAATTTGCTAGTTTGAACCACATATTGTATAGTGGACTATTTAAAATATATTGCCAGCATTATCAAACAGTAAAAGTAAAAATATAAATATTTCTAGTCATGTTCTGAACTAGTTTATTGTGTACAGACTTTTAAAAAACAGAATTTGAATATTTCTGTTATTTGCACTTTGTTCATGCAGAGTTAAATTACAATGTGGTATATTGTAAAGGTATTTTAAAAGAATGTTTGAATTCTTTCCTTGAATTGAAAACAATTCTTTAGAAGGAACATTTTGATCTGATTAAAGCTATTCAAATTGAGAAGAAATAAATGACTTCATCACAAAATGATGGCGCATGTGCAGGGTGACCTGAAGTTCCAAGGAGTGATGACCGTTGGTGTATTTTTAACAGTGTTACTATCGAACAAGTAGCTTTTGGGGACAAGAGCATGGTTTCCAAAAGGTATGTCAAAGTCCATCACATAATCTCAGAAATATGGCCATTGAAGAAATTCGTTCTCAGGTCAGTCAATTTCTGCCTTCCACTTTCCAAAGATGTTAGAAAAATAATCAGTTTTCAACCTGCAAATTCCAGCTGAAGTAAGTATCAGTCATTGGACTAAACAAAAACCATCACAAATAGCAGTATGTTCTGGCACAATTAATTCCTTTAGAATGCAATGTGTTCCTTCTGCCTCATTGGAGAGAAAGGATTTGATGGGTAATTCTTAAATTGGTTTTAAATGCTTGCCATAAGGTTTGAAAATAATATAGAAACATCTGAAAAAGGGAGCATGTATTTTGAGTCCTGAGATGTGCTTGGGGCACATCCCAGGAAGTGAGCAATAGTAAATTACAGTTGCTTTGTTGTTATTTGCCATTGTTGTTTGTTGTCCGTATATTTATGGTCCAGCCAGGCTGGAGACAGAAAGAACTCCCTTAGATAAGTAAGAGATGAAGATGAGGGATGAGAGTTGAGGGAATGAAAGGGTAAAGATATGTGTGTATCGTGAATCATGAGGAAAGAAACAAACAAACACAATATTCATGTGATAAAATCTGGATGACTTCCATGGTCCGGAAAGATGAGCCCTAGAATTTACCACTATTCGCAACACCTTGACTCATTTCTCATGTTCTTGTCATCAGCTGTTCCCTTTGGCTAAAACCTCATTATCACTCTCTATTTACTTATGTAATCTAGGTACCAATACTTCCGGCTAATTGAAAATCAAAATCAAAAATTGGTCTCAAAAATGATTCTTTTCATGGAGGAAGACACTGCTATAAAGAGAGAGAGAAAGGGTGGCTCAGTCAGTTACATGTCTGCCTTTGGCTCAGGTCATGATCTCAGGGTACTGGGATGGAGTCCCACGTTGGGCTCCCTGCTCAGCAGGGAGCCTGTTTCTCCCTCTTCCTCTGCCCTTGCCCCTGACTCCTGCTCTCTATCATTAGATGCCTCAAATAAATAAATAAAATCTTCAATTTTAAAAAAGCTTTAAAAAATTAAAAATAAATGAATAAAAAGAGAGAGAAACAAAGACAAACAGACAGACATAAGAAACCAAATAGCCCAAAGCAATGGGGAGTCCTTATTTGGGACCTCTTTAAAACAATTGGGAAAATTTGAAAATAGAGTACTATATTGAAGAATTATTGAAATTATGTAAAGTCTGATTTCTTAAAGATGAATACCAAAATATTCTAGAGATAATATGAGGCATATGAAACATAGTTTCATAATATTGATAATTGTTGAAAATTAATTATGGGGTTTCCATAATTAGGACTGAAAATCCAACATTGTATTTCAAGTCTCTTAAGCTGAATCTAAAATGTGTATGATTCATTGCTCAGAGACCCAGAGTTCAGCAAGGCATTCCTGAAGAAGGAGGTAAGAGGACTTACCTTACCGTATATCAGAACTTATTTTAAAGCAGTATTAATTCACTTATTTAGCAAGTATTTCTTGAATACTTATTATTTGCTAGGTTCTCTTATAGGCATTGAGGACATAACAATGACAGTATAGTATTGGTATAGAGATAAGCAAGAAGATGAATGGAAGAGAATATGGAGGTCAAGAATAGATCCCTGAATATACCGATACTTGATATACGACTGATTGGAAAAGGAAGAACCCATCAGCAGATAGTACTGAGACAACTGACCATCAACAACAACAGCAAAACAAGATTTTATACCTATATCACTTGCATACACATATACACACTCAAAACACATGGATTGTGTTGCCGGCAGACTATAGAGAGATGCGAAAGGCAAATATTAGAAGAAAATATAGACATCTATTAGATCTGAAAGCAGAGGTAAATTCTTTAAGCAAGGTATAGAAAGTGCTAAGCATGAAAAAGATATTTATAAATTTGAGTAGATGAAAACTAAGAACTCCTGTTCACCAAAGAATACTGAAAAAAAAAAGTGAACATATACACAGAGATATAATCAAGCAAGGGTGACTTTTCAAAATCTTTAACTCCTACAAACCGGTAAGAAATAAACAACACCTGAAATGGGCAAAAAGGCAGAAATGAGCATTGTGCTAAGAGAGGAAGCATAAAATGTGAGTAATTGTAGCTTCCTACAATTGATCAACATCATTTGCTACCGGGGCAGGGAGGTATAATTTGGCATAATTACTTTGTAAAAACAATTTTGTGTTATCTTGTAAATTTCAGAATTCCCATGTCCTGTGACCCAGCAATTCCACCATTAAGTATATTTCCTAGCAAAACTCACAGTTACTGTGTGTCAGGAGTGTTTTGGTAATCTATTGTTACTTAACAATATGTAGACTTAGTGGTTTACAACAACTTTAACTTTATTATGCACTTAGTACTGTGGGTCAAGAATCAGGGAAAGCTCAAATTAGTGATTCTTCTGCTCTGAATGCCATCAATGGGGTCAATCCGTGTCCCACTGGTGACTGGTCTGGTCTAGAGTTTTCATGAAGGTGTACTTACATGGCTGGTATCTCATTGGAAACAGTCGAAGGCTGGCCTCTGATGGAAGGGCTCTTCTGCCTCTCTTCACATAGTCTCAGAGCCTTCCTCAAGGTCTCTGCATCAACATAGTCAGACTACCCTCTGACATATACAGACTACATTGCATCTCAGATCCATAAGATACCAAGGTGGAAACTGCAAATTTTCTTTCAAGCCAGATCTGAAGGCAGCAAAATACATTTTCTCCATGATCTATTGGTTAAAATATCACAGGCTAATCCAGTGTCAGGAAGAGAGGAAATAGTCTAAACCTTTCCAGGGGAAAAGTGTCAAAGAACTTATAGCCATTTTGGGGTGCCTGAGTGACTGTCAGTTAAGCACTGGACTCCCGATTTCAGCTCACATCATGATCTCAGGGTGGTGGGATGGAGCCCCAGTTCAGGTTCAGCGCTCAGTGCGGAATCTGCTCAAGATTCTCTCTCACCCTCTGCATTTGCCCCTCCCCCAGCTCACACAAGTGCTCTCTCACTCCCCCAAATAAATAAATAAATCTTTATTTTTTTAAAAGATTTTATTTATTTATTTGACAGAGAGAGAGACAGCCATCGAGAGAGGGAACACAAGTAGGGGGTGTGGGAGAGGAAGAAGCAGGCTCCCAGTGGAGCAGGGAGCTTGATGTGGGGCTCGATCCCAGGACTCTGGGATCATGCCCTGGTCTGAATGCAGACACTTAATGACTGAGCCACACAGGTGCCCCTAAATTAAATCTTTTAAAAAAAAGGAACTTAAAGCCATTTTTAAGCCATAAAATGTTTATAGTAGCAATGTTCATGACAATAACATGACAACAACTGAAATGTCCAACTATGAAAGAAAAATATACTATATTTCACATAATAGAACATTAATGTAACTGAAAATCGAGTGAACCATTCTTTGCTGTCAAGTAGATGAATCTTAAGAGTTTTGAATAGAAAAAAATCAAGTCAAGAAATATTACATTATGTTACATTGAATATGTAACTATTTACAAATGTCATAAGCAAATAAATCTAATAAATATATGGGAAATTTTTTAAATATATAAAAGGGAATTGCAGACAAGATTCAGGGAAATAGTTGTGCTTCTGAAAGAGACATTAGCATACCATAAAGGAGAAAACTCGGAGCCAGTAGTTTTGTGTGATATTCTTGCCTTTAAGATTATTATTACACTTGTATGTATTAAATATTATTTAGCACATAAATGCTACATTTAAAACGATGTTTCATGTTCCTGGGATCGGAAAATACCCTTTAGCCAATCTTGCCTCTGGAGTTGATTTATTATTATGTTGTCCTTAGGAATTTCCTTTAACTTCTTACAAGCAGTTATGCATTTATATAGCTATTTAAATATTTTATTTAGACATTCCAAGTGTTTTATAGATGGAGATTTTTTCAGAATAACTACTTGACTATATTCTTAAAAGCAGACATTGGTTCTAGCTTCCTCTGTGTGCACATGTAAGTGTGTGTGTGTGTGTGTGTGTGTGTGTGTGTGTCCTTTTCTGGAGCTTGTATTAGTTGTGCATGGACTCCCTAGATCAATAGTTGTCAATTGACAGAAGTATTTCTCCATTAGACAGATTTGAGAGTGAGTGAAATTTTACATGGTTACAATGACAGCCATTCTAAGCCTTTGAAATCAGTGATCAACAAATAACAATTAACAAAGAATTGCTCATGCAAAAAGGCAACACTGAAAAAACTTTCTTAGATTAATATAACTTGTATTTATTTCTCCACCTTACCCTTTTTTCTTCTGGGAAATTTTCTCTACTCTTTTTTTTTTCTAATTTATCTATTGATTCTTTTTTTTTTTTTTAAGATTTTATTTATTTATTCGACAGAGATAGAGACAACCAGTGAGAGAGGGAACACAAGCAGGGGGAGTGGGAGAGGAAGAAGCAGGCTCATAGCGGAAGAGCCTGATGTGGGGCTCGATCCCAGAACGCCGGGATCACGCCCTGAGCCGAAGGCAGACGCTTAACCGCTGTGCCACCCAGGCGCCCCTTTCTAATTTATCTATTGATTCTACTTTTTAACTTAAGCAATTATATTTTTAATTTCTAAGAGCTTTAACTCTGTTCTTTCTGTGACATTCTGTTCTTGTTATATGGCAATAATAATTTCACCCTCGTCTTCCACTGTAGTAGCTTATGTTACTTTAAGTTTATTCTGTCTACTGAATTATTTCTGGGTAATCTAGTTTCATTGTTCTGTGTCTATATCCTGGTCTTTCCCTTTTGTGCTCTTTGTGTACCTGGTGGTCTTTTGTTGAAGTTTCATTTTTACCTACTGACATCTGGGCAGCTCTAATTGTATAAATACATTTTCCACCCAAGTCTTCCCTTAAGTGAGAACTCTGGCTGGCTGCTTAGGTACTCTGACTGGACAGGACATCACCTGCTAATTAGTGAATTTTGCTTCTGAATGACAAATCCAAAGAGCAAATCTGAGGCTGTGTACCATCCTAAGACTAAAAGAGGAAGATGTATGTTGATGGTACTTATACACACCATATAAGTTTCCCCCAATCTGCTGGTTCACTTTCTTTGGAGAAGGTTATTTCTTTTCCTTGAATTTCTAACTATCTTCATGAGGGTGAATGGTCAAATCTGATGGTCAAATACATTTTCATCATACAAATTCACCT
This sequence comes from Ursus americanus, assembly GCF_024610735.1. Taxonomy (NCBI): domain Eukaryota; kingdom Metazoa; phylum Chordata; class Mammalia; order Carnivora; family Ursidae; genus Ursus; species Ursus americanus. Next base: position 83,531,270 of record NC_142130.1, read on the forward strand.
GCCTGGGATAGCAAGTTGGATAGAAATACAGCCCATTAAACCTTGAAAATAATTTCCCCCCAATCCTCAAAATGATGTTCTTGGGTCAATAGAAACCATAGAACAGAGTGGCCTGGGAATGATGAAATTGGTTCTTAAACAGTCTTTCAATTAATCTTCATGAATTTAGAGCTTTTTTTTTTTAATCTTCTTGAGATGTTGAGATGCTATGTCAAAGAGTAGCCCCTATCTTCTCTGAAGTTTTCTCCTGTATGACTTGAGGGTTTAGTTATCTCTGCTCAGCTTCTTTCACCTATGAGCCCTCATTATCCACCACTACAAAGTTTTTTAAATCTTTAAAAATAGATGACGTTCTCTCCTTTTTTTCTGGTCCCCACTATTTGTGTTACCCAGGACTCTGTGATGAATGTGGGTGCATAATCATCCTGTTCAAGAGGTTTTATGTATACATTTACAGAATTACAATCATGGGAATATTGGAGCCAGAATAATAGGATCAAAAATTGGTGAGTCACTGGGGCACCTGGGTGGCGCAGTCGTTAAGCATCTGCCTTCGGCTCAGGGCATGATCCCGGCGTTATGGGATCGAGCCCCACATCAGGCTCCTCCGCTGGGAGCCTGCTTCTTCCTCTCCCACTCCCCCTGCTTGTGTTCCCTCTCTCGCTGGCTGTCTCTATCTCTTCAAATAAATAAAAATAAAATCTTAAAAAAAAAAAAAACTGGTGAGTCACAACTCACATTGTTTTGAATTCCTTAGAAGGAAAGAATTCAATATATGTTAGTGCTCTGTGTTCATTATTTATTTAAAATTTATGTTAATTTTGAATTATTAGATATTCCAATAAAAATGAGAAGGGAGACCATGATCTATTTATTATTCTGGTTTTTTAGAAAAAAAAAAAATGAACATCCAGAAGACAAAATATTTTAATTTCAACAAAGTGTTTCCTTGGGACTTTAGGAGCCCTGTAACGTCTCTTGGAATTCAAAAAGCTCTTGCATAACAACATTTTGATGAGTTTAAATGTAAAATGTAAATAAATAAAAAGCATACGGATTAAATTTTCTTTGACACACATGTGAAAATATTGAGAGAAACATGTTTGGCACATATGGTCTGGTCTCAGCAAAACAGAAATTCTGGGCAAAATGTCCCAATGAAGTTCATAAAACTCACAAAATTCACAGGAAAAAGGTTTCCCAATAAAAAATGGTCAAAATTAATATTATCATAGTATTAAATTTATAAAATTTAGTTGTTTGCTTGGGAGTACAGCATCTTACAGGTTGAGCCTCATTAAATCAGCTTTATAGAACAGTTTAATTAAATAATGATACATATTTTGCTTCTGAAAGGTTTTTGGACTTTCATCTAAAATCCAACAATAGAGTAGTGGCCATGTTAGTAAATATTTCTACACACATACATGCATACATGTATGCTTTTAAACGAAAATCTTCTTGGTGCAATCAGAACTTCTTCTTGGCAAGATACTACCCATGTGTGTATGTATTTATAACAAATTTATATTCCTGACAGGACAGTCACATGTACCCTCACGTGTATTTTATGGACTCAGATGCTGTAGGGACAATACCAGTACTACAACTGTTAAGAATTTGAAAAGGCAGGAAAGACTTAATATCAGGCATGAACTTGGCTATAATTAAATAGATGGGCTGAATTTAAAGTCCAAATGTATTTCAATTCCTTTATTTCCTAATACAAAATAGAAGAGGCAGATGGATATTATCACATAAGAGCAATTTCAACAAGAATGTTCTTAACTGGACGGTTAATGATCATAAATAAAATTCAATTTAAACAACCAAATGGAACTGAATGTCCTGCCAGAAAAATATATCTCAGGGTAATAAACTATAATATCGTCAGGAAAATTTTCAGGGAAATAATCACTTTAATTCCCTCAACAGATGATATCTGTATTATAGTAAAGACTATTTTTTCAACATGAAGGTCAAAATCTGTAACTGTTAATGAATCAGGATTTTTTGTACAGGTACATCCAGTAAATGTGTTGAGTTTTTATTTATTTTTTTAACATTGTTGCTTTATGAAGGTAGCATTGGAGAGAAAGTGTAGAAAATGGACACTTATCACCAAACACATCATAAATTCAATTTACTTCAAGATAGCAGAATGGATTCAAGATCTTCAAAATGAAGAATCTGTTTTTGTAATTATTGCTAACCTTCCAAAACAAGAGCCTTCAGTCTGCTCTGCAAAGACTCATCATAGACTGTAGATCAAACACGTCAAAGAGCACTTGCAACTACATGCTGCTCATATTAGAATCACTTGAGAAAGTTTTAAAAAATACAGATTCCTGAGGACCAGCCCAGACATACTGAATGAGAATTTCCTGTGTTTGAGCTTTGGGAAGCTTTAATTTATAGAACTATGTTTGGAAATTACTGTCCTGAAGATATAGGAACAAAGAACACTGCTTCTCATCAGGATCTTCTCTTATAACTGGAGATGGTTGGTAGAGCGGTGGTACCAAGAAACGTCACATTATAATCACCAGGGGTGCACACCTGTCCAGCATTGTCCTGTCCTACCTTAATTTTACTTGATGCCATTCCACAGTCCCTATTCTTGGAAAAGACAGTGATGAGGAGGAACCATTCACAGAGAAGGAAGGGAAAGAACCAATCTCTACAGAGAATGAATTATTACTTATTACTTTATATACATGGTGAAATAAAAACCTCTCACCACTCCCACTAGGAGTGTATTACCGTTATTATTCACATTGCACTGACAAGGATATCAATTGGGGAAGACTGAGACATTCAAACTAGGTCACATGGCATGCAGGTGACAGAGCTGGGGTCCAAATTCAGCTCTGGATCTTCTGCAAATAACATGAGAAACGGAATCCTCTTGTTGTCTCTTATTCTTTAATCCCCATAATATAAATACACTGGTAAGATATAATGGAACCACATTCCTCAAATCTAATGGGAGAGAAAGGTATGTGTCTTCTGATAAATCTGAAATTTATTGTCACCAGTTTGAGGGACCATGATGAAACCACAAACTACCTAATTTCCATCTGATGTAGTTTAACTTTTAGGAAGTGTATGACCAATATGTCAACTGATTCCATTATTATGAATTTATCATATTGGTTGAGTCATTAAAACCCTAGGCCTTGATTTATAATTATGTGCTTATTTTTAGCTTCTGGTTTATTTCAAGAAAGTGAGGTGCTTCATTTATTAAAGAAAGTCTACAAAACAAATAGGCTTTTTAAAGAAAGTTAAAGAAAAATTAAAAAGTTGTTAAATCTGTAAGTCTAGTTGTAGCTTCCATTCTCTTCTTCTCCAAATGTAATTTTTTAATGAGATGTCTTATAAAAATATTCAGAAATAGAAGCAAATCACTATATGTGAATGTATAACCCAGTGGAAGGCTAGATGGTTCCATGTTTGTGTCCTCAGCCATTTTTGACAGCACCCATAGTCATTGCAATCAGAATATTTCACATGAGAGGAAAGTGTTCCTGCTCATACTGGCTCTCTATTTTTTTTAAGTCATCTCTACTGCCAGCGTGAGGCTCAAACTCGTGACCCCAAGATCAAGAGTTGTATGCTTCACCTATTGAACCAGCCAGGCACTTCACTTCTCTACTTTTTTTATTCATTTGCTCAAAAATGTCCATTTTGTACCTGCCTTGTGTTGGGTATTTTAAATTGAACAAATGGCTTCTGGAATAAGCTTAGAGATTAATTTATAGTCTCTAGACTGGACATGCTGCAAGCTTGTTGAAAAAACAACCAGGTCTTCTTTATGGTGGGTTCTAACTCGTTCTATTGGAGAACGAATAGGCAACTGCATTGCAGGGACTCTTTGTATAATGATGTTTTGTTTTTCTATTCACTCCAGACACTTCTATACATTCCCCTTGTCTTTACCAATTCCCAAACAAGTGGATTATTACTTCCTCCTCTTGAATGAGTCGGTTTAATGAGATGCCACTTTGAAAAATATCCTTGAGGACAGATTAGAATAGTCTTCTTTTTTGCAATGTGAAGATCACAAAAAAAAAAAAAGGAAGAAAGAAAGAAAGAAAGGAAGAAAGAAAGGAAGAAAGAAAGAAAGAAAGAAAGAAAGAAAGAAAGAAAGAAAGAAAGAAAAGGAAAGGGAAGGAAAAGGAAAAAGAGAAGAGAAGAGAAACAAAACGAAAAGAAAAGTGAAGAAAAGAAAAAAAAAGAGAAGAAAAGAAAAAAGAAAAGAAAAGAGGGTCTAAGAAGTCCTGGGCCTTGGATGATCATGAGGAGTAGAAAATGCGTAATACCTGAGTATCCTGCATTCCCAAAGGGGAGGTGAGCACGACAGAAGACACAGATGTGTTCTCAGTTGTTTCATTTTTTGCCATGTGCACAGAAGACACGTGCAGCAAATAAAATAAACACAAATGTGCTCTTTACAGGGAAGACACCTGGCTTTTGGGAATTTAGAAGGCCACACAATCTCTCAGAAAATGCCTAGAAGGAACTGTAACCCAGCATGAAATTCACTACTAAAATCCCTTCATCTTAAACTCTAAATTAAGTTACCATTTCAGTTAGCATGCAAGTAATAATTATATGTGTAAGCTTTCCCAAAACCCAGAATTCTGGACAGAAGAGGTCCCATGACCTGCAAATATCGGAGTTAGTAGTTCTGGTTCACAGAACAGAAAGCACAGAAACAGAGGGAACACCTACTGAGCACTTAGTAGGTCCCAGGTGCTGTGCTTTATTTAGGCCACCTGAGTCTCTCCCGTCGTGAAGGGACAAATGGTAAGGGGAGAACAAATGATAGTTAAGAGCTTTCAACAACAACAACTATATATATATATATATATATATATATATATATATATATATATATATATATATAAAATTTCTAGTTATTACCTGCTGTAGACATCCCCCATCTAGAAGTCCAGGATAAGATGTAGTAGAAAGAAAAGAAAATAGTAACAAAACATGTTTTTCTTTTACCTCCCACTACAAGATCTCCCGTTGGAACCCTGAACCCACCGAGAATCCCTCTGCCATCTTCCCTACTTCTGTGAAAGGAAGCGCGACAAACACTTTCATTCTAAGTTTGTTGCCCTTTGGATTGGGTCAAAAAGCGTCATGTTTTGTGTTCTCTCAATGCCATGTTGACAATCAGAGGACACGCATGTGATGACGCCCACGCGTACGACCTCAGCGGTGCTGACACTCCCATCGCGCTTACACACCACACCTTGTAGAAGTTTATTCTGTGAGAACGTGATTGTTGACCTTGGGGAAGTTGTTTCATTGCTCCACGTTGAGTCTTCTCACTGCAATACAAGACTGTCTGGAACGTATCTTATACAGGCTTGTTGAAAATCTTAAATTACATAAACATGTTAACCATTGAGCACATCGTAAATACTAATGAAAATACGCTATTTTTCCTAGCTCGGGCTGGACATACCCACATGGTAGGATCTAGGAAAGAGGGTTAAGGATGGTCACAGCTTCCCAAAGTTTGTTTGCCTATCCCATCAAGCTCCCAACCTACACTTGCTGAGAAATGCCTGAATTACTGACAATGTACAATTTCGTCCTGAAGTACATCCCTCATTACCCACACAATCACTTCTCTAGGCAAACATACAATACTGTTGAAAAGGTTTCAGTAATACATCGGAAGCTTAGATTATATTTTTCCCACTAAGCTATCATATTAAATGTTTAATATAATATTTAATCATAAATATAATAAAACAATATGAATAATGAAACGAGCTTTTAAAAATGTAATTCTCTAGGCCACTAATTATACTTCCATTGGTTTCTGGGAATAAATATATAGAAAAAGATACCATGCTCTGGGACATGCCTGCTTCTTGAGATAAGTCTTTTTTTATTTTCCCCCAGAAAATTAAATGTTTCGTTTTAATCAAATATTGCTACAAATGGCCAGGTTACTATACGTCAGGGAAGGCAAATCTCAGGTCTCATCCTGTACGTCAATGGTGATCAATTAGCAACGATGTCTGCCCCTCAGAGTGTCTTGTAATAATATGCGGTGTGTCTGCAACAAACCCAGAGAGGAAGAGGCCTACAAGCTATATATTTGCTTTCCTGTCTTTTTTTCAAAATATATTCTCTGCACGCAGAAGTTATAGGTGAGGGGCACCTGGGTGGCTCACGAGGTTAAGCCTCTGCCTTCGGCTCAGGTCATGATCTCAGGGTCCTGGGATCGAGCCCTGCATTGGGCTCCCTGCTCAGCGGGGAGCCTGCTTCTTCCTCCCCCTCTGCTGCCCTCTCCACAGGTTCTCTCTCATTTTCTTTCTCTCTCTCTCTCTCTCATAAATAAAAAATCTTAAAAAAAAAACCCAAAAACTTATAGGTGAAATAAAACCAAAGTTTCCCATTTTAATAGTTAAACTTTTAAAAGTGGAATGGAAGGGAAATGTTTTACACAAATTCTCAAGAGACAGCTTTCTTTTTTTGAGGACCTGATATCGAGTCGCTGGTAATTGGAGTGGATTTGCATTGATGACTTCAACATTCCAGGTGATAAAGGAGCAAGTTGAAACAGAGTAAGAGAGTTAGTTACAATGAACAAACCAAAGGTCAGCAGAATCCCATGAGTTACTCTGTTGCCTTTCATACATGTGAGCAAACCCTTTGACATTTCAAATGCTTGGTTTTCTCATTTGTTAAATGAACTTAACCAGGCTTCTATGACTTAAGGCTTAGAGGGAACCTTATACAGGTCTTGTCATCCAGCAATTTTTTTCTTCGCAGATGACTACCAGATAAAAAGAGAGAGAATAACAGTAAAATATTACATTATTACATACAATATTTTTTGATTAACAAATTCATTATTATCACTACACAGAAAGATTGCAAATCCATGTCACATGAGCATTCTTTCTGCTGAAAATAGAAATGGCATTTGCTCTATTCCTTTTAATGGGGCTGATCTATTCTACATATAAAGAGCAACAGAAAGCACGTATTTTACAGACTTCTCTGCAGTAATATTAATGAGTCATTCATTAGTACAAATAGTTTTATTATACCAAATCCTCCTGTGTAAAATTATCTCTAATATAAGTGTGATTTTGCCTTAATTTTGGATCTAGGTATTCTGTTATAAGATTTAATGCTTGTCATTTTCACTGGGTATTGAAATATCTGTAGTTTTAAAAATCTGAGCTTTCTCCCCCCCCCCCCCTTTTTTCCCCTCATTCACAAATTTCAAATACGTGGAGTGATCTGTCATCCAGCCCATTTCCAGAAACTTACACCTGAGGTAATGGCCTCTAGGGCGTCTTGGTATGAAGATATCTACATAGCCCATTGTGATGGTTAATTTTATGTGTTAACCCTGCCTTTCTTAATCCCACTAATCTTTTATTTTACTCCAACGTTATTCGGGGTGTTCCTGTGAGAGTGCATGTGGATGAGATTAACATTTAATTCAATGAACTTTGAATAAAACAGATTGTTTTCCACGATGTGGGTGGACATCATGCAATCAGTTGAGGCCTGAGTAGAACAGAGACCATCCTCCTCTGAGCCGGAGAAAATTCTACAGCAGACTATGGACTTGAATATTGGCTCTGCTGGTTCTCCAGGCTGCCTGCTGCCCACCTTGCAGACTTTGTACTTGTCAGCCTCCATAATCACAGGAGCCAATTCCTTATAATAAATGTGTGTGTGTGTGTGTGTGTGTGTGTGTGTGTGTGTGTGTATACACACACATATATATCCTCTTCATTTTGTTTCTGTGGAGAACCCTTAAACACTTATCATACTCAGCTCATACACTGCAGAGATTTAATGACCACATTTTACGATAATTGACCAGTGTTGTCATCTGTGAATTTTAATGGGTTAAAATTCTCATATCAAGTCTAGCCCCTTTGGACGGGTGTCTAAGTGGCTCATTCAGTAAAGTGTCAGACTCTTGGTTTCAGCTCAGGTCATGATCTCATGGGTCGGGATCAAGCCCAGCTTCAGTCTCTGTGCTCAGCAGGGAGTCAGCTTGAAATTCTCTCTCCCTCTGCCCCTCCCCCAACTCTTGTGTGCACTCTCTCTCTCTCTCTGTCTCTCCCAAATTAAATAAATAAAATCTTAAAAAAAAAAAAAAAAAGGAAAGAAAAAAGAATACCTGATACATATTACATAAGAAACTCTCCCTGGGCATTTGTTGCGATTGTTAGCAGTGTTGCCCTTTTCCTTCATTTCACCATACTGTCTAGGAAGCCAGTGGCATTTGTAACTCCTTCCTGTGGCTTGTCCACTGACTCCAGAAATTTTTCACTGCCTTTCTCTCCGACCCTGTCCAACAGCGTCCATTGTGTTACAAATCCCACCAACCTGGTTTGGGCTTTCCTGGCCTCTTGTAGTTGTCACCTGACTTTCTACTATGCCTGAGGTTTCTCCTTCTCAAAGTGAACACACATACCACTACTGGCAGTTCGACCTTTCTGAAGTGGTTTTGAAAATGTTAACTTCCTCCCCCCAAATGTCTACTTCTTTCACTTTCTGAAATAAGGTCACACTGTAGGTTGGCATTCAGGAGAGTCTACTATCTGGAACAAAACTGCCAAGTTTGCCATAATCTAGCCTCCAGACTAACTGGATTATTATTTGTTCTTGAAGCACAACTTCAATACGGGCACAGCTCAGGATTACGAAAGTGACGACATTCCCTTAGAAGTGTCTCCTCTAGATCATGACACATCACCTCCTAAAACTCCCTGATTCCCCCAACTGACTACCTTCCTTCATCATCTGCCTTCGTCTATGTGCTTCATTTAACATGTGTCTTCTGTTTCTTCATGTCGAAGATGTCTGCATATCTTCTTCACAGCAATGTTATAAGCATTTTGATATGAATATTGTCTTCAAAAATATATGTTGATATAACTAAAGAAAGAATGAAAAATACGTTTTAAAGCTCACAAAGTAATTCTACAACAAAATATTCCTTGCTTTTTTAAAAATGTTGCCAAAATAACTAGAAAAGTAAGGTAGAAAGAGTTAATTACATGGATATTTTATATGCGTAATATCAAATAAAATGATTTTTTAAAATAAAGGAATATTTGAAGTCGTATTTGGTATGAATTAAGTCATAATAAATTTAAGAAAGTTAGGTACTGATTATTGTCACTATCAGATTTATGTGGAGAAAATGCATATGAGGCATGGGAATCTCTCCTCCCTAATACAGGGGAAGCAAGAAAGAAATTCTGTTCTTGTGAAAGACTTAATGAGGGAAAAAACAGAGGATGGAAAGCCCTAATCTGACCTTCAAACAAAAAAGTCCTTTGAAAATAATGAAGTAAGCGATTTCCTTCCCTCTCTTGGCAACGCCATTTCAATCTCTAAGAATTTCCTATCCACTTCTTGACCTTCCAGATGAGGTCATCACCAAAGGAAATGTCTTATTTCAAGAGTAACCGCCAACTTTAGAGATTTGAGAGAGTCAAAGTATAGACCCTGTTAGATCCTGTTCTGAAGGAGAAGAGTAAGCAAGCAGTATTTGTCAATGAAATCACTTGCCGGTGAATTTCAAAGCCCTTGGCTGTTTCATGAATATATAGCTGTGCTGTCTTGAACTGGCCTCCACTTGGTTTCATGAAATTCAAATAAGATACTAATTTCCCATAAATCTACTTATGTGTGTAAAATATTTGAAACTTTTAAAATTATGTATGTATCAAAGTAATTTACAGTGATCATATAACAGTAGCTATAGTGTTAAATTTTCCTTTTAGTTACTCTACCTTTTAAGTGTTTGCATCTAATTTGTTTATCCGGGGCATAATTAACACACAAGAAGTTAATGAAATACATTTGCCTCAGAAAGCATAGCAAATTTACTAAGTATGTAAATAAATGTTAAGACATAAGATACTCTTGTCATGAAAATCATAGTCGCAAAGGTTTTATATCAAGAAATTGAATTGAGGGAATAATTTTTTAACTACACCAGCTTTGTTCCTCCAGATAAATCAGATGTATTATAAACATTATCGTTACATGATTGGTTAACACTTTAAAATAACAGATACTCAGGGCACCTGAGTGGCTCAGTGAGTTAAGTGTCTGCCTTTGGCTCAGGTCATGATCTTAAGGTCCTGGGATAGAGCCCCATGTCAGGCTCTCTGCTCAGCGCGGAGCCTGCTTATCCCTCCTGCTCTGTGTGCACTCTCCCTCTCTCTCAAATTAATAAAATCTTTAAAAATAAATAAGTAAATAAACAAAATAACAGATACTGAATGGAGCCAAGGTCAAGGTCACTCTGTAGTAGACCCTGAGCCTAGGATTTGAAAGCAAGTGATTTAATAAAGAAGGTTACCCAGGAGAAACCAGTAAAGAAATGTAGGAAGTAAGATAGGAAGAAACAACAGATTTTGTTCTTGGTTTTTATTTAAGAAATGTAAACATCCATCTTAGTAAAATCATCAAAAATATTTCTTTAGGATTTAACAGTAGCCTTTTGCAAAAAAAGTTTTGCGATTTATAAGAATACTAAGTTAACTCTTGCAAACATTTGTATGCCATTTTTCCTTCCCTGTGTTTTTCCAGGCAAAATTTAGTTGAATACTATCCGGAAGGCTTTCCAAGACATATCAAGTACAATTACTATGTTTGTGAAAGCAAAACAAAAAACACAAGTTTCCTGCTTTATAAAAATACATGTAAAATATGTGTGTATATTTATATTTTATATATGTGTATACACATATGTATAGATATATAGAAAAAATATATATAAAGAAATACATATATCTTGTAATTTGATAAGGGCTTCTTCTCTCAGTGTGTTCCCCCTACCATACCATTTATTCAGTCTCATGTTATAATATTTATGAATGAGTTCCTCTTCAAAATAGGCTTGGGGATAGTTAAGTTTGGTTTAGTTCAACTGAGTTATTAAATGGAAAGCTTTAAAGTGTCATTATTGATAGATTCCAATGAACAAATATAATATAATGCCTTTGCCTGCTATTATGTGTCCATATTTCTCTTAATTAACATCTCAGAGTTATTAAGAATAGATTACTGTTTACATATGAGCTGTTTTGGGAAAAAACTTCGTGCATAACCACCTAACCACCTCTCTGTGCCTCTTTTAGGCCACCTGACTCTGGTAATCAAGAAAAGCTACCAGAGAAGTCGTAGTTTCTTCAGAAACAAACAATAGAAGAAAAAGGTTAACTCGATGAAATTCAAGAACTGTATCTCCTTGACTTGATAAAGAGTTTAAAGGCTGGATCTGAATGAGTATGATTGCCTCCCACTGTGACTCCCACATGGTTATGTGCACTCAGTAAATATTTGTTCCCTCTTGGGTTTGTTTTTTTGTTTTGTTTTGGTTTTTTGCCTTTGATTCAGAAACCACAGGAGGTGAAAATGTCAACTTCCCTAAAGGAGACTATTTTTTCCTTAACTGTATGAATTTACGCCTTACACAGGAGCTAAGACTGTGATCTATGCTGAGTTGTAAAAAGTTGTGCTGTTGTGTTTGAGCTCACAAGTGCATTTGAAGTTTTAAAGAGAAATTATTAATACAAATGTCAATCTAAAATACTCAAGAACCGATTAGGAACATTCCAAGCAAAGGAGTTTTCCCAAAATCAGGAGGGAATAGCCTTCTATGTAGAGCACGGCATGGACAACAGCATAAAAGGGGGTCAAAAGTGGTAAAAGTGGGGAGCATTCTGGGTAATGGGACATAAATGTGAAGAGGCAAGACACATGAAAATTAAGCTTTGGAAGTGAGAGCCAAATCTTCAAAAATTTTGTACAGAGGGGCGCCTGGGTGGTGCAGTCGTTAAGCATCTACCTTCGGCTCAGGGCGTGATCCCAGCGTTCTGGGATCCAGTCCCACATCAGGCTCCTCCGCTAGGAGCCTGCTCTTCCTCTCCCACTCCCCCTGCTTGTGTTCCCTCTCTCGCTGGCTGTCTCTCTCTGTCAAATGAATAAATAAAATTTAAAAAAATTTTTTGAACAGAATAAAATAATAATAATACTGGTTGGCATACACAAATTTTTATACTTTTCAAATAACACAAACAAGGTGTTTTTTCCTGAAATGTCAATTCTAGTTCAGGACTTGGTAGTGGGAATATAGGAGTGTAAAGAGGAGTGTAAAAAGGAGTATAAAAGGCATGATATTCATCTGAAAATAAATAGGAGTAGAATGAGAAATTCAAAAGTTCGAATGAGACTTCAGGTATTTATAGCAGGCTGTCTGCTAAGCTTTTCACTCCCTATTCTCTGGGAATAACCAACTATTCCTCTCTGTTTTTATACTGTGATGAAAAACTTGTAGAAACATTTATCCCTGCCAAATTTCCTGAATATATTAATATTTGATCTAATTGCCACAACAATTATTGAAAGTAAGTGAATCATCATCCCTATTTGGCAAATACAAATTTAAGGCTTACAAGGTAAAAATAATTTTCCCAGGATTACGCAACCAACAAGTTACAGAGTGGGGACTTGACCAAACTTAAACTTTGCTTTTCCCAAAATGCTTTACTATATTAAGTAAATAAATTTTTAAACAAACGTGACAGGTCATTTGAACCTTTAAAATAGTGAAGGGCAACAATCACACACACACACACACACACACACACACACACACCCATGGCAGAAGGAGGAGGCATTTGAAATTGTCTTGATAAGAGTCTAGACTAGTGTAGAATTAGATCCCCTTGCTAAGAAAGGCTAAATTAATCTTAGCAATTTTACTTTCTTTAATAATGAGGTGACTATCTCCATTATTTTTAATTGTTTTTAAAGTATACGTAATTAAGTCACATGGTTACTCCCAAAGATAAACCATGACAGTGAAAAGATGTGGGGAGACAAATCAGCCAACATTTTTAAGCTTTAATATATTTTTAAATATACAGAGCTTCCAATTTATTTTGATATAATCAGTGGTGAAAGTAATGCCATCAAGCATTAGTGGAGGATTTTAACTAGAATCATGTGCTACGTAAAGCTCTTGGACAGAGTTTAAAGGATCAGAATGTTGGAAGATATAAAAAAAGAAAGGCAAATGCTTAGTTGCTTTTGTAAGAGATTTTAAATTAAAGCAGCAAACTCTTTAAAGCATCACACAATGGGTAGAATGAAAATGAAAGCTAATTAACCTCAATTCTTTTTTAGTTGCACAGCTTTGTTATAATCTTCCATGGGGTTCATGACCAGAGGATTACTAGACCTTGAGAAATATTTGGAGAAGGGGTCAAGGTGGGAACCAAGGCAGCTATGTGAAACTCAAGTGGCTTGCCTGGGCATGCCTTAGGCAGACCCCACTTCTGATCCCGATTTGGAAGTATGTATAAAATAAGGTGCTACGCCTACATATCTACATTACAAAGAAGCATTCGTATGAGTGCATGCAGATATGTAATATATGTGTCTGTGCGTGTGTGCGTGTGTGTGTGTCATAAGAAGGTGAAATAATATGTATTAATCACAATAGAGGATAGTTTGAGAGCACATTTCAAGAAACTTAAAGCATTCACGCCTTTTACTGAGTATTTCCATTCCTACCAATTTATATTAAAGACATTGTCAGAAAGAAATGTAAGTAATTATTTATTAATACTGTTGATTACAGTATTATTTATGATAGCAAAATATTCCAATAATCTTATTTTCAAGAGTAGAAAAAGGGTGGAATAAATAAGGGAATATTCATAAAATAGAATATGTGTGGATGTAAAAATTCATGAGGTCGCAGAATAATGACACAGGTGTGGAATAATGACAGTATTTACTAAATAATCACATGTGCCAATTTATACTATGTAAGTATATTTAATTTATATGCATACTATATATGTATTTATGGAAAGACGAGTAAGAAATAAACTAAATCATTAAGGTCATATTATCTAAATGGTGGAGTTATATGTACTTTTCTTGTTTATGCTATTAGAATTTTGCCATTTCTTATCAAATAACATCCCTTATCTATTATACTAAAAATATTGTTTCTAAATATCAACATTTGGGGAAAACAGAATCATGTTAGAAATGAGTTCAAAGAAGTATTATAAACATAATAAATACATTTTTAGTACAGCCAAAACTAAGATCTTAAAGTTTAGTAACTGAAGGAAATTAGCAAGCTTGTTACGTTACCTTAGGCTGCAAAGTAAGTAAGTCTGAGTCTCTTTTCCTACTGTGCTTTTATTAAAATTTCTTCTTTGATGTTCTTATTTAATATATTAATTTCCTTTTAATAAAGTCGTGTATCCACCAACACATTTTCATTCATGGGTACAGGATATTTCTATCTCTGAAGCTGAAATGAGAACAAAAGCTGAGACCTGTGCAAGCAGGTAATTTGAGTTCCACATGGTGGCTCCAATCTCCCATTCCTAAGACCCTTTTGGAATCATTTGGCAGAATACAATTGTGCACATTTACCAGACCCTCTTCAACACCAGAAATTATCTTTGGCAGTATTTTCTACATGATAAAATTACTGAAGTAATTTTGAAAAATACAAATGCTTTTTAAAAAGATAAATATCCTACCATCAAGAGATAAATCCTGCTCTTATTTGGGGGAAGAAAAACACAATAGAGAAAGAAATCCAAAGTGTTGACAACTGTGGATTAATGCAACAGGGTGGAAGGTAGAAAGGGAAAAGAGAGAAATAGAAACAGAGACTGAGATAAAGAGACAAGCTGAGAGAGATGGAAAGAAAGAAGGGAGGAAGGAAGAGAGAGAGAAAAGAAGCAGAGAGGAGAGGAGACAGAGGCCTCTTTGACTGGTTGACAATTCACTGAACAACCTATCCCGGGAGTCCAATATATACTCGATGGGACAGGTAGTATAACAGACACTACAAAAATTCCAGTGGAACACAGTATCCGACACAAACACACTCTCACCCCATGTCTCTGTCTTGGTCTTATGAGTCCTTGGAGAGAGAAGATGAAAGGAAGGGGAAACCCCTCTTCATGACTGCTTTTCGGTGATTTATGAGTGAAGGCAGTCAGGCAGGTGTTGAAGACAAACTGGGTCTTTGTTTTCTGTGCTTTGAACATCCCTGTGAAAGCCAAGTACACTGTAAGGAGCGGGGATTTCTTTAAGTTTCAGCTTATTAACGCAAATACATATCAAAATATAAGGTGTTTACTTGCGTAGTTTATGGTGTAGTGATGCCAAAATGACTATAACAGATGAATGGATAAAGAAGATGTGTTCCATATATACAATGGAATATTACTCAGCCATCAGAAAGAACAATTACTGAACATTTGCAGCACCATGGACAGGACTGGAAGAGATTATGCTAAGTGAAATAAGTCAAGCAGAGAAAGACAATTATCATATGGTTTCACTCATTTATGGAACATAAGAAATAGCAGGGAGATTGGTAGGAGAAGGAAGGGAAGAATGAAGGGGGGGTAAACAGAAGGGGGAATGAACCACGAGAGACTATGGACTCTGGGAAACAAACTGAGAGTTTCAGAGAGGAGGGGGGTGGGGATTGGGATAGGCTGGTGATGGATATTAAGGAGGGCACGTATTGCATGGAGCACTGAATGTTATACGCAAACAATGACTCACGGAACACTACACCAAAAACTAATGATGTACTGTATGGTGAATAACATAACATAATGAAAAATTTTTAAAAATAAATAAAATAAAATAAAATAAATAAATAAAATCAAGGAAAATGTCCTTTAAAAATATTTACTTTATTGTACTAAATCAAGTTTATGTCAGGACAAAAAACTGGAGATGGGCAACAAGACCTTATGTTATTAGGGAAAATAATTATAGGTATAGAATATACAAGGAAAGCAATATGTTTATCAGTTATCTCAACAATATTGCTTATATATCATTTTAAATATATTTATGTGTGTATCAGTACCTACTAATATATTTGCATCATGGCTATGGATATGAAGGAAAAGTCAAGGTGTTATTTTAATTAGAATATATGAATTGAAAATTTGATTGAAGGCTAATGGACTTTGAAGTCTGAACCCACTGAACTAAAGCTTCACTAAGGCTTGGTTCAAGATCATATACTGGTCAAAAAACAAAGTTGACATAGTGTTCTGGTCATTAGAACTTGACTCTTAAAAGTAATGTTTTAAGAGATTAACACAAAAGCACAAGTTCAAATGTAAATGACTTTACCATTTTGAGAAAAGAAAATGAACATGCCAAACTTCTCTTGTACTTCAGAGAAACCCAAAATTTAAACTCCTTATTCATCAGTTTAGTTGGAAACATGTTGTTTCAGTAATAAAACAAAAAATTGCAATACTCAAATACTGATGTAATTTATATAAGATTTCTATTTTATTATTTACTTAAAATGAATAAAAATAATCTTTGATAAAGCATTGTACCTATTTAATAATTGAGGAAAATACATTTCATATTATTCATAGCATTGTTAAATAAAATGTAAAGTTTTACAGTGGCTGATATAAAATCAAAGGAAGATTATTATAGTTTTTTCTGTATCTTTACTTCCATCATCCTAAATATTATAGGTCTCCTCAATATCTGCTACCAGTTATGCATCCCCCAGCAAGCAAATACCATAATGTGAAATAGGCAAATTTACAGTTCAAATCAGACAATTCCCAAATGTTGCACTGACAGATAGTATGAATCTTCAGGAATCCAATGAAGACAGTAACACTAACACTAAAATTTGATCTTTAGAGAAACATGTGATTATATTAATTCGTCTTTACTGGTGTTTTTAAAAGACTGCTAGAGTTCTTTGTACATATTGGCACTACCTAAAAAGAATATTCAGATACTTTGTATAGCCTCATTGTATTCCAAATTACTGCTTCAGTAGGGCTTCCAAATATACCATGTTCTGTAGATAAAGGGTGTTCAAACAGAGATATGGGTGTGTCTCTCCTAAAGTCTAAGGGCCACATTGTGTGGATGATGTGAAAAGGACCAATATCCAGATCTCTGACTTTCACAGGACGTCTTTCCAAAGGCACCTGTTCTGTAGGTACATGTCCTCCTTTCCCAATCCCCTTTCACAATGATCCTTCTCCTATTTATGACAGAAAGGCATTCCTCCCACCTATCCCGCTTCTAACTCCTAGAGTGTACAAACTCCGGGTTGGCCAACTGAAGGGACACTACACAAGATTGGTGGAAATGTCAAGAAAGAAAATAGCGGAGATAATCAGGAAACTTTGCGTGTGTGTGTGTGTCAAGCTCAAATAGTTTTCAAATCTTTGTGAAAAAGATATTGAAAATTTTAAAAATATGTATTTTATAGATAACTGTGGGTTTTGACAGGCAACTCTTAATAAGATCAAATAATTAAATAGCATTACTATAATATACTCCTATTGCCATTAATTTATTTATATGAATAATATTGTTGACAACTCTAAAAATTAAAGAGAGGAATAGAATTGATGCTGATCCTATTTCTCATTTTAGTAATAAGTAATATTTATTCATGAATGAATAAACATGAAAAGCACAGGACCATTAGCCTTATTAAAAGACTTTTTTTTTCACAATTCTTACGCCTGTATTAAGTTTGTACGTAAAGGATTTCAATTTCCTGAGTAATAGATTTAGCCTTTTTGGGTTTACTACATCCCACTGAATAGTCTAATGATAATGAAATTCAGAAGAAATTTGTTGTAGAGAATAAATAATTAATAGTCACTTAAATTCCTATATTTGTTGCAGAAGGTAGTAGAGTACTTAATACGATAATTCCAAGCATTAGGATTTGTACCTTATGGAAGTAAATGAAATTATGTGCTCAAAGAGAAAAAAGGAAAAATAAAGGCTTTCTAGCTGCTAGGGAAGATCAAAGTGCCATGATATTTTTTATCCCCTACAATACCTCCAATATCATTTTAAAACCAGTATGATAATCATATTTCAAAATGTCTGTATTTACAATATGCCAAAAGTTACACACCATTTATAACTATTATGATAAAAAATTTAGATATCAAGCTAAAAATTTATATGTGAGTTCCCAGTTTCTCAAAATTATTTTAAAGACAACTGAGAAAAAAATGTACAGTACCGTCTTGGAACACTTGTATATCACTGTAACCACCAGCCTACAGGTTGGTGAGTCCATACTAAGGGCTTTTGCAAAATCAGATTTGTAGCCCCACGTGTTAGTTGAGTGGTAGGAATGGTGTTATCACTTATTTCCTGAGTGTTGGATGAATATAATGTCAGACTTAAGAGAAGTGTTGAGGATGAGGGTGAATTTGTCCTCAGAAGATTTGGCCATCACAGCATCTACACCAAGGTTTAGGTAGCCCTCTTGACTTCTTTGTGTCTTTGGTCTTCATTTGTAAAATGTGATGCACCAGGAGTGCCAACCTCAGAGTAGCCGGACATAGCAGCAGCCAGACAGTGTAGAGCCCAACGGACCGTGTTAAGGATTTTGGGTTTTATTTTAAATAATGTTTTAACCTAAGTAGAATACAATCATATTTATAGTCTTTAAAGGATCAGCCTACATGATTGAAGTTTGAAGGGCTTGGTAGAAGAAGAAATGCTAGTGGGGAGGCCAAGTAAGAGTCTGTCACATCAGAATGGGTGAGGGAATTACTATTGCTCACATTAGGATGAGGGCAAAAGAGAGAGAGGGATAAATAAATAGATTTAAGAGGAATTGACAAGTAAAAATGTCAGAACTGATGGATGAGTACAAATGAGAGTGGTGTATGGACACTCAGATTGGATGTGTGGTTGGATGGGTGGTTGTGTTATATAACAGGAGTAGGAACACTGGAAGGAAGTTTAACAGTGAAGATGATGACTATTATTTTGGATATGTTGATTCAAAGCAGGCTTTGGAACATGGAACTCTATATGGGATAGCAACTGGCTAAATCCAGAGCTCAGACAAGATGTCCTGATGCTATATATGCAAATAGGAAAATCATTTTTTATAGGATACTCTGATGGTTCCCACTTTCTCTGAGGTAAGAATCAAAGCCATTTGCATGGTGGAAGGTGAAGGGAGAGAGCCTGAGGTTGGGAGTCTCAAGAGAGTAGACAAGTTCAGAAATGGTTATTGTGTCATGCAGGCAAACATTTTATTCAGGGTAACTGTGCTAAGAGTAATTGGCAACCCTCAACTTCCATTCAGAAGAAGGCGATAAACCAAAATATTTTAATGGAGGGAACATAGAGAGTTCACATTAATAGTAGTGTGGCAGTTTTGAGATTTTAGGAGGCCTCCTTGGTTGAGCAGTTAAAACAAAGAAAAATCTCCTCATTATTTAGCTGAAGCTTGCTCATACAAAATAGAGCTTTATACCTGAATACTCTCAATCTAGGTTTATACCTGAAAGGTGTCCCCCCCAAAAATATATATATTATATATATAATATAAATATAAAATAATATAAATATATTATATATATAATACAAATATAAAATACTATATATATATATATTTGTGTTTGTAAGTGAAAGTGAAGCTTGAATTCCTGGAATTAAAATGAACAAAGAATATAATACCATCTGGGAAACTGAGACTATCATAAGCTGACATACATGTGTGGGATGTGATAGGAGTTTGAAGCGGGAGAGCAGGTGTCAGCACTCTGGATGAAGGGTTGCTTGCAATCGCAGCTGTTGGAGGAAGATCGGGCAGGAGCTCTCCCTGTCTCCCGATGTTGCCTGGAGAGGATGATCATCTTCTCACGTTATGGAAATCTCAAGAAGAGGCCAGACTGCCAAACGTTGCCGTGTAAAATCAGGACAGCATAAGGGTATTAATGGAAGGAGTTGATATTAAACCATACGAAACTGATTGTCTTCCCTTTCGTGATCTTTCTTCTCTAGCCCCTCGCTCTGTGCATCTTGAGGACAATAGAGAAAAGCAAAGGAGACTTCCTTCTCTGTCAAGGCAGTCTCAAGAAACTGACTGAAGACTGAACTCTGGAAATGGGGAGTACTCTTTGGAACACCACCTAGAAAAGAGCAAGGGAAACAGAATTAGGTAGAGAAATAAAATGGACTGCACTGCAGTTGCTACGGCAATGTCAGCAAGTCCTACGGGGAATTCTCCAGCTGGGGTGGCCCTCCAGAGATTTCTCTACTTGAGACCAGGGAGCCAGGCCTTTGAGCACCACAATGACCATTATCAATGCCAACCGCTGGGGTGAGGGGAAGAGGTAGGGCAGCTCCTTGGCATGGGAGCAGCTTCTGGAGAGGGATACAGGCAGCACTCTCAGTAGATGGGAAAATCAGTGCAGTGAAACTGAGGGGAACATGAGCAGCATCCCATAATAGTCATTACGCTTCCTTCCAAGTCACTCCTTTCAAAGAAATTCAAAATAAGTATTTGGTCAGAATAGCTGCCTGGTGATGAGGCAACAAAAGAGTTGTTCTCAGTATGGGAATCCCCACTCTAGGACTACTTTAGTTCTCTCTTTCTTTCTCCCTCTCTCTCTCTTTCTCTCTCTCTCTCTTTCTCTCTTCTTCTCTCTCTCTCAACTCATCCTAAGGGATATCAATTAGGGTTAGGCTTCCTATCTTCTCCAATACACATTAACAGACCAGGTAGCTAATACCCCCGGGAGATACAAGCTGAAATGAACTAGACTAATGGTCAACAAACTCTTTCTGTAAAAGGGAAGACAGTGAGTACTTTAGACCTTGCAGGCCTAATAGTCTGTGTCCCAACCACTCAACTCTGCTGTGTTTATGAAATCAGCCACAGACAACGCATAAAAAAAAAAATAGGAGTTGTTGTGTTCCAATAAAACTTTATCTATAAATACAGGTGGTAGCCCAGTTTTGGTCCATGAACTCTATTTTGCCAATTCCTTAATGAAAAGCCCAATATAGATAATTACTATAAAAGAAAGAAAAGAAAACCACACATAGTGTGCCATCTAAACCACAACAATTAGAACAGATGATCCAGAATTTTTCTATAAGATATAAATTATTCTCAAGAGATAATGAAAAATATTGGCAATATGAATCAAGAGCAAGGAGGTAGAAAACATAAACATTGACATGCTAGATATGAGTTAAATAAGAGTTTAAATAAAGATTCGATAGATGGAATAAGTAGGAGGGTGAATACAACCTAAGAATAAACAAGTGTATTAGATATCAGTGAGAATCTCCCCAAAGCATAGAGAGAATATAAAGAGAAAGGAATTATGCAAAGCAAACATAACAGATGTTGCACACAGTAGGTGTGCCAATAACTTGGTAATAGAGTCCTAGAGCTGGGGGGTAAGGATGCGGGGCTCACTGGTAAGTAGACAATGTTTTAGGAAGTAATACCACATTTCCTGGAATTAAAAGAAGAAGACTTCTGGTTGAAAGTCGTCATAGATTGACAAGGAGGCAGGTAGGAAAAGCCCATACTTAAACACATAAAAAAAATGTAAGAACATAAACTAAAAGGGGGAAATTTACAGCTTTCAAAAATAACAAAACACCAATAAATGTACAAGAATCAGATAGACAACGTAATTCTTAAAAGAAACCAAAATGTATAAAGTCAGTAATGTAATATTTTTCACACGTTGAAGGAAAAGAATGTTGAATATAAATTTTAGGTGCAGCCAAGTTGTCATTTAAATGTCAGTGTAATAAAAATGAGCTAAACACTTAAGCTAAAAAAAAGAAAGAAAGAAAAAAAGAAAAACAGACTTAAAATTCAGCCAAGAAACACAAGAGTTTTTAAAAGCAGGAAGGAACATAATAAGGAAAGGATAGAAATAATGAATGTGATAGCAATTGACAAAAGTGAGAAACTAAATTTTCTTTTAATTAACAAGATAGATTCTAGGAACCAGACTAAGGAAAAATAGAAGGAAAGATGCAAGTAAAAACAAAGAATGAGGGACGCCTAGGGGGCTCAGTCGGTTAAGTGTCCAACTCTTGATTTCTACTCAGGTCGTGATCTCAGGTTTGTGAGATGGAGCCCAGTGTCGGGCATGGAGCCTGCTTAGGACTCTCTCTCTCTCAGAGAAAGACAAATACCGTATGATTTCACTTACATGTGGAATTTAAGAAACCAAACAGACGAACATAGAGGGAGGGAAGGAAAAATACAATAAGATAAAAACAGAGAGGGAGGCGCATCCGGGTGGCTCAGTCAGTTAAGCGTCTGCCTTGACTCAGGTCATGATCCCAGGGTCCTGGGATTGAGCCTCAGGGCGGGCTTCCTGGTCCATAGAGAGCTGCTTCTCCCTCACCTCCCTGCTTGTGCTATTGTTATCTCTGTCTTTCTCTCTCTCAAATAAATAAATAAAATCTTAAAAAAAAAAAAAAAGAGGGGGAGGGAAACCATAAGAGACTCTTAACTATAGGGAACAAACTGAGGGTTGCTGGAGGAGAGGTGGGTGGAGGGACAGGGTAATTGGGTGATGGGCATTAAAGAGGGTACTTGATGTGATGAGAACTGAGTGTTATATGCAACTGAGGAATCACTATATTCTACCCCTGAAACTAATAATATACTATATGTTAACTAACTTGAATTTAAATAAAATCTTGAAAACAAGGCAAAAGATTCTCTCTCTCCCTCTCCCTCTCCCCCATATATATATATATATATATAGAGAGAGAGAGAGAGAGAGATGTATCCCAATAATACAAAAATTGATCCCAATAATACAAATGTATCCAATAATACAAAAATTGATCAATATTATAAAATTCTACCAATGAGATATATGAATCTACAGCAAGCATTCTATATAATAGAAAAAAATTAGGAATACAAAAAACAATCATTCCTCAATTACTGGTTACACTTTAAAATAAAATATAATAAGATTAATGCAGTAAAGAAAGCAAAGGGGGAAATAAAAGGTGCATAATGCTCATAAAAATTGTCTCTTTGGCAGAAGATATTTTCATCTACATAAGAGCCAGGAGAATCTATAGACAGACCATTTAAAGCAAACAAGAGAATTCAACGAAGTGGTTTAATTCAAGATAAATTCACAAAAATAAAAGTATCATTTTTACACTAGGAACATCTGCAAAATATCAAACATGAGTGAATTTTATTATTATTGTTCATGTCAAGCATCTTGGAGAAGGTAATGTTTCCTGGGTTCCATGGTTTTCAAATTAGCAAATTTTTCTGATTAAAAGGTCAATGTGTTTTTGCCATTTACAAAGAATTCTATTACAGCTTATGGAAATGCATATTGTTTTAACATTTACCCAAATTGTCATTTTCAAACTTTTGAAATTACCAAGAAACATGCACCAGCTAAAAGTCAAAGGGATTACTGTTAGATTTATCTTCATTATTTTTACCTAAGTATACATGACGAAGTTGTTGCAAAACCAAGTAAAGGATAATGTCAACCAGGGCAAAGACAGAGTGAGCAGATATAGAACATGTTAAAACTCTTTTCAGTCTACTCTGTGCTTCTTTATTTATAATAAAAGTACTCTGTGCTTCCATATTTATAATAAAAGTAGTTGTTTTTCCTGACAGAGTCTCTCTCCAATTTAATACTGTGCTATGTACCTCTTTTATGTTTTTAGCTTTATCACTCAAGCAGTGTAAACTAATAAGCCCAAAGCCTTATTTATAACAGTTTTACTGCCGTCCTTCACCAGGAAATGTGAACGATCTTCTGAAGCACCTTGTATCCAGTCAGCACAAATCTGCATAATGGGGGTAGTTGGTCCATTTAAAAATATAAGTTGGCTCATTGATTTCTTTTGACAAAAAACGAAGAAAAAGGAAAATATGACATTTTTTAAAAATTGAATTACATCAAAATTCCTGATATTTGAAAGAGTATGTTCCATTGCTGTTGTAGGCAAGCACCAATACAACGACTTGTCAGTAGTTGACTGACAACAGACGGGAAGAATAGAAGGGACTATTATTCAGCTTCAAGTGTTTATATTTTTTCTCTTTGGACAATCATATTGTACTCACCCCTCCCAAAGGATTTCCCATTTTAAGACCCAATATTCCATACAAGAAGTACACAGATGTAAGAGCATGTAAAGTTAAAAATAAGAAATACAGAATCTGGTACAGCTGGGGATAATTAGCAAAAAAACAAGTTTTTGCCAAAAATAAAAGGAAGTTGAGTAGACAGATTTTTCTTTAGCCAGGCTTTGGGAGATCCATGGAAAGAGAACATATTTACAACCCTCACCCCTTCTCTTCCATCCATGGAATCTAGCAAAAGAAACTTCATTTTAAAATCACCAATGATACTTATAATTCAACTGAGATTCTCCTCATGAAACAGGTTGGATTCTAATAACTTTAGAGAAATCAGTCATTTCCGAGGCTCTATTTATCTTTTCAAGCCAATTCTGAAGCGTAAACACAATATTTGAAATTCCAGAGCAGTCATTCCAGATGACTATATCCTTTCTAATCTTTTGCTTTCTGTACCCGAATGCGAGTGTGTGAGAGTGTAAGATTACTGTTCTGTAAGTAGTCACTGCTTTGGTTAGTTTCCTATAGAAGCTAATATTCTCCTGAGTTAAGAATTCAATGAGATAGTGATGTTTTCATAAAACTGAACATATTAAGATTTTATCTAATTCAATAGATAGTGACCAGCATCTACTCTGAGTCAAGCAGATGGTTATCAAGGAATGCAGATCTTGCTTACCGTTAATTCCTAGTCTCAAGGCCCTTGCAGTTTAGTTAACAAGACATAGACTGTACTTTTCCTAACGATTAAAATGTCGCATGGGTTGGGAATGCTGTGCATTTGATGTCTGGGCTTTATATCTATCTTCCGATGGCATATTTTGTCATTTGGTGGATGGAAAATATCTCAAATTGTATATTTCCTTTCTGTTGCCATTGAAGCAGTGTGCAACTATTGAGGAAATTAGTAATAATGAGGATAACTGGTTGAACATCATTATGTACATATAAATCAGAATATTTTTAAAGATTTGGGTAAATCAAAAGAAGTCATACCCAATCTTTTCATGAGTCAGAAGAAACTGAATTTGTTCTTATGAAGCCAAGGCTTGAATGTATTTTTCATTTAATCCATTTGCTACTCATTAAACTACAAATGTATATTCACCCCAAAGTTTGAAATCACATTAATTTATGACATCTGGGTAAAGAGCTTGGTCCTTGCTTTTTCTTTAAAGCTGGAACGGTACCCTAGATATTTAAACTTTAAAATTCACCAAAGAATGTTCTCACAGGTTCACCAAAAGTTAATGAATAGCTATAAATCTGCACCTGAGAGGTCAGGAAATGCAAGTTTCTTGCAATGTTTCCATTTTGAATTTTACCCTTTCTTTCTTGAGATCCTTCCCTTTCTGTCTACTGTTATATCTCTTCCTTCTAAACACTTCCTCTTTCTTTTGTATGCATTATTTTGACTAAGTTTTAATGCTGACATGAAGCTTATTCTTTGCCTAATCTTCAAAAATCAGGGGAAGAATATACAAAGATTTACATAATTTTGATTTAGTGAACTACTTAGATATGGCCTCAGGGCTGTTCAACTTTGTACCCATTTCAATAATTTAACACAAAAGCTGAAACAATTCTTTAATTCCATATCTACATAAGTCTTGAATATCTGAAGAAGGCGTTTTAATATCCAACACCATTTTTACAAATTTCTAAAGCACTTTTTGTTTAGAACATCTTTGCTTAAAATTTCAAGAAAAAAATTGTTAGAGGAAATATCATTATTTCTTACTCCAAGAGTAATATTGAACAAACTCCACTAATTCCAGTTTCTTAAAAATATTTAAAAAGAATATATACACCTCAATACTCTCTTTGAATAACATTACAGAGGTCTTCAAAATTATACAAAGATTAGAGTAATTGCAATTCTACTCAACAAATATTTAGAAAGTGTCTACTTTGTGCAAGTAAACTTGGAAGTTTCCAAACCAAGGTGTAAAATCTACATATGCTTTTTTAAATTAAAATTATGATTTAAGAATATTTAATCCTTGGTATGTTCCCAATACATTCTATAATTAAAACTCTAGAACAAAACTCAAGTGTCTCTCATTCAAATTTCCAACAGGATCACAACTGACAATTGACATTTATTCTGTTTAAAGTTTGCTCATAGAACATTCCAACATTGAATACTGCTTGCTATTGGAAAAATTCCTTCCTTTCTAATATAGCAAGTGTTCAGCCCTGACACATGCATGGCAAAGACATCCAGGTTGCACAATGATCCAAACCCTTGCCAATTCCTTGGCACAGGACTCCTGAAACTTTACGTGCTCCCATGGAACTTGGCCTCTGCCATGCCGTTTAAAACCACATAGCCCTGACTAACTGCATTCCATCACCAAAGAACAACTCTGACTCCAGGTAATCACTCATCACTCAGGTCTTTCCCTTATCACCACCATTTTTCCAAAATAGAGACCCTCTGTCTTTTTGGTTCCTCATTCTGTCAGGGACAGGTTCCAGATTGACACCACTCATTCGAATCCTGGGTCTTTAGTCTTTTTGCCTGTTTCTCTTCCCATTCTGGATGCCTATCTTTATTAGACAGGTTAAAGTGACTAAGAAAATGTTTAATTTTCTTTCAGTGTAAATGACAGTTTGCCTATAGCAATTATTAATAGTTATAAACATATTTCTTCATATGCTCTCATTTTTAAAGGGAAGGAGCTGGTCATTGTTTATAAAGAAATCTGGGCTGTTCCCTTATTAAAATCAGCCCAGGTCAATTTCTGGTCCATCACTTACAACATAGAAGTGACATTATAGTTGTGTTACGATGGGTCTTATTATTTTCTGAAGTGGGCAATAATAAGCAATTCTCCTTTAAGGGAAAGGGTAAAAAATATAAACTTACTTTATAATATTGGTTATAAAAATATAAACAATGCCCTACCCTAGTGAAATGTTGACCAGAAATGTTTCTCCACCCTTTATCTTGAGAGGTGAAATCTAACTCCTTTTCCCTTGAATCCAGGGTTCCCTTAATGACTTGTTTGATCAACAAAATGCACCAGAAGTGACATTCTTCGATCTCTGAGACTAGCTCAGAAGAAGCCTCAAAGTGGGGTGCCTGGGTGGCTCAGTCAGTTAAGCAGTTGACTCCTGGTTTCGGCTCAGGTCCTGATCTCAGAATCTGGGATCAAGCCCTGCATCAGGCTCTGCACTCAGGAAGGAGTCTGCTCAAGAATTCTCTCTCCCTTTGCCCCACCCCACCACTCATGTGCTCACTCTCTCTCTCTCAAATAAACAAAAAGTCTTAAAAAAAAAAAAGTCTCAAATCTTCCCCTAGACTTCTTAGAATGCTAGTTCTTAGATTTTTGAGATGCCATGTAACTCACTGGATCTCTTTGCCTTTCCTCACACTCTTTTCACTTCCAATTTTCCCCATCTCTCAGTAAAAACAACTACTAAAATAAAGGCTTCCTGAACTTCTCTCTCTTGATATTGATTATAGGATATTTCTATTTAGTTCCATAGAAACTATAGTCATCTCTACAATAATGGCCAATATTACTATTTAATTATTGGTGTCGCCTAAACATCTAAGTCCTAGTACAGAGATTTCTTCACCATCCTTTATAACCCTGGTGCCCCCAGGACAGAGTGGGCAACAAAAGTCTGTTGGACAGATAAATTTGTGAGTGAATGATTATATTTGTGCACCCACGTTGAACCATGTATTAACACAAAAGAAATGCAGTTTAAGATCAAAATAATATTTATTTTACTATATCAATAAAATTATTACTATAACTAGTTTTTACCTTAAATTTTACCTTAAAGATTTCAAAATAGATTTCTGTAGGACTATATGAACTTGCAAATTCTGTCCTGGGACATAAAGCACACAAAAATTTTCCAACTTTATCACAGTTCACATTTTTTTTTTTAATTCCATAAATTATCCCCTCTAGCTAGACTCTGGTTATTCAGTAGTACAGTAGCATGCTTTTAAAGAAAATATAAGAATCATATAGAGCTGTTAAGAAATTGATAGGACTTTTGGTGTTCCTAGCATTGACAGAGCCCTCAATGATATTTGCTGAGTTCCTTCCAATAGTAATCCAAAAATATACCTCAGTAAAGTGACCTTGTTAATGTCAGTAAAAAATAGAGTTGTTACCAAATTCTTTTCATTTCATCGAGTTACTTCACCGTCAGAAACAACTTGTCAAAACAAAGAAATACCTACTGACACGACACTTTTTTATGTAGATTCATAAGCTGTATATGCTGGTGTGTCTGTTTTACAATTTTAGATTAATACAAATAAAATAATTAGTTCATGTCTAGAAACAATAATGTTTATTGTTTTTTAAAAGAGTAGTAGTTATTATTTCTAAAAATAATGTTTATTATCTCTAAAATTATATATTCAGCATATTTTGCATTTAAAATATTAGATTTCTGAAAAGATATTAAACTAAGTGGAAGTACTGATTAGTGGGAGCCGGAGAATAAGTATGGAAAGGCAGAAGACATACCAAGTTAGATCAAAAAAGGCTGCAAATGACCTGAGTATTGGAGACGCTCCTCAAAAATCTAATAGGGCTTTCAAAGCCTGTGGATGTAAAGGGAAAGCATTTAACACCAAAAGTTTTTGGCACGCGTGTCAGAAAAGACGTGAGCAAGATAAGTCTATCACAGAACAAGATGGCATTGGCCTTCGTGCCTGGACAAAACGATGAACGTGGGTATAGACATTAGCTTAGAAAATACATGTCACGACAAAGGTAAGGTTCACCAAAGTTGAGGCCTCCCTTTACATTTGGCCCTTGACAAATGAAAGAGAATATTCAACATATAAACAAGTAAAATGGGTCTAAAGGGATGCCACATTTCTCTAAGAGCTGGTCTGTACCTACAGAAAAGACTAACAATCCGATCCATCAGAAACTGACATCTCTCTAAAGCCCCAAGAAGTGAAGCTAAAATCACTCTTGAACTATAAGCTGGAATGATACAATCAGGCATCCAACAGGCAAAATTAGAATGAGAGAAATGAAAAGAGAGAGAGTGTTTATAACTCATAATCTCTCAGTATTAATTTCCCATAATAAGGTAATTGTACTGCCTTAATTTGGATTCCCTTTCCTTTCTCTCATATCCTTAGTAGGAATTTATTTTGAAATGCTATTCATAACTTGCTCATAAGTGTTAGAGAGTTGCTGCGGCCAGAAGTTACAGGGGCCAAAGAAACTCAATCTTGATAAAAGCTTGTAAGCTGAGCAAGGTAGGTATAAATGCACTACATAAGAAACAAGTCTGGGAGTGTCTGGTGATCCCTTTCTACTTCTTCTTCACCTATTTTAATATACATCAATTAGGGATAGGCAAGTATAAGTCATCCAAACCTACTATCTCTCAAGCTACACGAATGGCACTCTGATTATATGTTTGATTGCTCTTTTAGTTTTGCCTTCATATCATTTTCTACAAATGGAGAATCAGAGCATATAAACATTTGTATTGTCCTTGAGACACACCCTGCACTAGCCATGCTGTTGGTCACATAGTAATATTCAACAAATATTTGTGGAATGAATAACTGGGTAGAACAAATGAATTGCAATTTTGTGTCAATTACACACCAACAGCATACTCACTTTCATTAGTACCGGTAGCCTAATCATAGGCATTTCAAATTCCACATGTCCAAGACTGAGTCCAACTTTTTAAAAATTATAATACTATCCTGCAGCCCATTCCGTCTCAATCACTGACAACTTTATCCTTCCAACTCCTCTACCTTGAAAATACATATTTCTGGATTCAATCTCTTTTCACCACCTCTACACTTACAGCTATGGTCCCAGACCCCGTCATCTCTCACTTAGATTATTGCCATGGCTTCTTGGTTAGCTTTTGTTTCCACCCTAGGCCACCTACTCCTGGCACAGCCATCCAGAGAAATTGTCAAGAAATGCGAGTAAGATCATGGCTTTCCTCCCTTCTAAGCCTTCGTTGGCTGCCTTCAATGCATAAATGACTTACCCTTGAGCTAATTGACTGAATTACATTATCGAATATCCATCCAATGAAGTTAAGATGAGAGAAATGAAAAGGAGCAGGATGTTATGTAACTCAACTGCTCTCAAAATAATTAGATTTTGGTTAAAACACAAGAAAATTGTACTCTGTTAACTTGGATTTCCTTTCTCTTTCTGCCCCCTCTCCTGTTACTCCCGCCTCTGCTCACTCCTCTAAAGACATGCTGACTGATGCACCATGCCTCACTCAAGCCATTTTGCCTCCAACCCAGGCCCTTGAACTTGCTGTTCCTCTTTACCTGGAAACAGCCTCCCCCTAAATGTCCACATGGCTCATTCCCTCATTTCTTTCAGGAATTGACTCAAGTGTTAACTTTTTGAGAGAGCTTCTCTGACTTAACTATTTAAGTTTGTCCCATTTTTAGTATTTCTTATCCTCTTTTATTAATACTTTATTTTTTCCTCTCGTATTTATCACCATCTATTGTATTATATGTTTTAATGTGTATTTTAATATGTGTCTCATCCCAATAGAAAATAAACTACATAAGGTCAAGGATGTTTGTTGATTTTATGACTACTATAGCCCCAGAACCTGGTGTTAACTGCTAGTCCCAGAACCCAGTGTTAACTACTACAGCCCAAAACGTAATGTTACTACTGGCCCCAGAACTTAGTGCTAACTACTAGTCTCAGAACCTAGTGTTAAATACTAGCCCCAAAGTTTAATGCCAGCTACAAGCCCCAGAACCCAGTGTTAACTACTAGCCCCAGAACTTAGTGCTAACTACTAGTCTCAGAACCTAGTGTTAACTACTAGCCCCAAAGCTTAATGCCAACTACAAGCCCCAGAACCCAGTGTTAACTACTAGCCCCAGAACTTAGTGCTAACTACTAGTCTCAGAACCTAGTGTTAACTACTAGCCCCAAAGCTTAATGCCAACTACAAGCCCCAGAACCCAGTGTTAACTACTAGCCCCAGAACTTAGTGCTAACTATTAGCCCCAGAACCTGACACGTAAGAGGTGCTCAGTGAATGTTTGTTAGATGAATGAACGAACATCAGGACAGTCTAACTCAGACCATTGCTACATATAAGGCAATAATAATTTCTTTGGTTGACTCAAAAACCTTCATCAAGATTGACCCCTCTTCCCAAGGAAGCACTCTCAGGGGGTCCAGCCTAACTAACAAAATCCTTTCCTTAGCATCCCCTCCTGCCTTGTCACTCTCTCTTTCCACCCTCCTCTCTATCTTTCCACCTAATGAAATGACTTGCTTAAATTCTATCCAATAGAAGGGAGCCTGGGTGGCTCCCTTCCCTGATCAGAGGGAAGCCTGCTTCTCCCTCTCACACTCCCCCTGCTTGTGTTCCCTCTCTCGCTGTCTCTCTCTGTCAAATAAATAAATAAAATCTTTAAAATAAAAATAAATAAATAAATAAAAAATAAATTCTATCCAATACAAGGCCCACAACAGTAAGTCAAAATTTTTCACGTAGAATCTTCCTCTATTTTGGACCTTTACTTGTACTGCCACGTATTTCTTTCACACTACACTTTAATAAAATATTTACCTGCACATCCAAAGTCAGCTTCTGTGTGACCATTTTCTGCTTTAAAGTGCATATGAATGGCGAGTCTCCTTGACCATTAAAAAGGAAAGAAAAAAAAAGAAGATAAAAGAAGAAATAAACACATTGGACAATCAGAAGAGCTTATTTGTTTACTGAGTAATTTCTACCACACACAGTCTCCATACTTTGTTTTATTATTATTTTTTAAAGAGTAACATAGTAAAAGCCTATTTTGGTGTTTCGTAATATCATGGATTTAGTTATATTACCCACCAACATATTCCTGGGGTACTATATATCTCAGTGTATAACACAATCCTTACCGGTAAAATTATTTTCCCAATCTAGACTTCTTATATATTGGGTATGCCACTGAAAAGTTCCCCCTTGGTTCTTTTCAGCACTAGGGAGACAGTGACATTGAGGATTTATTAGTATTACTATTATTTTCTTTTGTCATATACTCCCAGAAAGGGAGATGATAAGGGACACTCTAAGCTCCTATGTACCATAAAAGAAGGGTGGTATGTGAGTGTGCATATACTCAAGAACCGTGAATTATCTCCAGAAAGTTCATTATACAGAAGGCAAATTTTAAGTTTTTTACAATTTCACCCATTGTAAAAAAATGACCCCAAATAATAATAATGATAAATAATAGCAATAATAATGATAGCAAATAGTATAGATGCCATTACATGAGCACTGTTATGTGCCACTTATCTAGTATTTTATTTGCAAAAACTCAATAGAGGAAATTCTCTGGAGCAACTAAATTCTGGGGGGAAAATATCAAATTAGAAAACTTCTAAAGATTACGGTCATTATAAGCAAAAAGACATCCACGGTTTTTGTCTTCACATTTACCTATGAAATGAGGGAGGGTAATAAGTCAGGACAAGAAAGGATTTATTGACTTATTTTGCTGAGACATAAATGAAAGACTGAAAATATAAGTCAGGAGGAAAATGAGGGAGAGAAAGAATACATATCTCATGGATATAGATATCTAATGGAATAGCTAATGAGTATTAAATTGCTTACTCCTATGTATCAGACACTGTATTAAGAACTTTATAGGCAGGGTGCCTGGGTGGCTCCATTGGTTGGGTGTCTGACTCTTGGTTTCAGCTCATGATCTCAGGGTCCAGGGTTGTGAGATCGAGAGCCCCATGAGATGGAGCCCCACATTGGGCTCCATGCTCAGTGTGGACTCTGCGCGTCCCTCTCCCTCTGCACCTCCCCCAGTTCTCTCTCTCTTTCTCATAAATAAAATCTTAAAAAAAAAAAAGAACTTTATAGGCATGATTTCATTTAATCTATACGATGCCTTCTGAGGTGGTCACATGATTATATTCTTTGTAATACAGAGAATAGGGAGCCCTTAAACATCTTGATCACTATCACAAAGCTAATTAGTAGGTAGTAGAACTACCAGCCTAACCTTGGCAATCTGACTCTAAGATTCTGCTCTTGGAATACACAATATGAGTATTTTTAACATTTTTATTTGAAATATTTTTTTCTTTATGTATCTCCCCATGGTGCTGAGCAGTAAAATTTTACAATGCAAAGAGTCTGCATGGTTTTCTCTAGGGGCAACCAAGAAGTAGGGATTAGGGGAGTAACTGCTTCCACAGTCTGATTGTGGAGAGGGGCCAGATGATGACTGTACAAAAAAGGAAAAGGTGAGTGACACTCTTAATTTTAAGGGGAAAACAGAGGAAAAAGCAAGAAAAAAAAAGAGAGAAAATTTGCCTAGACCTAAAGATTTTTCCCACTACACAATAATAATGATAATAGTCCCTTTTTCCCCCTTTTTTTGAAATACCAAAATGCATTTTATTTCTTGTATCAGTTCTTACTTGCACTTGAAAGTATTACTGAGATTATCTGTGGGAGGATTAAGGCCATGGCATGAATTTAATCGCTTCCTTGTAGCCATGTGGGAACTTATATGCTCCAATTTCTTTTATTGTCACCAACTTAAAATACAGATACACACACTCACACACTTCCTGAAATTTAATGAAAAGAAAAGAAAGATAAGAATGGGCTGCAGTTCAAACATTTACAATTTTCTCATGATCTTAAATAATTTGTGAACGCAAATTCTACCAGTTTGTATTTATACTCCAGTGAATATTATTTGGAAAAAATGTATGTGAACATTTATTTATAAACATTTTGGAATAATCAAATCAGACTGAGGATGACTGGGTATGTTATAGACTCAATTATTTTCTATTAAACTACAGGTATGATGTTTTGCCCTGGATACCAGCTATTATATTGTGTTTGAATTCAAGTGTTGGGACCTGTTCAATGTAGGAATTACCTTAAAAATGGGTTACTTAGCACTTGAGTAATTTTCTCAAATGACAACCTGTCTTATATTCTCCTTAGTTACAAACTGCTAAATTAAGGCTACCACATATCATACATAAAAGCATTTGATTCTATTTTTTTCCCAATGAAAACCAATGACAATTTGTGTGAACATAATTGTGGTTTTCTATTTATGAATCACAACATGAAGGAATGAATTTTCAGACTTCCTATTACACTTTTGCCTTTTCTCCAAACCAGTATTACAGAGGCGTTGTAAGACACCATTCATTCAGGTATGCTGCTGGATTTTAAAACAGCTTAAAGATATTTTTTGAATAGTAATGTACTGTAATACACCTTTTAAACTCCACATGGACTTTAAAATCTTTCATGGAAAATTCCCAAGGTACCACAATAAGGTAAAGCTTTGCTTTCTTTGGGGAATATTTTTGGGAAAAACAACTTAGTTTGATTTTCATGGAAAAAAATATCTAAATGGTAGTATTGCTGCTTAAACTTTGTCACATTTTGAAGTTTTGAAGTAAATGAATGGTTATGTAAACATTATGATTTGACTTCTCCTAAATGTTAGAAAGAAGCAGTGTGTGAGCAGTGAAGTATATGGGCTTTACGTAAAGAGGTTTTGCCATTTTTCAAGCCAGATATAGCTTTTTATCAACAAATGGAACACAAATCTCCTGTCTTAGCCTTGGAGAGAAAAATCCTGCTAATACTTAAATGAATTAATTGTATTTTACAGTTGTTGACCAGAGGATTGTATGTATTTGATGCTGCCAAAGCTTTAATTTTATGATGTATTTGAGATAATTAAATAAGTACCAGTTATCTATAGTAATCATGGAGGACAGAATTGGGTACCATAAGGGACCTGGTGAGGTAGATGTTTGTGACTGGGGGAGTGTAGGCAAATATCTGAGCAGGCCATTCTGCCTTCCTGTGAAATAGTGGTCATGTTGCATATGTATGATAAGTAAGCCACGATCTAAGAATGATTTACATTTAGACCATGAATACTATTATATCGAGACAGCCGCTAAATCGTGAAAAAAATTTTTTTAAAGATTTTATTTATTTATTCGACAGAGATAGAGACAGCCAGCGAGAGACGGAACACAGGCAGGGGGAGTGGGAGAGGAAGAAGCAGGCTCATAGCA
Source organism: Ursus americanus (assembly GCF_024610735.1). Lineage (NCBI taxonomy): Eukaryota > Metazoa > Chordata > Mammalia > Carnivora > Ursidae > Ursus > Ursus americanus. Next base: position 83,566,361 of record NC_142130.1, read on the forward strand.
GAAGAGCCTGATGTGGGGCTCAATCCCATCACGCCGGTATCACGCCCTGAGCCGAAGGCAGACGCTTAACCGCTGCGCCACCCAGGCGCCCCTAAATCGTGAAAAATTTTTAATGGAACTTCTTGTTCCATGTTGCAGTTTGAAATCACTCTTCCATCAAAGATGGGATTTTAATTTTCCAGTAGGCTTCCATTCAAAGATACTAATATCGTCTTAATTTTTGGTGTAATTCTTTGTTCTTTCAGTACCATATCTGGGTCTTGTTAGTCTTGCGTTTCTATACATTTACTAAGACACTTTCAGTTACCTTCCAGGCATACCACGAAATATACTCTCGATATACACACTTTTGAAATATACTCCTAATGCTTTCACGGCTGATTATCTGGAGTTGGTCATGTAAAAAAAAGGGGGGGGGTCATTGTCAGTAGTACAGGTCATTCCAAGGGTGAGGTGCTAATGTGAGTCTGTCTGAGAGTCCCTTTTTGTGCGTGCTGGCTCAAGCTCTAACCAATGATGTCAGCGTTACCCTAGAATCAAAAGGAGAGAAGAGCATGCAGAAAACCCAGGTAGGGTTTATTCCATGAGCTATTCCTAAAGCAAGGTCATTTCATTTGGAGAAACCAACAGAGTAGAACTCCAAATTCCATCTCAAAGCACTCCAACTAAGGGGTCTTCCGGCCAGGCCCTACTTATAATGAGATGAAACTCCCCCAAATCATGTAAAACAACCATGAAAAGGAAATACATGTCACCAGAAAAGAAGAAAAGTTTTAGTGGCTCTTTACGAGATAGACTGGACGTCTGGTTCTGCACATCCTTTTCCTTTTCTTATCTCTAGGGTAATGCTGAAGTCGTTGCTCAAATGTTTTGAGTGTGAATGAGAATGACCATTTCACACCAAAGATTCCCAACCGGTCTGTCATCTGGCAAACAGCTGGGAATGCTTCTTGACGTCTTGCTTTGCAGGACAGCAATAATCTCTCATCACCCGTCAGTCCCAAAATGTCTCGTCACCTGCCCCTGGTGACTTTGGCAGTCAACAGCTTGTACCTCTGTGCTATCCCTTCTGCCTGCTTAGAGCGCAACACTTCCAGCTGTCCTGTTGCTCAGATAGGGGACAGATTGACTAAAATGAAATTTTAGAGGTACTGTCCACACATTGTCAGTAGAGATAAGAATTCGAACTATACAGACCAAAAATAACGGGGTGAGGTGGGATAATAAGGATCATCTTTATGTCAGGACTTACATACACATGCCATTGGCGTATGTCCCTCTGTAAGAGAAGAAAACATTTAACTCGTAAAATATATTAATAACATCATTGAGTTAGATAAAGAGTAGCAAAGAAAATTGAAAAATGTTCAGATAATGCATTTTTAATTTGGCAAAGTCTGTTTTATTACAGGAGAATAGTTAACCAAATATAGGTGGCGATGAAATTATTATTCAACCTTGTTTTTCTATGAAGGAATGAGAATAAATAATTGAGTTTTGAACATAATGACATTGTTTAAGGAGAAAAATGTAAGTTTTGGCTGCAGGCAGTGGTTTGATATACAGTTTTCCCCTCATTCCTGGAATTATTCTTGACTTATAATTTACTGATGGGCCACCTATGAGTGAATAGTTGCTCTTAATGGTGAGCGGATTACATGTGTATATTTGAAGTCCTGCACTTCTTTTAACTTCCTCAAATAATAATGTCCATTATTCACATCCTTATTGTTCATTCAGTTTAGTGGAAGTTCACCAAAGAATTGTCCTCATACCTTTCTTTTAAAAATTTGAAAATCATATGGTCACAGGATAAATCCTCTAAAAATAATATTTGAATAGTACAAAAATCATGTTTATGGCAGTGAGAAAGATTACAAATAAAATTAGACGTGGCATAGATAAAAGATTTGTTTAAACCAAACATTTGTCATGAAAGTACAAATGCCAAGCTGCAAAAGCTATTTATAAGTCAGCTTTCTCTATATTTGGAAAAAGTCTTACACAGCAAATCTCACAGAATGGGTTCCTTTCAATTCAAAAAAAGTGAGACAATTTAAAAATCCTCATTATATTGTGAATTTAGTCATTTATAGATAAAGATTATAAATATCAACAAATTACTTAAATAACAAATTTTTATTGTGTGAAAATTTGTTGTATGCCCACGTTATAATGCAAACATGTTTCTTCTGATATATATTCAGAACACAGACAAACTTGGGTATCTAGACATCTTACGTATGAGCAATTGGTACGTGTATGTCACAATATAACTTATATGGCCAGATGTGTTTAGTGAATTTTCTCAAGCTGAGGTTAACTAAGGTCAAACTTCAAATCTAAACCTTAATCTCACATCTGTTTTGAAAATTCTATGCACACATAGAGACATACACACAAATCCAGCCCTGGCCTCCTGACCTGAGCTTGAAATCCTGGCTGGAAAGTGTATGGAAATTTGTGCATGCACAGATGTATATATTTGTGTGTGTGCATGCGTGTATACGTGTTTATTATTCTTTTTTTTCCCCCTTACCCACTCATTATGCTACAAGAGAGGAGGCTTGAGAGAGAAAGGGGCACATCTTACCTCCGTGGGGTATTGATTGCAAATTCTGACTATATATCCCCAGGGGGTGCCTTTGAAGGTTCACTGGTACCTCCTCCCCCCCCCCCCACCCCGTGCTGCCATCCTGCATCTCTGAGACAAGCACCGCCCTCACACCCATTTCTTCCCACTCCCCTTCTACTCTGTGGGTATGCTGCTGTGCATACCACACCTGGATTGTTTGGTCCTGCCCAGCAGCCTCAAGCCGGGTTTATCAGTAAAAACTCTCTCCTGACCACTTCTACACATTCCAGAGCCTGTGGTTTGCCCAAACTGAAAGTCTTATACAGATGGTACTTGAATAAGGCAGGTACTCATCTCTATTTCCTAGACCACAAGGACCCACATTTCGACCTCCAAAGCATCCTCTCACTATGGTTTTCAAAGCATTCTCTTGCGTTATCTTATTTATTTTAGAGAGATAAAGCAGGGGGCAGGGCAGAGGGAGAGAGAGAATCTGAAGCAGACTCTGCGGTAAGCCCAGAGCCTGATGTGGGACTCGATCTCACGACGCTGAGCTCAGGAACTGAGTGGAAATCAAGAGTCCGACATTTAACCCACGGAGCCACCCAGGTGCCCCTCTCACGTCATCTTCTTACCAGACTTGGATTAGAGAGTAAGAAGCATCCACATCTTTTTGCCACTTTCTTTTAGGCAATTATTCTCAGAGAAAGCAGTACTTACTCATTCTTGGTGGATCCAACATAGATTATTCTAGTATGTCTTTATACAATATATGCACACTTATCAGCAATATCAGCAATGTTTTGGTTTGCCTGAAAGTGGAGATAATGGGTGAAGTCCATTTTCCTCACTTATTAGATAGAAAGATAGATGGAATAGCAATACACACACACACACGCATACATGTACCATGTACATGCATGTTCAAACAGTACATCAAATGAAAGATTTTTTTGTACTAATGACTTGATGCACATTGTACATTATTTATGTCGTGTAACAAATTTTTATTTCAAAACCGGGGTAGATTTAATTTTCTTCCCATTTTTACATGCCTGTTCATAAGAAAGAGAATAAATGGAAATGGGCTGGAACTTTAAAACTGCAGTCTCGTTTTCCCTTCTTGCCCTTACCAGCCCCAACCATACACATCAATAAAGACAAGAGAAAGAGAGAAATGAATTAGAAATGATCAGTAAGTGGAAAAGAAACAGGTTCTTCCTGGCCAAACCTGAAGTCATTTTGAATTAATTAAACACAGCTCTTACTGAAGCAAAGAGGACATGTTTAAAGCATTAATTCTGACTTTTTCTACCCCTCCCCTCTTTCTGTTGCTTATTTCCCCATCAGTGGCTAAAATAGTTAGGCCCTATCAAGATATAGTGACACTTGGAAAAAGGACCCCAGGACAATTGCTCCTGAGAATCTTCCATCTTCTCTGGAAGTTTCCAGTGAGCTGAGGGTGAAGGTACACAGACCCATGGTATCATTTCTTCTGTTTGTCTTTCCATCCTCATTTTCCAGCATGTTTCATACAGCAACTATTCAAACGTTTTTTGGATGCTTTCATTAGCCATGGCTTCCAAAAGTTCGGTTAAAATAGTAAGCGAGGTGAGCACACCAGCCATTTACGCCCCCTCCCCCACTTGATCCTCCCAGAACCAGAACGGAGCCTTCCCTGGATGGGGACACAGTTGTCTAGCCAGAAGCCATTTCATGCATGCCACACATCTGTGGTCTTGGAATCCGAAGCCTTCCTTCATTTCAGGGCATCAGAGGTATTTCCACCCAAACTCCAGGAGCTGTTTCTCTCCTTTCTGCTTTTTTTTTTTTTTTCCTCCCTTTTTCTGTTTTCAATTCCTGAGAGCAATCTGAGCTACACATTTAGCTGACACTACTAGAAAATAACTCAAAAGGAGCAGATTTGGAGAGTTTTAATTCCTCTCCTAGCTCCACTACTGACTAACTATAATTTTGGTGAAGTCATTTAAATTTTCTGTGCTTTGGGGCACTTGGGTGGCTCAGTCTGTTAAGTGTCTGCCTTTGGCTCAGGTCATGATCTCGGGGTCCTGGGATCAAGCCCTGCATCAGGGTCCCTGTTCAGTGGGGAGCCTGCTTCTCCCTCTGTGTGCACTCTCTCATCTCACTCTCTCTCTCAAGTAAATAAAGTCTTAATAAAAAATAAATAAATTCTTCCAGCTTCTATAACCTTATATACAAAATGGGCCGTATTATCAACTACACGAGGAGCACATAACTGGTGTGTATATTAGAATTACTGTTAGGTCATTGTGGACGTTGCTGCTATGAACATTGGGGTGCAGGTGCCCCTTCTTTTCACTACATCTGTATCTTTGGCGTAAATGCCCAGTAGTGCAATCGCTGGGTCATAGGGAAGCTCTATTTTCAACTTTTGAGGAAATTATGTACAATGGAATATTACTCAGCCATCAGAAAGGATGAATATCCACTATTTGTACTGACATGGATGGAACTGGAGGGGATTATGCTGAGTGAAATAAGTCAAGCAAAGAAAGACAATTATCATATGGTTTCACTCACACATGGGAACATAAGGAATAGCATGGAGGACATTAGGGAAAGGAAGGGAAAACTGAAGGGGGGTAATCAGAGGGGGAGACGAACCATGAGAGACTATGGACCCTAGGAAACAAACTGAGGGTTTCAGAGCGAAGGGGGTCGGGGGATGAGGTAACCAGGTGCTGGGTATTAAGGAGGGCACATGTTGTAATGCACACTAGGTGTTATATGCAAATAATGAATCATGGAACACTACATCAAAAAAAAAAAAAAAAAGAATTACTGTTAGGTCAGGAAGCCCCTCATCTATCGCTGACCAACATGCAGAGACCATGAGCTGAAGGGATCCAATTCACTATTCCAGGGATGCTTTTAAGCTACACTGTTCTCTACTCTTCTTAAAGCATCAATTGGTGTCATTATATGGGCTTTTTAAAGGATTTGCACAACACTGATGCCTTTTTAAGGCTCCGTGTCTGTTAAAGAAACCACAACAAAATTATGATATCCATAATAGTGCTGGGTTAATATTTAAATCTATAAATCAGTATTTTAGAACTCCAGAACTCATTACTCTCCAGGAGCTAGGGATTGTACATGCTTATCCTTACAAGCTTAGAGTTGACTAGCTTCCAATCTCTGCTCACAACCTGGAAAATGTCATTATCATATTTAAGGCCCACAAGGAAAGGTACTTTAAGACATACCTGTGACAGATGATACACACAAGTCAGTCCCTTTTCAAATGTCATTTCCATTAGTATCTTATGTCAGAATTACAAGTGAAATGAACACACTGTAACCTAGTATTTTAAAAGGTTATGTTGAAGGAGTAGAGAAGCTTAAATTAATTTTCCCTGTTCTTATCCAGTAGGTCTTTACCTCAATAAGATTTCCTATAATTCTATCTTAATCCTTGTCTCTGCGGATGAACCAAACAGACCACAACATGGAGGAGCCTGCCAAGGTGGCCTCCTGCCAGCAGCCCTTTCTACCCTCTAAGAGAGACTTCAGCTTAATGATTGTACAGCGATCCAAATCAATCAAGAAAGCAAAGAGCAGACGCCTATTTTATTATGCTCTGCAAAGTTCTATTTGTTTAGCCATGTGCAAACATTGCCCCAAAATGGTCGGAAGGTTAGAACATTAATCATTTACTAGATCTATTCAATTCTTATAATTAATGTTAAGAATAAATCATTTGAAGGAATTTTTTTATAGGCAATATTAATTTGAGATATTTGGAAGAAATCGCACTGCTGATTTTGTGGCTTGAGACTTGACATAGGCAGAGAAGTAGAAAATTATTTAGAAGGTCTACCAGAATCCATCATTACATATTTGAGACTATGAATTAGCTAAAGACTGTGAAAGTATTTTCTAGCAATACCAGTTAAATGAAGTATAAAAGTTAAATGAAGGCTAAAAGCCCACACAGTGCTGCCCTACACTAAGCATTGATCTCAATTATTGGAAGCACAATATATTTCCTAATGAACTGTTTTACTTGACTTATTCTTGCCATAATCCTCCTTTTCCCTACATTTTGGTTACTGTTGAAGAGGCTGGGAAAGAATGTATTATTTATTTGGGGGTCAATATATGATCATACTGGGTGAAAAGTATTAGATGTTCATTACTTGGACATTTATCACCGTTAATATTATTCATAATCAATATCGCTTAAGGAAGTTTGAGCCTAACTCTCAACTTGATGGAATTCAGCATTACTGACATTAATTTTTTTTCACCAGAAAATGATATTGACTATAAATATCATAGCTAAAACACCCAACTGAGAAGATTTTTATCAACAAATGAGTGAAAAGGTTTATTTAAAAAAAAAAAAAGTTGTCTTTTTAACAGTTCACACAGATTTTAGAAAATGCAAAAATCTTACTTAAATTTGAAGGTTGATATCCATTCTGTCTCTCCATATGGACCTTTGTCAGTGTTTCAATGAATAAAACTAATGAAAAATGTTTACTTCTACTTCTTATCTAGAAATTACTATTAAAGTAAGAATGGATTCTCTCTTTTAAAAAGACTCTTAATCCCCACAGTCACTGCATTCAAGCACTTAAATATTCACCCAGGAAAAATACAAATTTTACACTTTTCTATATTGTGACTTTTTAAGTATGAGATACAATCATATTGCAATTTAAGAAAATAAAAGGGGGGGTAATCAGAAGGGGGAATGAAGCATGAGAGACTATGGACTCTGGGAAACAAACTGAGGGCTTCAGAGGGGAGGGGGGTGGGGGAATGGGATAGGCTGGTGATGGGTAGTAAGGAGGGCACGTATTGCATGGTGCACTGGGTGTTATACGCAACTAATGAATCATCGAACTTTGCATCAGAAACCAGGGATGTACTGTATGGTGACTAACATAATATAATAAAAAAACATGAAAAAAGAAAAGAAAAGAAAAGTAAAGTGCGGAAAAATAAATTAAATCAACTTCATGATGCTGTCTTTAGTCTTTGACTTCAGTCTATGAACTGCTGGTTCCCTATAGAAAATTCTCTCAACTTCTCAAGAGCTCACCTACAAATTAAAAATTTCTAGATTCATCCTTACCTTGTTCCTATCACATAAAAAGAAGATAGCCCTTGGAAATTTTGCTCTGAATTTGATGTCTGCACAAATCATTAGTGTCTACCCTTTTACAAACCATCAGCAGGGGACATTACAACCTAATATAATTAGAATAACAAAAATTATTCAAAGTAGTTTCCCTGAACATCTCTTCTGGAGGTTTTTAAATATCTGCATCTTTACACATCATGTTCTTTCTTTAGCTATATACCTATCATTCCATCCTTCCATTTACCTATTCTTTCATCTAATGTCTATGCAGATTTTTCTGTTTGCCGCTATACATCTATATATTTATATTTAGCTATATACATATTTATCGATCGCTTTATGTTTAATCAATCAATGGTCTGGGCTCAACCAATATTTTCGATCTAGATCCTCTATTTCTGCCCCAATTCCATCCCAGGGCAAACTTATTCAAAGGCTTTCAAAATATTGCACACAATTCCTGCATTAACTTGACTTGCTTTATTTCCACTCTTATACACTGAAAATTTTTTAAATTTATCTGCCAGTTTAAATGCAATACATATTCTAAAAATTTATGGACATTGACATCTCCTCCCCTTCCTTGATATTATAACTTACCCAAAAATCTGTGCCTAAACATTTATTATGCAATTTTATGTGTTCCATTTTGTTTTTTAGCTATTTGTACATTTGTTATTACCCCACTAATAAATAATACACTCCTTGAAAGTTATGTCTTTTGCTCTGTTCTTTGGCTTTGTATGTCCTATAATGTCAAATAAAGAATTCTTATATAGTAGGAATTTAGTACATGTTGATTGGATAATTTAACTGAAGTCCAACAATTAATTTGGAAAATTTTTCAAGTTGGCTTGTGCTGTTGAGGTAACCTGAGTTTGACAAAAATCAGACAACTCTTCTAGCAATGCTGGGACAAGTTGATAGAAATTTGTCTTAATAACAGAGATGTGAAAATTGAAACTTGTGAATTCACAATATTTCCAAAAATTGAAATGAAGGGATTACATGACAGAACAGATCTACAAAATGAAGGAGAGCAGAAGATCAAGAGTGGCTTTAACTTATCCAGCGTGGGAAGCTGGTTGAAGGATACCACAATGGTAAATCTGAGTTAGACAAGAGGGCTAATGGGTTGGGGTGTGTAAACCATATGCCATCACAGTAACTGGATTCAATGATGGATGGAGTGTGGACTGAAAAGAGGCAGGATGGAAAAGTCATATGAGGAGAAACAAAGGACCCACAGGAGAAGCTGGCAGAGCTGTAAGTGGAGGTCAACTACTATTTAAGGAAAGCTGAGAAAGCAATATGTTTTCAGGAGGAATATGGAATCAATAATAAAGAAACCAGATTGAAAGAGTGATCAAAAATCGTGAACAGCTTAATATTAGCAACATGGTGATCACTGCCAAGCTCATGAAGGGCTACTTCAGTTGAATGGTAGCATTGTTGCCTCCTGTTAATAAAAAATAATGACATATCTTCCATTGTCCTTTTGTTACATACGACTTTTCACATAAAATGTTCTTCTTTATAATCAATAAAACAAAGTAGATTTATATACAAAGCTGGGTTATATATGACAATATATAAAGCAAAACTCATTTTATATGGTAAAATTCAAATATTTTAGTCCTCCATTCATGCTCTGAAAAAAATTCATATATCAAGCAATCTGGGTCCTGTTTTTAATCTCGTCTCTGAATTCTTTCTTGACTTAGAGTATCATTACATGTAATGATCAGGTGTTCTGTTTAGCCACTGGGGTTTAAAGAAACTTATTGGGAGGGGGGGAAAAATGTATGCAGTAAACCAGGAAAATTAGCTACCACTTTTGATAATTGACTTTTTTTAAAGAAAAAATCTGACCATGGCTAGTCAGATTCTCCAGCTGAATTTTACAACTGTGTAGCTGGACAGAGGTTCACACATGGCAGAAACCACTGTCCTTTCGGTGCTGATCTGTGTCAGTCAGTGCTGACTTTGCCGTGGGAACAATAACCCCATTTGAATTCCAGCTGATAGGAATAGGGTTAAGAACTTAAGGAAGGCATTAAACCCAATTATTCGTACTACTTATTCAAGTTCATCCTTCTTTGGGCATTTTCTCCAGATTGTGTAGCAGACAAGACACTTTAGAGCTCAGGGAATCACAAGTGCAGATTCCTTTATCAACTACATCAGAATCACCTTAAGACACTTTTCCAGGGATAGGTTTAGAGTTTAACACCTCAGAGATTTTAATTTAGTATATCTGGGATAGAGTCTGGGAGACTAACTACACTTTTAAAGATCTCTGCAGTCTTTTTAAGGTCTATTGCACAGCCAAGTTCAGGAACTAATGAATATTTTATATCCCAAATTTCCTTAAAATCTCAGGACCTTAATATTAACATGAAACAAATAAGAAAACTGAAATTCTGGAAAAGTAACTAACTTGCCTAAGTTTACTGAATCAGAACCCATGTCTAGACCTTGGGATTGATGGTACTTTTCATTATACTGCAATTGCCTTCCATGGAAATAGTTCTCTGATTTTATGTTTATACACTTTCTCAATAGACGTTGCTTTGGACTACGGATTACTACACCAAACTTATCTAATGTGCCCATGTTCTTTTGAAATTTTAGTAAAGATCTTACTTGCTTATTGGTTTTTGTTTTGTTTTGTTTTTGTTTTTGTTTGAGGGTTGCTATTCCTATTGTTGTTTTGGTTAATTCCTCAGTGAGGGTCACTTGAGCGCAACAGGACATCTCTCTTTTGTGCTTCTCATCCTCAGTCTATTACCTGGGTACCACACTCACAAGAGGTCCTCTTCTTCCTACTTTGTCTATCCAAGTTTTTCTAGTCACTCAGTGGTAATTGAACCAACCCTCCTGCACAACTTTTCTTAAGCCAAGTGTGATGACAAACTGATTCACACCAAGTTGATAATGAGTGCAAAGGAATTAGAAATCTCTCTCTCCAATAAAACAAGACATTGAGCGTACCTCTAAGAGACTGGGAGAAATTATACCCACTGAGTGGTGATAATTTTGGCTAGAAGAACCATTTAGAACCCTCTACATTTATAAAGCAGCTAAAATGTTTGCCTGGGTTCTCCAGAAAAACAGAACCTATATATATGAGAGAGAAAGAAATTTATTTTAAGGAATTGGCTCACACAGTCGCAGAGGCTGGCAAGTCCAAAATCTTCAGGGCAGGCTGGCAGGCTTGAGATCCAGGGAAGAGTTGATGCTTCAAGGTGAGTTTGAAAGCAGCCTTCAGCAGAACTTTCTCTCCTTTCGAGGAGGCCAGTCTTTTTATTAAGGCCTTCAGTGGATTGGATGGAGTCTACTCACATTACAAACTGTAATCTGCTTTACTCAAAGTCAACTGATTTAAATGTTAATCATATCAAAAAATACCATCAAGAAACATCTAGAATGACGTTTGACCAAGTATCTGGATACCACAGCCCAGCCAAGTCGATACATAAAAATAACCATCACACCTGGTAATAGATAAGAGCAATCCGTTTTGCAAATCAGAAGGATCTGAGATTATTATTAAGGCCCTATATCCTTGAGTGTCATTGTATCTTATGCTCCAGTTCAACATGGAGTGGGGCTCTAGTAAGACACAACTGAAAAGGACACTATTTATAGCACATAGAATTATGCTTATTTTGGAAGGAGGAAGCATTGTTTCATCCTGATACAACTTCACAATCAAGAAGTCCAGAGCCCTGCTGGATCAGTAACTCAAGCATATAATGATGGGTTCTTTCTTTTTTCTTTTTTTCTTTTCTTCATCTTTGTGTGTGTGTGTGTGTGTGTGTGTGTGTGTGTGTGTGTGATTTGGAAGGCAACATTATAATTTATTCCCGGTGAATCATAAATCTGAATTTCAAAGGCAAATTTCTAGCAGTCATAGATTCATGCATTTGAATGCATTGTAGACAATAGAGCAGAATAAAATGTGAGGAAAACTCCAAACAGTACCTGATCTCTAGTTCTTTGACTGATGCCATAATGCCTCAGATGCTCTCTTGTCCCCATATATATGATACTTAAGCAAATATTAAGTGTTTTTCCTTCACTGACCTCACAAAATGATTGGGTCTCCCTTACATAACTTTGTCCTTATTCTGTTTATTTTTATTTTTTACAAAAGGATAAGTGTTTCTGAAAACATTTTATTATTTTACCTTGATAGCTTACTTAAGTAAAACCTACGATAGACTTAATTGATATTGAGAAGATTGAAATCTGATATGGGGTCTGAGGAATTTTCAGAAAACATTTTTGGCTTGATTTTTTTAATTTATAAATCAATTAAAACTGCCTTAACTTCTCTTAAGAGTAATAACATACTCACATAGGGGCTCAGATAGGGAATATCTATCTTCTAATGAAGTTAACATTCATTCCCTTATAATATCTGTAGGAAATCGGTCCTGGCAAGACTGGTTCTCTGGCTCCCTGGACATAATAGATGAAGGATCACCCCTGCTGATTATAGTGACTTACTTCATTCTTCATATTCTCTTCCTTCATATTTTTTGTAGGCTGAATAGGGGTAAGGGAAGCCTAGCAGTTAATGAGTTTGAAACATTGATATTTGAATCTCTGTCTTGGTAGTGATCTGGGTAAATGCCAGGTAGTGTGTATACAGAGTACAAATACATTCTCTTGAAGCAAGACAACAAAAAGCAAAAGTGGTACTGAATTTGGATTTGAGGCAGATTAGGGCTGTTTATTGCTATTATGCCCACATGCCTCCAATATTGAGGAAGGAGAGCTGATCACCTTAAGTCTGCTGCTCCCAGAAATTAATAACAGGCTTTCTTTCACTAACTGTAGTCTCTGCCCAAGCTGAGGCTTACAGGTAACAGTGGTGAGCCAGGGGTTTCCATGGTACTCAAGTTAGAACACCAAGTTAGAACACCAAGGCAGGAATGCGGGCACCAAGGAAACAGGTGGAAGTGGAGATTCTTCTTGGAAATAAGCCATAGAAGTAAAACTGGTTTCATGCAGGGCAAAAGTCAAATTACTAAGATTGAGGCGTAAGGCCAAATGTAGACTCTTAGTAGGTTTGAATTAATGATCATTGTACGACTCCTGAAAAAAGACATATCCGTGGAAGATGGTAGCCAAACCTGGAAATCTGAGTAATACGACTCAGCAACTGGGAGCTAGGAAACAACGTGGCAGGAAATAAAGAGGCCAAAGCTTGAGTTGGATTGGGAGTATATAAGATTCCGTGACGTAGGTCAGTGATTGTACAGGTCACTTTGTAGGACATTCTGGCTTCAACATGCAATTTAAATTCATTCGGAAAATTTTTTCAGCTATAAAATAACACTATCCTAAGCATTTTAGGGACAGAAATTCATTACCTTCCCCAGATCTATTTGCCTTTCATTTGTTTCTCAGTCTGTTAAAAGTTAAAGTCCTTTAAGAGATTTTGTTACCCTAGGCAAGAGCATTATCAGTGCAACATACTTTGTGGAAAATAGAATATGGTGACAGCTTCTTCATTTCTAAGAAAGAAAAGATGAAACATAGAAAGCTTGATGGAACTTCTGTCTCTACCACATTGAAATCTACTCAATGACAGCATACTTTGACACTATGGATGATATATACAGTAATAAGCACACTCCCACACACATTGTTTTCTAGTTACATAGTTCTGCCCTAGCTATCCCATCACAAATAAATGAACCTTAGTGTTATATATCCTTGCTCCCACAATTTTTGCATCATTTCAAATTCTATTAAAGATTAAATATATCAGTATCACCTGGGTGGCCCAGTGGGTTAAGGGTCTGACTCTGGATTTTGACTCAGGTCGTGATCTCAGCGATTAAGTCCCAGGTTGGGCTCCGTGCTCCGCAGGGAGTCTGCTTGAGATTCTCTCCCTCTCTGTCTCCCTCTGCTTCTCCCCCAGCTTGCATTCTCTCTCTCTCAAATAAATTAATTAATTAATTAAAAAAAAAGATTAACTATATCACAATGTATGAAATTACCCATAGTATCAAAACCTAGAATAGTAGGCTTTGGACATTTAGAAGAGATCCAGAGAACTTTGTAAAATCTCAAATTCACAGAGCATATAATTTTCTCCATAAAACACAGACAAGACATAGAGTACCACAAAATCAAGTCAAGGTGTAGAAGCCTGGCATCTCCTACGCATATGTCTTGAGCTAATTCCTATAACTTCTTACAAGAATACCACAGTTTCTCATTCAAATTTGTCTCTACACAAAGTTCAACTAAAACTCTAGGGTATTTGATTACTAATTTAATGGCAAACAAAGAATTAATAAATCAGCTGTACAGATTTTTTTAATAAGCAAGCTTTGTTGTTGTTGTTTTTTAAGATTTTATTTATTTTAGAGAAAGAGGGAGAGAGAGAGCGTGATTGGGGGGAGGGACTGAGGGGGAGAAAGAGAGAATCTCAAGTGGGCTTCATGCTGAGCACTGAGCCCAACATGGGGCCTGATCCCACAGCACTGAGATCATGACCTAAACCAAAATCAAGATGCCACCCAGGTGCCCCCACTCTACAGACTTTTAATAGCAGCTTGAATTTCTTGCAATTCTTTCCTTGTTGATGTTACCATTCTTTTAAAGCAATGCCCATTATCTTCATTGAAAAAGTCCTTTTTTCCATTATATAAAAATATGTATTTGATCCCTAATTTAATAATACTAACACAAGGTAAACGGAACTTTTTTGGGACATTAGCATCACCATAAGTCTTATTGCTGATAAATTCACCTTTCACCATCTTTTGAAAGGACAGTTCATATCAGAAGAAATCAAGATGATGTAAAATCAAAGGAAGATAATAAATGATGTTAATTTTTATTAAAATTCCAAAAGTGCCTATAAATAACCTAGTAGTATGTGTTTTTTCATCATTAGGTTGAATTGCAGGAGTAAAAATATCAGATACCGTACCAATTTGAGTTTAATATTTGTTCTTAGCTGTCAGTGCAGATATATTAGCAACTATCTCCTTTTCCTGTTTCATTATGTTCCAGATTGATCAAAAGCTCAAAAATTCCTTCATAACAAATGAGTTTTTAACAAACTAATCATTAAACTCCTCCCAATTGGTATAACTTAATCTGTTTGTATTTCTCAACCTTCTAAAATTATCTAACTAATATTCAATAAAATCTTAGGATTTTCTACTTACATTGAAAGTTGTAATATTAAATTCATGTGGTTTCCCCATTTTGAATTTCTCTCCAGGATAGAAAGAACATCTACATTTGATATATTTTACTTTTTCAAGGAAGATAGAAGTAGAAATTAATGTCACCAGTGTATAATTAGGGATATATATATGATCAATTTGAAGGTGGCCTTAATTTGAAACTTAGAGTAATCTGTGTCTTCAGAAGATCTGTTAGTGTGATTTCTGATTATATTATTTAACTCCCGTGTAGAACCTGATTTTCTTATTTAAAAAGAAGAGTAAGTATTTTTAATAAAATAAACATGCTATCTATCAATAAAAATATATGTTCTGTGATACATACCAAGAATAACAGCACATTTATTTTCCATTGGATAAATTTACAACCTAAATAGAAGAGGTAAAGAAAATTTCCAAAAGGATTACAATACTACTAAATACGTAAAGTGATGTAGATTGTACATACAAATTATCTGTTTATTTAAAATCCAATTGGATTAAATTAAAAACCCATTATCATTATGATTCCAATTATAATAATAATCATAAAACAGGTACCAATAAGTATTCATAACAAAAATTCTATTGTACTAAGTTGCTTATATAATTTGCTATATTTTACTTTTAACAGTAACCATGTCAGATCACTGACCTACTTAGATTATTGAATATCAGTGACCTTAAAACATTGTTAGTATAAAAGTTGTCCTAATAAATCACTGACATTTGTTTTCTTTGCATAATCAGAAATACCATCTATAACGCTCACACAGAGGCTGCTAATAAGTCACCCTAATCCACATTTCTTCTTCCTGGAGACGTGGCTTAATCATATTTCACAGGCTTTTTACAGTTAGGTGCATCCGTGGGATTGATTTCTAGCTAATGGACTGTTATGCAAAAGTGGTATTAATCATTTCTGAACCTGGCCCATAAAAACATCCCACAAGCGCTCCTTGATGCTCTTTCCCTCTTCTGGTTTGATGAATCCAAGATAACAAGCAGAATGACCTAGGAAGCCATGTGTTAAAGATGGTAGAGTCTCAGTCAGCCTGGAAAACTGTGTAGAAGGTTTTCCAGCTACTCTGACACGGTTCCTTTCTCTGTGCTATTATTACAGGAGCAAGAGATACCTTTCTCTTCATTAAGCCTGTGTGTGTGTGTGTGCACGTGTGAATATATCTATGTGTACTTATAGGAGATATTTAAATTAAATATTTAAATGTGAGTGAAGCATTAGCATTATTGAGGTTTTTTTTTCCTCAAAAATAAAATTGCAATATACAACTACACGGAATCACTGCAATAACTTAAGAAAAATGCTTAGCACAGTGCCCAGCACATAGCGAGCACTCTGCGTGTTCTGTCATTGCTACGTAGAGGGGGGAGATGTGTGTTTTCTTTTTAATTCCTTGGCTTAAAAAACTGTTGGCATCTTAAACACACACACACGCACACACACACACACACATGGTTTTGGTTTATTTCTTCCAGAATTTAGCATTAGAATAAAATCAGTGATCTTAAAATATACTTGGTATTCAAATCATTATTCTGTCTTCCTAAGGATAAGAATTATTAAATATAACACATAATATTTTTATCTGAATGTCTGTAAAATAATAATGTAGATACTTTTTCTTAAAATGGATGTTTGAAATGACTTCTTCAATCTAGGACTACTCAAAATTCATACCTGTTTACCACACAAAGTGAAAAACGTTGTAAATTTACCTAATTACTACTAAGTTATTTCCTTTTTTGTGTGATTTAAGGCAAGTGTCTCTTGAGGCATGGCTGAGATATGCCTCCACCTTGCCTTTGTCTTCAAGTCTCTGTGCATGGAACATGAAGATTGAGGCAGGAATAGAGACCACCAACAGAATTGCCTAGGTCTTATTCGTGAGGGAAGAAAATCCTTCTTCACTTTCCTCAGCTGCCTTTTGACAAAGATGAGTTTGAAATCTTCCAGGATTTACCTCTTGCTTAGAATGTAACCAATGCCCCTGGGCTGGCTCGAGGCTTTCCCTTTGTCCCTTTCCCAAATTTAAACACACACACACACACACACACACACACACACACACACACACTCTCATACCTGGCCTTAGCTTTCTTTCCCACTTTCTTTAGAACCTATGACACCTGCAAAAATTTGTAGATCAACCCAATAATCACTCCATATGCATGTGACCCCAGTAGAATATTCACACAGGAGGGATCATTGGAGACCTTCAAGATTAACTTCTCACATAAAACATAAAGAAATAAAACCCCGAATGTGTTAGCTGCAGAAGTATAATAAAGATCCAAGCCCCATGTCTTATAATTCAGTGTGCTTTCCAAGTCACTGTAAAATTTTCATATCTTCCTGGCCTTAGAACCTAAGCATTTTTTGCTTATCTATTCAACTGAGTTCAGTAATTAGCTAACCTGAATAAAGAAGATCAAGAGAGTATTGAAGACTATTGGATATGGCTAGGAAATAGGGTGAGCAAGTCTGACCACTTTTTTTTTTTTTTTTTTTTTTTTTTTGCAAAAAAGGTGGTTTTATTAAAGCACTGGGATAGGACCCCTGGGCAGAAAGAGCTGCACTGGAGTTGTGAGGAGTGATTGATTATATAGTTTCAAGTTGGGAGGGGGTTAGGGATAGCATAAGCCTGCCCAGGTATTTTGGAAACAAAGTTTCCAGGATCCTGAGGGGTTAGCTATTGTTAGGAAAAGGTCATTTCTATCCCATTCCCCCACCCCCCTCTCCTCTGAAGCCCTCAGTTTGTTTCTCAGAGTCCATAGTCTCTCATGCTTCATTCCCCCTTCTGATGGGGGAATGGGATAGGCCAGCGATGGGCAGCAAGGAGGGCACACATTGCATGGTGCACTGGGTGCCACATGCAACCAATGAATCATGGAACCCCACATCAAAAACCAGGGATGTACTGCATGGTGACCAACACAACACAATAAAAAATATTATTATAAAAAAAATAAAGTTAAGAAACTGGAGAGTTAAAAAAAAAAAGGAAAAGGTCATTTCTTACTGTTTAGTAAAAACTCAGTCATGAGACTCTTCAGATGTATATTGGTGGGTCATTGCTTGGGGGATGATTGCTAACATGTATCTTGGGGTGGGGGGTGTTAGAGATAAAAGAAGTTTCCAAAGGAATTTTTTTTTTAATATTATGTTAGTCACCATACAGTACATCCCTGGTTTCTGATGTAAAGTTCGATGATTCATTAGTTGCGTATAATACCCAGTGCACCATGCAATACGTGCCCTCCTTACTACCCATCACCAGTCTATCCCACTCCCCCACCCCCTTCCCCTCTGAAGCCCTCAGTTTGCTTCTCAGAGTCCATAGTCTCTCATGCTTCATTCCCCCTTCTGATTACCCCCCTTTCTTTATCCCTTTCTTCCCCTACTGATCTTCCTAGTTCTTATGTTCCATAGATGAGAGAAATCATATGATAATTGTCTTTCTCTGCTTGACTTATTGCACTCAGCATTATCTCCTCCAGTGTCATCCATGTTGTAGCAAATGTTGAGAACTCGTTCTTTCTGATAGCTGAGTAATATTCCATTGTATATATGGACCACAACTTCTTAATCCAGTCATCTGTTGAAGGGCATCTCGGTTCTTTCCATGAATTAGCTATTGTGGACAATGCTGCTATGAACATTGGGGTGCATATGGCCCTTCTCTTCACTACGTCTGTATCTTTGGGGTAAATACGCAGTAGTGCAATGGCTGGGTCATAGGGTAGCTCAATTTTTAACATTTTAAGGGACCTCCACACTGTTTTCCAGAGTGGCTGTACCAACTTGCATTCCCACCAACAATGTAGGAGGGATCCCCTTTCTCCACATCCTCTCCAGCAATTGTTGTTTCTTGCCTTGTCAATTTTTGCCATTCTAACTGGCGTAAGGTGGTATCTTAGTGTGGTTTTGATTTGAATTTCCCTGATGGCTAATGATTTTGAGCATTTTTTCATGTGTCTGTTAGCCATTTGTATGTCATCATTTGACCCACTTTAACTTAGAGATTCAACATATAAACCTAACTCAATTGCAATCAAGAACCTGATATTAAATGTAAACATACCAAAAAAAAAAAAAGATCAAATACACAGGAAAAAAAAAATGACGCCTACCTTAAAACAGTATATATAGAGCAAATTTCACCATGGTTCTTACTGATTTATAACTTCAATATACATGTCAAGAAAAAAACACATGTATGAAAAGATGAGATCTCTATATTATCCAAGTATTTCTGGCAAGAATTTCTTCCTTTGAATAACGACACTATCTGAAACCATAGAAGTAGACAGGAACTTCCTCTCTCTCTCTCTCTCTTTTTTTCCCCAAAGCTATGCACTAATCTTTTAATTAAAAGTGAATGATGGCAAGATGGCAAGTGAGCAGGAGAAACTGAAGAACACAGCCTTCTTATGTATTTGTACAACCCTAATCAGTCTGCATATCTCTCAGGGAAATCTGTATTAGTTACATGGAATCTAATCCACTCTACTAAAGCTGATGCCCTCAACCACCGTGGTTGGCTCTAGTTCATAATGCTTGTAGACACAGTTTGATAAAATATATAACCTAAGAAAGAAACTTCTAGAAAGGTTTTATATATTCTAGGATGGTAACATTTTAGAGGATCATTTTGTGCCAA
Source organism: Ursus americanus (assembly GCF_024610735.1). Classification (NCBI taxonomy): domain Eukaryota; kingdom Metazoa; phylum Chordata; class Mammalia; order Carnivora; family Ursidae; genus Ursus; species Ursus americanus. Next base: position 83,585,951 of record NC_142130.1, read on the forward strand.
TTTGGGCTTTAAATAATGAAAGAACTCTCATTTTCCTGGAAGACTCTAAACTTTAGTCCCTGTATTTAACTAAATTTTTTCCTCTCAATTTAATAAGTTGTCTTTTATTTTAATCATAAAAGTACTATTTTGGCAATAATTTATAGGAATACCCAGGCATATATGGTGCCAAGAAATTCATTTTTTTTTTAAGCCAGGGGATTAAAATGAAAATAATACACCTCCCCCCTACATAACAGTGACGGAGAACATGCAGAGCGTTCCCTATGTGCTGGAAAATTGCTAAGCATTTTTCTTAAGTTACTGCATTGATTCCATGTAACTGTATATTGCAATTTTATTTCTGAGGAAAATAAAACCCTCAAAAATGTTTTTTTTTAAAGATTTTATTTATTTATTTGACAGAGATAGAGACAGCCAGCGAGAGAGGGAACACAAGCAGGGGGAGTGGGAGAGGAAGAAGCAGGCTCTCAGCGGAGGAGCCTGATTTGGGGCTCGATCCCATAACGCCGGGATCACACCCTGAGCCGAAGGCAGACACTTAACCGCTGTGCCACCCAGGTGCCCCAAAACCCTCAAAAATGTTAACTAGCTCACCCACATCTAAATATTTAAGTATCGCTTAAGTCTCTGATACATACAATCCATTAATCTTACCATTATTCACTCTATCTTCTCTTATTCTTATATGCCTCCCAGCCCAACTTATATTTCAAGACATTAGATTTCATTCATTTGTTCAACAAATATTTATCTCATGTTTATACATGCTCGATGCTCTCCTAGGTGCTTGAGTCATGTCAGTGAGCAAAATAAACAAGGGCCTCATCAAGCCTACACACACTTCCTTACGTCTAAGCTCTATTTCCCCACCTTGCTCTCTCTATATTGCACAAATCATACAGAAGAGAAAGCAACATGACTGTGGAGGAAGAGGTTATAATGATGCACCACAAGCCAAGAAATGCCAATTGCCACCAGAAGCTAGAAAAAGTAAGGAACAAATTCTCCTCTAGAACCTCCAAAGAGACCTCTAACTTCCGGAACAGTGAAAGAGTGAATTTCTGATGTATAAGCCACCACGTTCAGGGAAATTTGATATAGAAGCAATATGAAACTAATACACAGAGGAAAGTAAATTAGTCATAATTCTAAGATTATGCTCAAAATGATTATATAAAAACGGCCTCTTTTTTATTTTAATTTCGGTATAGTTAACATACAGTGGTATAGTAGTTTTAGGTGCACAATATAGTGATTTAACAGTTCCATACGTCACCCAGTGTTCATCACGACAAGTGCACTCCTTAATCCCCATCACCTAGTTCACCCAACCCTCACCGACCTCCCCTCTGGTAATCATTAGTTTGTTCTCTATAGTTAGTAGTCTATTTCTTGGCTTCTGTCTCTCTGTCTCTCTCTCTCTTTTTCCTTTGCTCATTTGTTTTGTTTCTTAAGTTTCACATATGAGTAAAATCGTAGGGAATTTGCTTTTCTCTGACTAACTTATTTCACTTAGCATTATGCTCTCCAGCTCCATCCACATCATGGCAAATGGAAAGATTTCATTCTCTTTTTATGGCTGAATAATATTCCTATATATCATATCTTTTTCCATTCATCTATTGATGAGCACTTGGGCTACTTAAAAACTGCCTCTTGCATCATTATAACTCTACATAAATGCTCTTCAAGTTAGTAGTATAACTACACTCAGGGAAAGAAAAAGTATATTGACATTCTTTCACTATTAATTCTTAGCGAGCACCTTATATATTTTGGGAATTTATCTTTATCTTACCACTTCATAAATTACTTGCTAAAACAGTCTGTTGTGAGACATTAGATATGAGATCCAGGAAAAAATGATACTTTCTTTAACATGAAATTAGTGATTTCCTGAACTGCATTGTTTTGTGATCATAAATTACAGTCAAGTAGGCAAAATTATTTGCTCCTGAAAAATAAGAAATGTGATTGTCTTCAGAGTGAGGGCTGAGTATTTGGAAAAGCTTTCTTCTTTAATAAAAACAAACTCAGAAGAGGAAATTCTCTCCTTCTCTTTCAGAGGATGTGGTGATGATCATTTCTTAGCAATGCCGGGGATTGCTGAAGCCACGTTGGAAGTATGGATGGTTTGTTGAGTGCTGCAGAATGCAGAGAGAAATGACCAAGCACACGGATCGTACCACTGAGCTGCTGAACCAATTATGCACCACCCTGCCTGCAAGTGTACTTTGTGTTCTCTGATGTAATTAAGTTCCTCTTTCAGTTGTATAGTATTCAATTATTTGAAACTGAGTATTTCCCAATTCAAATAATGATCTTACAACAGTGCCATTTATGTTCATTGTTTCTGAGTAATTGTTCATTCATTGACAAAATGATACAGTAGAATGCTTAGTTATGTTGAACAATTACCCAGGACTTGACTAAATGTATTTTGGTTTCCAAAGAAATAATATGGAAACTGAGATATTTAATTGTCCATTAGCAGTTTGTGGAATTTGTGTTGCTATCATGATTTCAGTTGATGCCCTTATTGAACGTGGGCAGTGCCTGCTAGATGGTACACTGATATGGATAAATGGGCAATGGATTCTTTGCAAAGGGCAAATGTATCCTAGGTTGGCTTGGTCACTTTCATGCTGGTAGTGGAATATACTGTATTTCCTTTTTTGTAAGACTGCTCTGGAAATGGAAGACATCTTAAAATTTTGGCATACATTCAATGAAGTGGTGAACTCTATGACCCCACCCCAGACCTACTGCCACGTTGCCTCCATATCTACCAATCCACAAAGATCTTGTCTGGAATTTTGCATAAGCATATGTCTAAATATGACAGCTAATATTTCTATCAATTCTTTAAGCCAAGCTAAAATTAAATTTTTTACACGGAGTTCTTATAAGAATACATGAGCTCACATAAGACAACTAATGATTCAACAGATGATTTATTAAGAAGTTGATGATTTATCTTAAAACATATTTATTGTAACTGTTTTATAACACATAATAAAATCTTCAGAGAAACAGGCATTGTTTCTTTTCTCTTGTGTTGTTTCCAGAACTCCTTCTGTGAAGGGATCATTTAACTTTCCAGTTTAGGCACCATATGATGTATCACATTATGCAATGAACTGCTGTGAGTTTTACAGTCAGAAATTCAAAATTTTGTCTCAACTCAACCTACTAGTTGCTTAGCCACCCCAATATCCACTTTTGCATATGGTTGGAATAATCAAAATAATTATATCTTACCTGCAAAGTTGTTTTGGGGATCAAATGATGAAATAAGTGTCAAGTCTTTGTAACTGTTGAAGTTCTATAAACATATTTTTTGCATTTTTTTTAGTTTTTATGACTGTTGCAATAATCATAACAATAAAATAAATGTGGTGAGAGTGGATGTCTTATTTATAGTGAGAAATTGAGTAATCAAACTGTGTCTTATAATAAATAGCATAACAGCTACCAACTGGAAAAATGAAATATTTATAAGTACCCTTAAGATATTTATAAAACAAACAGTTTTCTTTTTCTAATAAGAGTGAAATAAATCAGGGGCGACTGCGGTGGCTCAGTTGGTTAAGTGTCCAACTCTTGATTTCAGCTCAGGTCATGATCTCAGGGTTGTGAGATCAAGCAGTATGCCGGGCTTCGCATTGAGTGTGGAGCCTGCTTAAGATTTTCTCTCTCTCTCTCCCTCTGACCCTCCATCCCTGCCAGCTCTGTCTCTGTTTATAAATAAATCCATAAATAAATAAGTAAACAAATGTATATTATCAGGCTGAAGTTTCAAAATTACTTGTTTTAAATCCTTGAGGAGAAAATAGTAACAGACAGAAAAATTGACCTTAAGCTATAAGTGGCACAGAAGAAACAAGAAAATGACTATGAGAATATAGAGAAAGAAGGCCTCATCAGTGAGATGGAAGACTCAGGTATAGGTTCCTGAAGTTAGGTTTCCATAGATATTCATGCTTTGTTCACAATGAAAGTCTTATTCTCAAGTTTTATGCATAATCAAGCTGAATTTGGTGGCGTGGTAAAAATACATGCCCAAGGATTATGTTGTACAAAATTTTCCGAAAATAAGAGCAAGTCAAAATCTGTACCTCCTTTTTTTTTTTACTATAAGCATTCATTTATACTCACATGGCTTCTCAAAATTGTCCTTACTTCATTAAAATTTTATGTTTCTAAGTAATAATGCACAGACATCTTATTATAAATATTATTAAAATACCTAATTAATTAATTCACTCAATACTTATTGAGCAAATACTATATACCAGTCATCGCCCAAAGAGATGAAGATAATAATGATGAATGAGATACATAATCTTTCCTCTCGAAGAGCTGTCATCCAGTAAAGTAGCACTTCTCAAATTTTCATGCTCACTCAAATCATAGGGGCAACTTTTATAAAAGGCAGATTTTAATTCAGTTGATCAGACTGGGCTCTCCGAGTCAATTTTCTAATAAGCCCCCAGGAGATGCTGATACTACTGGTCCAGCAATCTTACTATGAATAGAAAGGTATTTAAACATACACACAAGGAAACCAGTGCATGATGGGGAAGCAGAGAGAAGAGACAACACAAAGGCATCAATGAGATAGTTGGAAAGAAAGGTATGTATTGGAAATAGATCTTCCCATGTAAAACTCTGTAGTAAATAATAAAGATAGTCCTTTCTGGATTTCTCCCACTGTGCAAGCACACAGTCTTCACAAAGCTTCAAGCCAAAGTTATTGACACTCAACAGAAGATGAAGCTTGAAGACCTACAGATAGAACGGCTAAACAGAACAAAAAAGCATGCACATCTTACAGATGCAGAGATTATGACTTTGGTGGATGAGACTAACCAGTATGAAAGTGTAGGATGAATGTTTATTCTTCAGTCCAATGAGGTAATTCATAATCAGCTATTAGAAAAACAGAAAATAGAAGAAGAAAAAAATTAAAGAATTGGAACAGAAAAAAATCCTACCTGGAACAGAGTGTGAAGGAAGCCAGGGACAACATCTTGGAGATGATAACATGAAGGGCACAGTAGGAAACATTTAATGGAAGCTTCCTGCCCCCTCCCATTCCTGGCAAGGGCAGAGGGGCCCGTGTGGCGAAACATCCTCTCTTTTGTCCTGATGGACATTTTATTTGGATGATCTGGTAACCCTGTGTTTTCTATGTCACCCTGATACCCTTTGATTCCAACTCTATTTTTCTGTCCTGATTCTGCTCAGGACACTCTTTTCCTCTGGGGGTGAGTCTGAGCTCCCAGGAAAGGAAGATGGAATCTAGGACAGATACGGGAGCTCTGCCCGAGCCTACTACTAGTTATGCTGGTTAAACTAATAAAAGGCATCTGTTCCCCAATCCACTCTGCTTTCTCCAGCTGAAGGATGAGAACAGAGAGCCAGAGAGGCAGAGGCTTTCAGCCTGAGCTCCTTCCTGTCCTGTCCAGAGTTTTGCCTCTGTTCCTTTTGCATTGAAGCCTTTCCTGCTTCTGTTTTTCCCTTTCTGTTCCTTTGAGTCAATCCCTCAACTTCTGAGCCTCCATGCAGATAAGGAAGAGAGAAGACCAAGGCATAGCTGAATTTAAGTGAACCTCGATAGTAGTCTGGTGAAAGATTCCTTCCCTGCTTCCTCCCAAACGTTCCAAAAGAAAATGCAGTAATAAACCAGCAGCACCTCCAGAGCTGTCTCCCCTTGGCCAGTGTCATAGGTGGATACTATAATCCCAAAGCTCCAACTGGCTTAGGGGCAGTGTGTGTTGGAGCTGGCTTGTACTGGCTCAGCAGAGCCAATTATTAAAAAAAAAAAAATTGATACAATTTTATTTCAAGCCAGTTGAAAAATACAGCCATTATTAAAAATCAAGTTATGTATATATGTAATTAAATTATATTTAAAACAGGGATAATAAATATTCAGAACTTAACCCTTCTTAAAAATATAATAACAGAAATAAAGATAAATCACAAGTATATGTGGAAAAATAGGCATATTCATGAAATATGTTACAAAGCTATATAAATATATCCTTATTTAAAAACACTTAAACAGGGATGCCTGGGTGGTTCAGTCAGTTAAGCATCTGCTTTCAGCTCTGGTTGTGATCCCAGGGTCCTGGGATCGAGTCTGCATTGGACTTCCTGCTTAGCAGGGATCTTGCTTCTCCTTCTGCCTGCTACTCCCCCTGCTGTGCTCTCTCTCTCTGACAAATAAAGAAAATCTTTTAAAAAAATGAAAACACTTAACAAAATTTAAAAAAATAAAATAAAATAAAAAATAAAAACATTTAACAAAGGATATTCCTGAAGGATTAGAGAACTAAGCACAATTAGATATTATCAGGAACATAGAAAATATGTAAATGAATACTCAACTAATCTAGAGTTGGAAAAGAACTTTTGAGTTATAGAAGGAATGGGAAAAATCAGAAAAGAAAAGTACTTAATAATATGATGATAAAATTTAAACATTATTATGCCTCATAAAGAAAATGAAAAGGTAAGTGTGCTTCTCTTTAGGAAACCCAGTGAATGGTGGAAAACAACTCTCTCTTCATGGACATGGTTATACCTGGACTCTGAATTAATTAATAAAGGCATTTATTTATCAACTTCATCCACTGTCAGTAGATCAACCTTCACAATCTTCACAGTAGATAATCTTCACATTATCTTCCTTTGATCCTATACATACACTTAAAATCCACAGTGACTATGCTCCAGTACTAAAAGAATCCAAACCATGGATAGGCACTCAAGACCCTTGACAATTGGACCCAATTCCACCTAGTTCTCTGCTACTACATTCTACTGCTTCTTTCATGAACTCCTCACTGTAGCACTTTAACTAACTCATTTTTTTCTTCCGTTGTTTCTTTATTATACTGTATTCCAAATTTATAATACTTCTACCCTCAATTCTGCCTCTCCAGACCCAACAATACATCCAAGCACAACGCACGTTCCACCTTTTTTGCTATTTGGCCAAAGCACTACACCAAAAAGGTATTTAGACTTCAAAGGAGTTTCACAGTACATGATACCTATGAGAATTTAAGGAACTGAACAGGATGCCTTGGTTTGAAATCATAGAGGTAAAAGTCCTATAGTACAATGTGAATTTCAGGTTTTGGAAAACAGAGAACGTCAAAAGGCTTAGCATAGGACCTTGCATCTTTGTGTTCCAAATAAATAATCACTGAATTAATGCCTACACCTGTGGGTGAGATGCTAACCACACAGTTTTAAGTATTCTTAAGAGCTCTGCTACTGTTTTTTTCTAAACCATCTAAGAACCTTAGAATCTTTATACCAGATTTTTCCTAAAACCCAAGTGTGCCGATGAATTCCATTGATGTTCTATATTTCATAAAATTAGGTACTTTCTATCACTAAATTTTCCTTCCTTCAGATTTTAAGAATTACTGCATTTTTAACAAAAATTTTAAATTCCTAACAGAATTTTTTAACTCTGCAATGTTCCATACTATGCATTAGGGAAACTTAAAGACTGTATTAGAGAATATGAATCTAAAAGTAACTTTCATTCTTTTTAATATATTCCTTTTTTATTGATGGATTGATTCATTTACCTTCTAAAAAAGATTTCTCTCTATTTTATGCATAAACAAATGTACATTATTTATGTATAATGTATATATTTACTCTTTTTTGTATACATGGATTCAAGCTTCACTGCTCAGTTCTTTATAATGGTCTCTTACATAGTTTCATTCTAAGATGTGATCAGGGCTAATATATTCTGAGGGTTTTTTTTTTTTTTGTGATTAAGTATGCCAATACTGCCATTTTGTACTTGGATAATAACTTGCCTGGTTATAATATTGTTAAGACATGCTTTTCCCTTAAAATTTTGTAAATATTGTTCTATTATCTTCTGGCACTTCATTTTTCCACAGAGGTATTTGAGGCCAACCAGATTTATTTCCTCCGTAATTTCTTGAATACCTAATGAATTCTTTCTTTATCCTTGAAATTCAATCACTTTACCAGAATGTCATGAAATTGGTCCCTCTAATGAATTTCTTGAAAACAGTGTGCTTTTGATTTGTGGGAACTATTTTTAATTACAGAAATATTTTCTATTATATAATTATGTTTTAGTTCCATTTGTTGGGTTTTCACTTCAGCGAAACATTTACCTTTATTTTGGATCAACATTTCCTATATGCCATGGACTTTAGTGTCTTTGATTTCTTTGCTTCTGCCCTGTCATTTCACTGAGCCTACTTCATGGCTTTCTTCTATTACTAATTTTATTTTCCACACTACCTAATCTGTTCCTATGACTTCTATTTAGTCATCTCTGTAATGGTGTCACTTCGGTCCTCTATTCACTTGATTCTACAATTTCTCCTTTCAGCTCATTCACACTTAATCATCTCATATTTGAAGTGTTCCTTCATTAAAATTACATTGTCTTTAGCATGAAACATATGTGGGAAACTTTCTTCTGTTTTTCTCTTTGAGTTATATTTTCTTCTAAAATGAATTCTTCCACCTTTTCTGTTTTATGCCTGTCTTTATTTCTGCTCTAGTATTTTTGCATACTTTCCATGTTTGTTTCATGTTTAATATGGTCTTTTTTTAAGGTATTTTACTTGTCCTGGCACAGAATGGGCACATTTTTTGTTGATACTTCTTCGAACTTACCTGAGACCCATTAGACTTGTCCTTAAGGCTTCATTTTAGGAGTGACAGTGAGTATTCTAGCCACATTCTTGTAGCTTAAAAGCCTGTAACATAGCGGAAATTTTCAACTGAAGTATCAGTGTCTTGGTTTGAGAATTTGATCTCTGGACCATGGATAAGGTGAAGAAAAATTCTAGATATCTAGATGTCCATGCTATAACAACTCACATAGAAGTAACTTTAATTAACTTCCTTTTAAGAGGTTTTTTCCCCTCTTAAGTTCTCTCACTCCACTGCCCTCAGGAATATTTATCAAAATATATACTTAAAAATGCATTAAAAAACCCCAAAACTGAGGTGCCTGCCTTCAGCTCAGGTCATGATCCCAGGGTCCTGGGATCGAGCCCCACATCGGGCTCCCTGCTCCACTGGGAACCTGCTTCTTCCTCTCCCACTCCCCCTGTTTGTGTTCTCTCTCTCCCTGGCTGTCTCTCTCTCTCTGTCAATTAAATAAATATAATCTTTAAAAAACAAACAAACAAACAAAACTCCTAACAGCATAGAACTGCCTGATAAATGAAGTTAGGTCAAAAGTCTGCCAGAGAATTATTCATGGTGTACTAGAGAAAAATATAAACAACAAAAATTCCCCATGTAAGGTTCATTTCCAAATTACTTAAGTCACTACAGCCTAGTGTATACAGCCTATGCACTCATTGTTTGCTGCACTTATGCCCAATATATTCTATCAATGCCAGTTTGGTCTATATTATGTGACACATAATTTTTTTCTCACTTTCACCATTATAACAATAAAAAAAGCCAAACAAATCAAAAATAAATCACTTTTCTGGGACCCAGAAAATTGAGGTCACAGGACAAGCTGTCACCCTGACATTTGAGGAGACAGACAAATGCAGAGAATCAACAGCAGACATCTGCCTACTTGGAGCAGAAGTAGCAGAAGACACAAACTAGAAGGAACATCTAAATAATCATTTTGATGAATGGCTGAAGCTTGGGTACTGGATGAGTGAGAAACTACTGAGAGCTACAGTCTTAGGAGAAGGGTTGCATGGGTCTTATGTCCAGGAACCCCACTGTGTTCTCACATTGAAGAGTCAAGAAAGGTTCCTTGTTAGCTTTAGCTGAAAGAAGGGTAAAAGTAACCATTTTGAAAAATGCCCAGAGGATTTACCACAGAAAAAGCATACTCTCCAGGGAAAACGACTTTACCCAAAGACTTATTCCATCTAGGAAAAGGACATTTGTCCATCTTCAATCCCCATTGACCCATCCTGTCTCGCCAAAGAGGGAGAAACAAGTATGAAGCTGTAATAAAGGTCACAGCCCAGGAACACAGACTTGGCTCCCTAGGACGACTAAGATGCATCATAAGATTATAAAGAGCTTCCTCTCTCTTACAATTGACATCCAGAAAAACAGGTCTCCAGTAAAATTACAGAGAATTATAGTTGAAAGAACTGAAAGACACAGACTCTGTAAAAGGAGTGTTTCTTAGTGGAAACTTCAAGCAACAAGTAAGACATACAAGACAAAGTAACTAGAAGAATTGTAAACCTTTGTACCTATAGCTAGTAAAAGCATTAAACAAAGACTAAATCCTAATCAGATTAAACTTCACACTAACTGCCTTTTAGTTCAGCTTCTATTATGCAATACATCATTCTGGCTTTTAAAAAATTACAAGAAATTGTAAAGGTAAGAAAAATTCCAGTCTGAAGAGACAAAACAAGAAATTAGGACCAGAATCAAATATTATACAAATTTCAGAATTATTATACAGGGGATTTTAAATAACTATGATTGATATGTGAAGAATTAATGGACAAAGTAAATAACATGCAGGAAAACATGGGTAATGTAAGCAGAATGTTGGAAACTATAAGACAGGATTAAAGGAAAATAAGAAAAATAAAAAACTATGTCCCAGAAATAAAGAATGCCTTTGGTGAACTCTAGGCTGAACATGGTGGAGAAAATAATCAGTAGATTTGAAGATATGTCAATAGACACTTCAAAAACTGAAACTCATGGGCGACTGGGTGGCGCAGTTGTTAAGCGTCTGCCTTTGGCTCAGGGCGTGATCCCAGCATTCTGGGATCGAGCCCCACATCAGGCTCCTCCACTAGGAGCCTGATTCTTCCTCTCCCACTCCCCCTGCTTGTGTTCCCTCTCTCGCTGGCTGTCTATCTCTCTCAAATAAATAAATAAAATCTTAAAAAAAAAAAACAACTGAAACTCAGAGAGAAAATAATGAAAGAGAAAGCAGAACATATAAGAACTATGAGGTAGTTTTGAAAATATGTAGCATACAAATAGACAGAATATCAGAGAGAGAAGAAAGAATGGAGCAGAAGAAATATTTGAAGAAATGATAGCCAAGAATTTTCCAAAATTAGTGACAGATACCAAACCATAGATCCAAGAGACACAGAAAACAGAAGCAAAATCAATATTTTTAAAAAGTATGTAGAAAAGGGGCGCCTGGGTAGTGCAGTGGTTAAGCATCTGCCTTCGGCTCAGGGCGTGATCCCGGCGTTCTGGGATTGAGCCCCACATCAGGCTCCTCCACTAAGAGCCTGCTTCTTCCTCTCCCACTCCCCCTGCTTGTGTTCCCTCTCTCGCTGGCTGTCTCTCTCTGTCAAATAAATAAGTAAAATCTTAAAAAAAAAAAAAAAGTATGTAGAAATACCTATTCCAACATCAGAAAAACAAAAGACAAAAAGAAAATCTTGAAAGAATGAGAAAAAAAGACAAAACCCTGAACTATAGACAAAAATAAGAATTAAAGCAGACTTCTCACCAGAAACCATGTAAGAAAGAAGAAAGTAGAGTAAAATATTTAAAGTATTGAAGAAAAAAAACTCCCAACTTTAAATTGTATATCCAATGAAATTATTTTTCAAAACTAAAGGGGGAATAAGACTTTTTCAGACAAATAAAAACTGAGGGGGGCGCCTGGGTGGCACAGTCCTTAAGCGTCTGCCTTCGGCTCAGGGCGTGATCCCGGCCGGCATTCTGGGATCGAGCCCCACATCAGGCTCCTCCGCTGAGAGCCTGCTTCTTCCTCTCCCACTCCCCCTGCTTGTGTTCCCTCTCTCGCTGGCTGTCTCTATCTCTGTCAAATAAATAAATAAAATCCTTAAAAAACAAAACAAAACAAAAACCTGAGGAAAGCCATCAGCAGCAGACATGTCCTGCAAGGAAATTTAAAACAAACAAACAACAACAGTTCTTCGGGGGTGCCTGAGTGGCTCAGTCAGTTAAGCGGCTGCCTTTGGGTCAGGTCATGATTCCAGAGTCCTGGAATCTAGCCCCATGTTTGGCTCTCTGCTCAATGGAGAGCCTGCTTCTCCCTCTCCCTCTCCTTGCTACTCTGCCTGCTTGTGTTCTCTCCGCCTCTCTCCGTCAAATAAATAAATAAATAAAACCTTGAAGAAGAAGAAGAAAAAAAAAACAAACAGTTCAGGGAAAAGGAAACTGATACAGGTTGGTGCGCCAGGCAGAACAATGGCCCTCGAAAGAGGTCCACATCCTAATCTCCCAAATCTCCCAAATCAGTACATATGTTATCTCACATACAAAAGGGACTTTGCACATGTGATTAAAATAAGAATTTTGGGCTGAAGACATTTTTTCCTAAATTACCTGGGTGGGCCTAATGTAATCACAAAGACCAGTATCAGAAAAAGAAGGAAATGGAAGAATTGGAAGAGAAGATATAACAAAAGGGTCAGAAGTCATAGTGACATGGCCATGAACCAAGCAGGCTCCAGAAGCTGGGAGAACGAGGGAGTAAGTCCTCACCTAGAGTTTTCAGAAGGAATACATCTTTGAACATTGATTTTGCCCCATAAGATACATTTTAAATTTCTATTATCCAGAGTAGTAAGATAAACAATACATTTAATATTATCTAACTATACATAGGTTTCTATTGTAAGTAAAGATAATGAAAAGGAAGACAGTAAGTAATGCCTAGCCGCTACGTTTCTGATAATTTGTCATAGCGACAATAGGAATCGCATACAGATGTTTGGTACCTGGAGAGGAGTGCTGCTCTAATAAATACCTATAAATAGAGAAGTGGCGTTGAAATTGAGCAATGGGAAAAGGCAAGAGGAATTTTAAGAAACATAATTTGAAAAGCCTAGATTGCCTTGGACAGACTGTCAGTGTAAAAATGAATGTTAGTGACTCCACCAGTGAGCACTTAAAAGAAAGTGAAAAGCATGGTGAAGAAAACCTGTATATTTTCTAAGAGAATGCTTAAATCATCCTACACAAACCATTAGTAGAAATATGGATATTATGAGCTACTGGTGAGGGCTCACGAGGAAATAAGAAACATCTTCTTAGAAGCTGGAAGAGAGGGGATCCTTGTCATGTGGTGGCAGAAGACTTGAATGAATTATATCCTAAAGTTATGTAGAAAAAAAATTCATAAGTGATAAAATTAGATATTTGGCTGAGGATACTTCCAAGAAAGTGTTGAGAGTATGGTCTGATTCCTCCTTACAGCTTATCAAGTTAAATGCCAAAAGACCCAAATTGGGGAAAGAATTGATAAACAAAAAGAATAATTTGAGAAGTTTGAACATACTAGATAGGAAAAGAAGTCAAAATTAAGAATATCCCTGTCAAGAAATCATTATCACGAGAAAAAGCTGAGAATGTAGCTGGACAACATTTTTCCAACACCTCAGAAAGGTCAAAAGTTCAGAGCATCCCTCCTGTCACACAAAAGGTACTTCGAGAAGATTTAACATGTGACCCATAGATATATTCAGGCATTTCAGCAGAAGCTAGAGATAGAGATGGGATTCTTTAGCAAAGATCTTTGTAGGATCCCTGTCTCCAGTAAATTCTCACTACAGATAAAAGAGATTCATAACGTTCTTGATAATTTTGACCTTGATCTGAAAGAGACAGAAAGAGTATGAAGTGGGAGAAAGCTCTGGACTCTCAAAACTCAACAAGCAGAAAACAGGTTGATAAAATGACTCGGCTGCAAACATGTTTTATTCTTCAGAAAAAAAATAAAAACGTAAAAAAAAAAAGGAGGTTGATTTTGATGGTGGAAATTTGGGCCCAGAGGACAGAGCTTTGAGCAGAGAGAAGGGAACCACGATCCCAACAGATGGAGCCACGATCCCAGAGAGGTTTATTCCCAGGCCTTGAAACCTAATGTTTTCCCACCTGCATTCTGAAATGTCTCAAGACCAGTGACTTCATTTTCCTTCCATTTTCTCCCTTTTCAAAGGAGATGTCTGTAACAGGTATATTATGCCTACCCAATTATTGTATTTTGGTAGTAGATAACATGTCTTCTGCTTTTACAGATTTAAAAATGGAACAGATTTTCCTCAAGATGGATCATATTTACAGTCTAATTCACACATGACTTAAATCATTTAGATGATAAGATACCAGACTTTGAGCTGATGAGACTTAGGTGAAATTTTGACCCTTAAGTTAATGCTGTATTTTGTTGAAACTCTTGGGGATGTTTGAATGGAGTGAATACATTTTGCATGTGTAATGGATGTGAATCTAGGGGGGCCAGGAGACAATGATAGAAAGAACAATGGTTCTTCAATGATGTCTAGTCTTACTCACTGATGAATATGTTCGCTTTCAAGCAAAAGAGACTTTACACATTGGACTAGGACTTTCTAAGTGAGGTGATTATTCTGGACTAACTCTGTGGGATAAATGTAATTACATGGGCCCTTAGAAGGAAAAAAGGGAGTTAAGAGTCAGAAAAGAAGATGTGATAAAGGAAGCAAGTCTGGAGGGATGTAGGCATCAGGCAAGGAATGCAGACAGCTTTTAGTAGCTGTGTTCTCACCTAGAACGTCTAAAAGAAATTCAGCTCTTCTTTGCCTTAATTTTACCCTTACAAGACAAACTTTTGACTTCTAACGTCCGGGACTATAGGATAATAAATTCACATTGTTTTAAGCCATTAAGTTAGTGTTAATCCGACATAACTGCAATAGGAAACAAATATAGTCAGAAACTCAAATCTGCATAAAAAATAGAAGAGTCAGGGGCGCCTGGGTGGTACAGTGGTTAAGCGTCTGCCTTCGGCTCAGGGCATGATCTCGGCATTCTGGGATCGAGCCCCACATCAGGCTCCTCCGCTATGAGCCTGCTTCTTCTTCTCCCACTCCCCCTGCTGTGTTCCCTCTCTCGCTGGCTGTCTCTATCTCTGTCAAATAAATAAATAAAATCTTAAAAAAAAAAAATAGAAGAGTCAGAGAATGAATAATGGTAAATTTTTTTTTTTTTTACTTTGCTTATTCTTTTTCGTTTTGTTCTGTTTTTTGTTGGGATGGCCGGTTTGGGATAATTTTGAATTGATCAAAAAATATCTGTCTTTAAAGTAACAATAATATTATATGGGATAGTTTTAGCATATGGATATGCAAAATGAATGATAGCAATGTCATAAGGAATAAGGGAGAAGAATTGGTAACATTCTGTTGTAATGCACTACATATGAAGGTATATTTGTTATTTGAAGATAGACATGGGTAGTTAAAAATCCATATTGGAAACTCTAGAGCATTTTAACATTGTTAAAAAGAAGTATAGTTGATATGCTAAGGCAGGAGATCAAATGGAATCATACAAAATATTAAGTAAAACCAAAGAAAGTATTAAAGGGCATAAAAAGAAAAAAAAACCACATGCATCAAAAAGAAAACAGTTACAAACATGGTAGATATTAATCCATATGTATCAGTAATCACTTTAAATGCAAACTAAGACATAGTCATAGTGGATGAAGAAGACCAAACTATACAGCGTCTATAAGAATATAGACTCGGGTTAAATGTAAAAAGATGGAGAAAGATATATCATGTCATCGATCTGAAGAAAGGTGGAGTTTCAAGACAGTGTGGTATTGACTAGAGAGTAGACACAGAGCAAAATGGAGAAATAGGCCCACACAATATAGCCAGCTAATGTTGACAAAGGCACAAACGCAATTCAATGGAAAAAGGATAGTCTTCAAAATAAATGGTTCTGCAACAATGAGAAGTCAATATGTGTAAAAATGAACCTACATACAAATCTTACACTATTCACAAAAAATACCTCAAAATGAAACATAAACCCAAATGTAAACTGAGAAACTATAAGCATAGGAGAAAACATAGATGACCTTGGTTACAGCAATGAGGTTTCAGATACAACCCCAAAAAGATACTGTGCAAGGAAAAAGATAATAGCTAGGATGTCTCTAAAATTAAAAAACAGCTCTGTGAAAGACAGTTACGATAATTAAAACACAAGTCATAGACTGGGAGAAAATGTTTGTAATACATAGAATCTGGATAAAGGGTTTGTATCCAAAATATACGATGAACTCTTTTTTTTTTTTTTTTTCCAGATTTAGGGGAGAATTTTATTTTATTTTTTAATATATTTTATTTTATTTTTTTATTTTTTAATGTTTTTTATTACATTTTTTTTCAGATTTAGGGGAGAATTCTATTTTATTTTATTTTTTATTTTTTTTAATTTTTTTTATTACATTGAACTCTTAAAACTCAATGATGAGAAAACACCCCAATTAAAAGTAGTCAAAAGATCTGAAGAGACACCTCACCACAAAAGATACGGAGGTGTCAAATAAGAATATGCAATGATGTTCAACATCATTTGTCACTAGGAACTGCAATTAAAACAATAATTGGGAATCACTACTCATGCATCACGCACTGCTAACATTCAAAAATTTGACAATGCAAGATTCTGATTAAGTTGCAGAGCAATAGGAAATGTCATTCTTTGCCAGTGGGAATGAAAAATAGTACAATCATCTCTCTGGAAGATAGTTTCACAGTTTCTTATAAACCTAAATATACAATCCAGTAACATACTTCTTGATATTTATCCAACTTATTTAAAAGTTTAGCCCACAAAAAACTCTTTATTTTTACAGTAACCTTATTTATAATCACCAAAAATTAGAAGCAACTAAGACGTCCTTCAATAGGTAAAAGGATAATCTGTGATACATCTATACAGTGGAATCATATTCAACAAAAAAAAAATGAGAAATGAAAAAAAAAATGGAGAAAATCCAAAGGCATATTGTTAAGTGAAAGAAGCCAGTCTGAAAAGGCTACATATTGTATGTTTCCGATTTTATTAAATTCCACAAAAAACCCAAAAGCATGGACACCCTAAAATGATCGGTGGTGCTATACACCTATTGGAGTAGCCAGAGTACAGACACTAATGATACCAAATGCTGGAGAAGATAGAAAGCGACAGGAAATTTTGTTCACTGCTGGTGGGAATAGTACAGCCACTTTGGAAGATGCTTTGTCAGTTTCTAACAAAACTAAACATACACTTGCCATATGATCCAGCATTTATCTTCCTTTGTAATTGTCCAAATGAGGTAAAAACATGTCTACACAAAAACTTGCACAGATATTTATAGCAGCTTTATTAATAATTGTCAAAACTTGGAAGCAACCAAGAGGTCCTACAGTATAAGAATGGATACGTAACTGTGGTACAGCCAGACAATTGAATAGTATTCAGTGCTGAAAAGAAATGAGCTATCAAATCATGAAAAGATATGGAGGACCCTTAAATATATATTCCTAAGTTAAAGAAGCCAACCTGACTAACTGTGATTCCAACTACATAACATTCTGGAAAGAGCAACACTATGGAGACAGTATAAATATCAGTGATTGCCAGGGGTTAGGAGAGAGAGGGATGAATAGGTGGATCACAGTAGATATTTAGGGTGGTGAAAATACTCTGTATTATACCCTAGTGATAGATACGTGTCATTATATATTTGTTCAAACCCATAGAATGTACACCACCAACAGTGAACCCTAGAGTAGACAATGGACTTTGGATGATAATGTGCCAATATATATCAATGGACTTTGGATGATAATGTGCCAATATATATTCATCAATTGTAACAAACGTACCACTCCGATGGGGGATATTGATAATTGGGGAGGTCAGGCATGTGATAATTGGGGAAGTCAAATAGGGTTATATGGAATATCTCTGTAGCTTTCTCTCAGTTTTGCTGTGAACTTAAAACTGCTCTAAGAATATAAAATGTTAAAGAAAATATAGCAGTGGTTGCCAAAGGTTTTGGTAGGGGGGGAAGGAAGAATAGTTGGAGAACAGGAGAGTTTAAGGGCAGTAAAACTATATGGTATGTTGCGGGCCCTCGGTGGCTCAATCCATTGAGCGTCTGCCTTTGGCTCAGATCATGATCCCAGGGTCCTGGGATTTAGCCCCTCATTGGGTTTTCTGCTCAGCAGGGAGCCTCCTTCTCCCTCACCCTCTCCCTCTGCCCTTCCCCCTCCACCCTGCTCATGCTCTTTCTCTCTATCTCTCTCAAATAAATAGATAAAATCTTAAAAAAAGATTTTTAAGGCAGACGGAGACAGATGGAGAGGGAGAAGTAGGCTCCCTGCTGAGCAGAAAACCCAATGGGGGCTATATTGACACATAAACATATATTGACACATTATCATCCAAAGTCCATTGTCTACTCTAGGGTTCATTGTTGGTGGTGTACATTCTATGGGTTTGGACAAATATATAATGACATGTATCTATCACTAGGGTATAATGCAGAGTATTTTCACCAACCTAAATATCTACTGTGATCTTCTAATATAATAAATGTACCCTATGAATGTAAGTTGTTAATAATAGAGGAAATTGAATGTGGTGTGAATGCAAATTCTCTGCATTATCTTCACAATTTTTCTATAACTTTAAAACAATGCTAAAAATAAAGTTCATTTAAAAATTATTCATTTTCCCTGAATGAAATATATATACAGTAAAGGAATTACTGTATTTGCTTTGGGGGAGGCATCCATTACTTTTATACATTCAGCCTAAAGAAAACAATTATCTTCAGGGTCTCAATATATCTTTATTCAGATATTGAAGCTGATCAAAAGTTACTTACATTAATACTTAGTATTAAGCATGTGTGTTTTATTTCTTGATAGATTATCAAACTTAAATCAACTATTTCTCCTATTCATGCAACCCACAAGTGGACATGAGAATTCATCTTATTATTTTTATATTTCATTAAAAGGTTAAAAATGTGATTTAAATGGATATAGTAGTTGAACTGAATTTGAATTTCAGTGGCAAATTGTAATCAAATTCAGTCATGCTTACTTTGATCTAGTTTTACCCATTAATTACATATCTACAATTAAATATATAAGAACAAACTTCCTTCAGTGTTAGTGAGAATTTAGTATGTAAGAGGACCAGCTCTTCAATCAACAGCTGGGATTCTAAAATTCTAGCTCTGCCAGTTATAAGCTGTATGGTGAGAAATTGATACAAACTATTTTTTTTCAATTTCTTTATTTCTAAGATGGGTATAATGATACATCAAAGTATAAAATAAGCTACAGGGCAGTGAGACCTGTTCTGATATTTTTGGTATTAAAAACAGCAACACAGAGCGCCTGGGTGGCTCAGTCCTTAAGCGTCTGCCTTTGGCTTAGGGTGTGATCCTGGCATTCTGGGATTGAGCCCCACATCAGGTTCCTCCACTGGAAGCCTGCTTCTTCCTCTCCCACTCCCCCTGCTTGTGTTCCCTCTCTCGCTGGCTGTCTCTATCTCTGTCAAATAAATAAATAAAATCTTAAAAAAAAAAAAAAACAGCAACAACAACAACAAAAACTCAACACCAAAACCCCGCCCCCAAGCGATCAAATTAAAAACTGGGCAGAGGACCTGAATAGTCATCTTCCCAGAGAAGACATACAGATGGCAACAGACACATGAAAAGATGCTCCATGTCATGAATCATCAGTGAAATGCAAATCCAAACCACAATGAGATATCACCTTACACCTCTTAGAATGACTGAAGTCAAAAAGGAAAGAAATAACAAGTGTTGACAAGATGTGGGGGGAAAGGAACCTTCATAATCTGTTGGTGGAATGCAAATTCGTGCAGCCATTGTGGAAAACAGTATGGAAGTTCCTCAAAAAATTAAAAATAAAAATACCGTATGATCCAATAATTCCACTATTGGGTATTTACCCAAAGAAAATGAAAGCACTAATTTGAAAAGATATATACACCCCTATGTTTATTGCAGCATTACTTACAATAGTCAAGATGTGGAAGCAACCTAAGTGTCCATTGATAAACTGATGGATAGGAAGATATGCTATAGATATTTACAGTGGAAAATTACACAGCCATAAAAAAGGACGAGATCATGCCATTTGAGGCAACATAGATGAACCTAGAGGGAATTATGCTAAGCAAAATAAGTCAGACTGAAAAAGACAAATGCCATATGATTTCACTCATCACCTTAAAAATGAGATTTGAAAAAAATAAGATATACATTAAAATACAATCATACTTATTGGAGGGAATGATACACCACCTTTGCACTTCATCGTTTGTTATTTTCTAACTGAAACCAGAAGTTTGTAAAAACTATCATGATATCAAATAGCATAGAGTTCCATCACCTTTAATTTAGTTGGAGAAAAGGCATGAAACAAACTTTTATCTTTACTTTCTTATAAGAAGAAGCAAGACTTAAGGCAAAGATTTAGAAAATGGATAGATGCTCCTTTGGTAGACATCACAAGATGACTCAAAGAATAATACAGACTCGATTAGAAGACACAAAAGAACAAGAAGCAGGGGGAGAACCAATTATTAAAATTGTGAACAATTATAGTCAGTATATATATAAATATATATTTTATATATACACACACACATAGTATACACACACACATATGTATGATAGCTTTGCTCTCTTTTGGAAAAAAAACAAAAAACAAAAACATTGGCAATTAACCATTTCCACGTAAAACACTATGTGGACCAGTCCAACCTTGTTCAGGAGTTTCTATTGCAATATCAGAGTCCTATGCCTATTTATCTTTTATCTATGTAGCCATCTATCTATTCATCTATCCATCTCCCTCTGAGGAGGGAAAAGTAAACTATCTTACAAAGAAGATCAGAGGAAGATAATACACACATTAAGACACAGTCTTGGGGCACCTGAGTGGGTTAGTTAGTTAAGCATCTGCCCCCTTTGGCTCAGGTCATGATCTCAGGGTCCTGTGATCGAGCCCCGCGCTGGGCTCTCTGCTTAGCGAGGAGTCTGCTTCTCCCTCTTCCTCTGCCCCCTCCCCACCCCATTTGTGCACACATGCTCTCTCTCTCTCAAATAAATAATTAAAATCTTAAAAAAAAAAAAAGACTCTGTCTTCAACCTATTGGAGAAAATGATACACTACCTTTATAGTCAATGTTTTGCTTTTTTTTGCATAACAGAATATTATGCAAAAGCTATCATGATAGCAAATAGCATTGAGTTTCATCAGCTTTAATTCAGTTGGAGATGAGCCATGAAGACGAAATTTGGTTCTTACTCTCTTGAAAGCAGAAGCTATACCTAGAAGGCAGTTCATTTCTGTGTATGTGCTTGTGTGTGTTCAACAATTTCACACTTACATACATTAAAATTGAGTTTATCTACAATGAGTAGAAAATAGGTTTTATGTGAATGAAACATTCTAATGAATTTGTTTTATACATTTTGTGAGATGTTGAAAAGATCAGACCTTTGAAGACGTCATAGGAATCCTATCCAATTATTGGCATTAGCATCTACTTTCCTCAACTCACCTCTGTATTCACTGATGCCAGACTGTACTGGATGTGTTCACTAACTCTGGATCTTATCCACACAGATACATACTAAGATTTGACATCTTATTGTATATCGATGGAATATTTTTGTCCTGTCTCTGACTCCTTTTTATTTCAGTTTACTTCTTTTGTCCTATTTAAGCTCTCCCTTGCGATTGACATCATCCTGACATCAAAAACTTCAGTGTGTTCTCTTCCCTCCCTGAGCCCACGAGGAGAGCTCCTCTTATAGGATGATGGCTGGAACCAGACCGTACGTATCTATCCTCATTTTCAAAGACCTCACATGTAAACAGTGCACATTCAACCATAAAGTTATAACAAACAGAATAAAATGTAGATAATTCCTAGTCATAGAATATCTCAGAATCTTTGTAGTAAATACAGTTTATTTAAGACTATTGGCTTAGAAGTTAGGCTGAATCATTATGGAATGATTGGCTTGAAGTGACTTTCTGCAATAAATCTCTGTAAGAAGAATATTCACTTTTCATGTATCTTTAGAGAAAAAAGGAGTAAGAAAAAAATTCTGGTTTTGGGCATTACTGTTGCTTAAGTTTTAGATAACTGGGAATCAACCATGGTTGTTTGCCTCATGTGGACTAGATGCTGGGGAATTTTAACAGCATTTTATCTTTGCAGCCACAAGTTAAATCTTTTATTTTGTCAGATGTGACTGGGGAACAATTAAAAAAAAAAAAAAAAAAACGACTGAAATAGTGAACCTTAAAAAATTCTGTTCCTTCTCTAGACTTGGATGTCTAAGTACCAGTTAAGGAAAATATCTCATTTCTTCAAGGGAAAAGAGTTCATATTTCTTTTGAAACATCTCTGTTGCCTTAGTTACCAAATGTGATCTCTCTCTCTCTCTCTTTTTCCTGACAATAACATCACCATGTAAATACACACAGCTTATAAAAGTCAGTATTTTATTGTGGAAATTTCTAAGGAAATTTATAAGGACTCTTCTTCCAATGACTTTCAAAAAATTTGAAATTGAAGGATTTGATTAATAAATACACCTGAGTTGAACTTAAGTGCTTTTCTGAGCAAGAGCGTAGGAGAAAAAGGGGGAGTAGAGAAATTGAAAAGAGTCATACAGTTTTAACATTACCAAGGTGAAAGTGCTCTAAATTAGACTTTGGACATAGTTGATCTTCCCCACCCCACTGTATATAAACACTCCCACATGGGTTGCCATGTCCCTAAGACTGATACCTTCATCTGGATAAGCCACAAGAAATTAAAACATACACACATATATACACATGCACACCTTGGAATAAGGAAAATATAAACCAGCTTATTTTCATTATTGGCCTTGCCAAATATAAACTTTAGAGACAAAATTTTAAATAAAGCAGCAACTATGAAAATAAACAATGAGATCCTTGTGTACGGGATTACGTAGTTGGGGTGTGCATATTTGAAATCAAGCTCCGAGTAGAAATAAAATCAGTTTTCTCTGCTTTCCTTTCCTCTTTTTAAGAAGTGGTCACAAAAATCTTTATTAACAGGAATTTAATGTGCAAACATATACCTTTGGGAACATAAAATATTGCTGAGAAATACGTGGTCAATATGAGCGTCGTAAACAATCCTATCAAACAGTTCAGTTACTTCAATGGGTTATAAAAACCATCAAATGTGTTTATGATTTGGAAAGAGTCTAGAAAACTAAGAAAGTTTGAAGGCTTAAAAAGTAATTTGCCTAACCTAAAATTCCCCTTTATTGCTAAAATACTAATTTTCTTCATACTTTTCGCTTTTGTTCTTAAATAATTCCTTATCCTACCCTACATGCTATGTCACAAATTGCAAAATCTTCATATTAAACGCATTAAAATATAAAGCGTCTAAATGTTTCAATGCACTAATTAGAATAATGTTATTTCAATGTCATATTTAACATTTCAATTTAGTTCTCTACAGTAGTAATCTCAATATCATTTTTAAATATAGAAAATTCAAAATTATTTTAACATAGAAAATACCTTTACTATTTTTTTATAGAAAAAGGTAAGCCAGCTTTTAAAAATAAACTATATTGTCAGAGTGTTATATTTAAGAAAAACTGGCCTCTCTTTTATAACTTAACTGAAGGATTTATTGATGTAAGCGAAGAATGTATGAAGAGGAGAAATTCTTAATCATTTTATTTTTCAAAAAATTTATATATATCATGTTATATATATATATGTATACATGTTTTACATGTATATGTCTTATACATATTATGGGCTACAGAGAGGTTTTTATGTCTGGTATATTTCTCGATAATAAAGGCTGTGATTTCTTTTTTATAAATTTTCAATTTTATAAAAATTCAAAACTAGTTGGGGGGTGGTGGGTGGGATTTTTTTTCTTCCACACACTTTGTGGGCCTTCCTTATACTTATTTTGGTTTACTATTGTCCATATTTTTCATTATATGTTGGGAGAGACCCTTTATCTTGCCAATCAGATCCAAAGGATCTCCTCTCCTTTGACCTCCCGGAGAAATGTTATGGTCAATTTCCCCTTTTTCCCATCTTCCTTACTCTCCCTTCCCACTAATACAGGCTTATCCAATTCTAAACAATCAAAAAATGATCTTGAGATTATTTTTTTGCTTATATA
Source organism: Ursus americanus (assembly GCF_024610735.1). Taxonomy (NCBI): domain Eukaryota; kingdom Metazoa; phylum Chordata; class Mammalia; order Carnivora; family Ursidae; genus Ursus; species Ursus americanus. The sequence continues at coordinate 83,609,999 of NC_142130.1, forward strand.
TCCAGTTTTCTTTGCAAACTCTTTCTCCTCTTTCACTTACTAACTTCTAAAATGTTCCTGTGCCTGAAGCCAGATGTTATATTCAAACTAATGCTCTTTTTTTTTTAAGATTTTATTTATTTATTTGACAGTGATAGAGACAGCCAGCGAGAGAGGGAACACAAGCAGGGGGAGTGGGAGAGGATGAAGCAGCCTCCTAGCGGAGGAGCCTGATGCGGGGCTCGATCCCAGGACTCTGGGATCACGCCCTGAGCCAAAGGCAGACGCTTAATGACTGAGCCACCCAGGCGCCCCTAAACTAATGCTCTTTTGAAGTAACCTCATCTTCTTCAGTGACTTCAGCTCTTGTTTACAAGTTGCTAACTCCCAAATCATTAGCTCTCCTCTGAGATCCAGATATGTAATGACAATAATCTAACGGATTAAGACATGGGCTCCTGTTCACCCTTAAACTGGTAAAGTCTCCTTTTTCTTCCCACCACCTCAGTTAATATTTCTCACTCTTCAAGGAAAAACATTGAATTCTGTATCAAGTTCTTTTCTTTGTTTCCTGTAACCTTTGAGCTGCGTGATTCTTTTGAATCTAGTCCATCTCTTTATCACCTCGACACTGTCTTACGTTAGACACTAACCCATTGTTCTAACCAATTAAATTTAGATCCCTCCAATACAACTTATCCACTGACAACAGGGACATCTTTATTAAGCACAAATCTAATTCTGTGACTCATCTAACTTAAAGTTCTTAAAAACCACGTGAATACTAAAA